>NC_087442.1:62152511-62484256 GCF_036321535.1 Camelus dromedarius | reverse complement strand
ATGTGTCTTTCTATTTATCTCCCTAATGGAGGACGACGAGAAGGCTACTGTGTCTGTGTATCTATGTATCTGTCTCATGGAGGAGGCTAGTGTGCCTGTCCATCTGTCTAAACAAGAGGAGGAGGAGGCTCCTGTGTCTATCGATCTGTGTGTGTATCTCTCACTCCCTCTCTCTACGTACGTAAACAGAGGCGGCGGCTAGTGTGTCTATCTGCGTGTATCTCTCGCACACTCTCTAATTCAGCAGGAAGAGGAGGCGGCTAGAGTGTCTGGCTATGTATCTCTCTGTCTGTCTGTCTGTCTATCTATCCATCTATCTAATGGGGAAGGAGGAGGAGGAGGTGGCTAGTGTTCCGTGTGTCTACCTGCGTATGTGTGTGTCTGTCTCTCTCTCTCTCTCAACAGGATGAGGAGGCTACTGTGTCTATCTGTGTGTGTCTCTCTCTCTCTCTCTCTCTCTCTCTAGTTATCTAAAAATGAGGAGGAGGCTAGTGTGTCTGTCTATCTGTGTGTATCTCTCGCTGTCTCTATCGAAACAGGAGGTGGAGGAGGCTAGTGTGTCTAATTGTCCGTGGGTTGATCATTTTGTCTATCTAATGAAGGAGGAGCCTTGCGTGTCTATCAATGAATCAAACGGAGGAGGGGTTAGTGTGTCTGTCTATAGGTCTGTCTATCTGTCTATCTCTGTGTGTGTATCTATCTGATAGAGAGGAGGGGAGACAGACAAACACACACTAGCGTCCTCCTCCTCTATCAAATGGAGGAGAAGGCTACTGTGTCCGTGTATCTATGTATCTGTCTCTGTATGTCCCTAGTGGAGGAGACTAGTGTGCCTGTCCACCTATCTAAAGGAGAAGCAGGAGGAGGGTAGTGTGTCTGTCTGTCTAATGCAGGAGGAATAGACTAGTGTGTCTAACTATCTCTCTGCAGAGGAGCAGGAATCCAGTGTGTCTGTCTGTCTGTCTGTGTTTCTAACTATGTATCTACTATCTATGTATTTAATGCAGGAGGAGGAGGAGGAGGCTAGTGTGTCTGAGTATCTGTCTGTCTCTGTAATGGAGCAGAAGGAGGAGGGTAGGGTGTCTGTCTGTCTATCTGTCTTTCTATTTATCTCCCTAATGGAGGAGGACGAGAAGGCTACTGTGTCTGTGTATCTATGTATCTGTCTCTGTATATCGCTAGTGGAGGAGACTAGTGTGCCTGTCCACCTATCTAATGGAGAAGCAGGAGGAGGGTAGTGTGTCTGTCTATATATCTGTCTACCTACCTATCTCTGCATGTGTATCTATCTGATAGAGGAGGAGGAGGCTGCTAGTGTCTGTCTGTCTGTCCTCCTATCTATCAAATGGAGGAGGCGGCTAGCATGTCTACGTATCGGTCTGTGTTTCTATATAATGGAGGAGGCGGCTAGCGTGCCTGTCCATCTGTCTAAACAAGAGGAGGAGGAGGCTCCTGTGTCTATCGATCTGTGTGTGTATCTCTCACTCCCTCTCTCTACGTATGTAAACAGAGGCGGCGGCTAGTGTGTCTATCTGCGTGTATCGCTCGCACACTCTCTAATTCAGCAGGAAGAGGAGGCGGCTAGAGTGTCTGGCTATGTATCTCTCTGTCTGTCTGTCTGTCTATCTATCCATCTATCTAATGGGGAAGGAGGAGGAGGAGGTGGCTAGTGTTCCGTGTGTCTACCTGTGTATGTGTGTGTCTCTCTCTCTCTCAACAGGATGAGGAGGCTACTGTGTCTATCTGTGTGTGTCTCTCTCTCTCTCTCTCTAGTTATCTAAAAATGAGGAGGAGGCTAGTGTGTCTGTCTATCTGTGTGTATCTCTCGCTGTCTGTATCGAAACAGGAGGTGGAGGAGGCTAGTGTGTCTAATTGTCCGTGTGTTGATCATTTTGTCTATCTAATGAAGGAGGAGCCTTGCGTGTCTATCAATGAATCAAACGGAGGAGGGGTTAGTGTGTCTGTCTATAGGTCTGTCTATCTGTCTATCTCTGTGTGTGTATGTATCTGATAGATAGGAGTACAGACAAACAAACACACACTAGCGTCCTCCTCCTCCTCTATCAAATGGAGAAGGCTACTGTGTCTGTGTATCTATGTATCTGTCTCTGTATATCCCTAGTGGAGGAGGCTACTGTGCCTGTCCACCTACGTAATGGAGAAGCAGGAGGAGGGTAGTGTGTTTGTCTATATGTCTGTCTACCTACCTATCTTTGCCTGTGTATCTATCTGATAGAGGAGGAGGAGGCCGCTAGTGTCTGTCTGTCTGTATGTCCTCCTATCTATCAAATGGAGGAGGCGGCTAGCGTGCCTGTCCATCTGTCTAAACAAGAGGAGGAGGAGGCTCCTGTGTCTATCGATCTGTGTGTGTATCTCTCACTCCCTCTCTCTACGTATGTAAACAGAGGCGGCGGCTAGTGTGTCTATCTGCGTGTATCTCTCGCACACTCTCTTTCTATTTCAGCAGGAAGAGGAGGCGGCTAGAGTGTCTGGCTATGTATCTCTCTGTCTGTCTGTCTGTCTATCCATCTATCTAATGGGGAAGGAGGAGGAGGAGGTGGCTAGTGTTCCGTGTGTCTACCTGTGTGTGTGTGTCTCTCTCTCTCTCTCTCTCTCTCAACAGGATGAGGAGGCTAGTGTGTCTATCTGTGTCTCTCTCTCTCTCTCTGTCTGTAGTTATCTAAAAATGAGGAGGAGGCTAGTGTGTCTGTCTGTCTGTGTGTATCTTTCGCTGTCTCTATCGAAACAGGAGGAGGAGGAGGCTAGTGTGTCTTTGTATCTCTGTGTGTGTTTCTTTCTGTATCTCAACAGGACGAAGAGGCGGCTAGTCTGTCTGTCTGTCTGTCCGTCTAATAGGGGATAAGGAGGACGCTAGTGTGGCTGTTTTTCGGTCTGTGTGTGTGTCTGTGTTTCTAATGGAGGAGGAGGAGGGGGCTAGTGTGTCTATATATCCGTCTACTGGGGGAGCACAGTGTCTGTCTGTCTTTCTATCTAATGGAGGAAGAAGAGGAGGCGGCTGGTGTGTCTGTCTAGCTAATCAAGCAGGCTAGTGTGTCTGTCTGTCTGTATCTATCTAATGGAGGAGGAGGAGGCTAGTGTGTCTATCCATCTATCTGTATATCTACGTATTTAATGGAGGAGGCTAGTGTGTCTAATTGTCCGTGTGTTGATCATTTTGTCTATCTAATGAAGGAGGAGCCTTGCGTGTCTATCAATGAATCAAACGGAGGAGGGGTTAGTGTGTCTGTCTATAGGTCTGTCTATCTATCTATCTCTGTGTGTGTATGTATCTGATAGATAGGAGGAGAGACAGACAAACACACACTAGCGTCCTCCTCCTCTATCAAATGGAGGAGAAGGCTACTGTGTCCGTGTATCTATGTATCTGTCTCTGTATGTCCCTAGTGGAAAGGCTAGTGTGCCTGTCCACCTATCTAATGGAGAAGCAGGAGGAGGGTAGTGTGTCTGTCTGTCTAATGAAGGAGGAATAGACTAGTCTGTCTAACTATCTCTCTGCAGAGGAGCAGGAATCCAGTGTGTCTGTCAGTCTGTCTGTGTTTCTAACTATGTATCTACTATCTATGTATTTAATGCAGGAGGAGGAGGAGGAGGCTAGTGTGTCTGAGTATCTGTCTGTCTCACTAATGGAGCAGAAGGAGGAGGCTAGGGTGTCTGTCTGTCTATGTGTCTTTCTATTTATCTCCCTAATGGAGGACGACGAGAAGGCTACTGTGTCTGTGTATCTATGTATCTGTCTCATGGAGGAGGCTAGTGTGCCTGTCCATCTGTCTAAACAAGAGGAGGAGGAGGCTCCTGTGTCTATCGATCTGTGTGTGTATCTCTCACTCCCTCTCTCTACGTACGTAAACAGAGGCGGCGGCTAGTGTGTCTATCTGCGTGTATCTCTCGCACACTCTCTAATTCAGCAGGAAGAGGAGGCGGCTAGAGTGTCTGGCTATGTATCTCTCTGTCTGTCTGTCTGTCTATCTATCCATCTATCTAATGGGGAAGGAGGAGGAGGAGGTGGCTAGTGTTCCGTGTGTCTACCTGCGTATGTGTGTGTCTGTCTCTCTCTCTCTCTCAACAGGATGAGGAGGCTACTGTGTCTATCTGTGTGTGTCTCTCTCTCTCTCTCTCTCTCTCTCTAGTTATCTAAAAATGAGGAGGAGGCTAGTGTGTCTGTCTATCTGTGTGTATCTCTCGCTGTCTCTATCGAAACAGGAGGTGGAGGAGGCTAGTGTGTCTAATTGTCCGTGGGTTGATCATTTTGTCTATCTAATGAAGGAGGAGCCTTGCGTGTCTATCAATGAATCAAACGGAGGAGGGGTTAGTGTGTCTGTCTATAGGTCTGTCTATCTGTCTATCTCTGTGTGTGTATGTATCTGATAGATAGGAGGACAGACAGACAAACACACACTAGCGTCCTCCTCCTCCTCTATCAAATGGAGGAGAAGGCTACTGTGTCCGTGTATCTATGTATCTGTCTCTGTATGTCCCTAGTGGAGGAGGCTAGTGTGCCTGTCCACCTATCTAAAGGAGAAGCAGGAGGAGGGTAGTGTGTCTGTCTGTCTAATGCAGGAGGAATAGAGTAGTGTGTATAACTATCTCTCTGCAGAGGAGCAGGAATCCAGTGTGTCTGTCTGTCTGTCTGTGTTTAAAACTATGTATCTACTATCTATGTATTTAATGCAGGAGGAGGAGGAGGAGGGTAGTGTGTCTGAGAATCTGTCTGTCTCTGTAATGGAGCAGAAGGAGGAGGCTAGGGTGTCTGTCTGTCTATCTGTCTTTCTATTTATCTCCCTAATGGAGGAGGACGAGAAGGCTACTGTGTCTGTGTATCTATGTATCTGTCTCTGTATATCCCTAGTGAAGGAGACTAGTGTGCCTGTGCACCTATCTAATGGAGAAGCAGGAGGAGGGTAGTGTGTCTGTCTATATGTCTGTCTACCTACCTATCTCTGCCTGTGTATCTATCTGATAGAGGAGGAGGAGGCCACTAGTGTCTTTCTGTCTGTCTGTCCTCCTATCTATCAAATGGAGGAGGCGGCTAGCATGTCTACGTATCGGTGTGTGTTTCTATGTAATGGAGGAGGCGGCTAGCGTGCCTGTCCATCTGTCTAAACAAGAGGAGGAGGAGGCCCCTGTGTCTATCGATCTGTGTGTGTATCTCTCACTCCCTCTCTCTACGTATGTAAACAGAGGCGGCGGCTAGTGTGTCTATCTGCGTGTATCTCTCGCACAATCTCTTTCTATTTCAGCAGGAAGAGGAGGCGGCTAGAGTGTCTGGCTATGTATCTCTCTGTCTGTCTGTCTGTCTATCCATCTATCTAATGGGGAAGGAGGAGGAGGAGGTGGCTAGTGTTCCGTGTGTCTACCTGTGTGTGTGTGTGTCTCTCTCTCTCTCAACAGGATGAGGAGGCTACTGTGTCTATCTGTGTGTGTCTCTCTCTCTCTCTCTCTCTCTCTAGTTATCTAAAAATGAGGAGGAGGCTAGTGTGTCTGTCTATCTGTGTGTATCTCTCGCTGTCTCTATCGAAACAGGAGGTGGAGGAGGCTAGTGTGTCTAATTGTCCGTGGGTTGATCATTTTGTCTATCTAATGAAGGAGGAGCCTTGCGTGTCTATCAATGAATCAAACGGAGGAGGGGTTAGTGTGTCTGTCTATAGGTCTGTCTATCTGTCTATCTCTGTGTGTGTATGTATCTGATAGATAGGAGGAGAGACAGACAAACACACACTAGAGTCCTCCTCCTCTATCAAATGGAGGAGAAGGCTATTGTGTCCGTGTATCTATGTATCTGTCTCTGTCTATCCCTACTGGAGGAGGCTAGTGTGCCTGTCCACCTACCTAAAGGAGAAGCAGGAGGAGGGTAGTGTGTCTGTCTGTCTAATGAAGAAGGAATAGACTAGTCTGTCTAACTATCTCTCTGCAGAGGAGCAGGAATGCAGTGTGTCTGTCAGTCTGTCTGTGTTTCTAACTATGTATCTACTATCTATGTATTTAATGCAGGAGGAGGAGGCTAGTGTGTCTGAGTATCTGTCTGTCTCACTAATGGAGCAGAAGGAGGAGGCTAGGGTGTCTGTCTGTCTATGTGTCTTTCTATTTATCTCCCTAATGGAGGACGACGAGAAGGCTACTGTGTCTGTGTATCTATGTATCTGTCTCATGGAGGAGGCTAGTGTGCCTGTCCATCTGTCTAAACAAGAGGAGGAGGAGGCTCCTGTGTCTATCGATCTGTGTGTGTATCTCTCACTCCCTCTCTCTACGTACGTAAACAGAGGCGGCGGCTAGTGTGTCTCTCTGCGTGTATCTCTCGCACACTCTCTAATTCAGCAGGAAGAGGAGGCGGCTAGAGTGTCTGGCTATGTATCTCTCTGTCTGTCTGTCTGTCTATCCATCTATCTAATGGGGAAGGAGGAGGAGGAGGTGGCTAGTGTTCCGTGTGTCTACCTGTGTGTGTGTGTGTCTCTCTCTCTCTCTCTCTCAACAGGATGAGGAGGCTACTGTGTCTATCTGTGTGTGTCTCTCTCTCTCTCTCTCTCTCTCTCTAGTTATCTAAAAATGAGGAGGAGGCTAGTGTGTCTGTCTATCTGTGTGTATCTCTCGCTGTCTCTATCGAAACAGGAGGTGGAGGAGGCTAGTGTGTCTAATTGTCCGTGGGTTGATCATTTTGTCTATCTAATGAAGGAGGAGCCTTGCGTGTCTATCAATGAATCAAACGGAGGAGGGGTTAGTGTGTCTGTCTATAGGTCTGTCTATCTGTCTATCTCTGTGTGTGTATGTATCTGATAGATAGGAGGAGAGACAGACAAACACACACTAGAGTCCTCCTCCTCTATCAAATGGAGGAGAAGGCTATTGTGTCCGTGTATCTATGTATCTATCTCTGTCTATCCCTACTGGAGGAGGCTAGTGTGCCTGTCCACCTATCTAAAGGAGAAGCAGGAGGAGGGTAGTGTGTCTGTCTGTCTAATGAAGAAGGAATAGACTAGTCTGTCTAACTATCTCTCTGCAGAGGAGCAGGAATGCAGTGTGTCTGTCAGTCTGTCTGTGTTTCTAACTATGTATCTACTATCTATGTATTTAATGCAGGAGGAGGAGGCTAGTGTGTCTGAGTATCTGTCTGTCTCACTAATGGAGCAGAAGGAGGAGGCTAGGGTGTCTGTCTGTCTATGTGTCTTTCTATTTATCTCCCTAATGGAGGACGACGAGAAGGCTACTGTGTCTGTGTATCTATGTATCTGTCTCATGGAGGAGGCTAGTGTGCCTGTCCATCTGTCTAAACAAGAGGAGGAGGAGGCTCCTGTGTCTATCGATCTGTGTGTGTATCTCTCACTCCCTCTCTCTACGTACGTAAACAGAGGCGGCGGCTAGTGTGTCTCTCTGCGTGTATCTCTCGCACACTCTCTAATTCAGCAGGAAGAGGAGGCGGCTAGAGTGTCTGGCTATGTATCTCTCTGTCTGTCTGTCTGTCTGTCTATCCATCTATCTAATGGGGAAGGAGGAGGAGGAGGTGGCTAGTGTTCCGTGTGTCTACCTGTGTGTGTGTGTGTCTCTCTCTCTCTCAACAGGATGAGGAGGCTACTGTGTCTATCTGTGTGTGTCTCTCTCTCTCTCTCTCTCTCTCTAGTTATCTAAAAATGAGGAGGAGGCTAGTGTGTCTGTCTATCTGTGTGTATCTCTCGCTGTCTCTATCGAAACAGGAGGTGGAGGAGGCTAGTGTGTCTAATTGTCCGTGGGTTGATCATTTTGTCTATCTAATGAAGGAGGAGCCTTGCGTGTCTATCAATGAATCAAACGGAGGAGGGGTTAGTGTGTCTGTCTATAGGTCTGTCTATCTGTCTATCTCTGTGTGTGTATGTATCTGATAGATAGGAGGAGAGACAGACAAACACACACTAGAGTCCTCCTCCTCTATCAAATGGAGGAGAAGGCTATTGTGTCCGTGTATCTATGTATCTGTCTCTGTCTATCCCTACTGGAGGAGGCTAGTGTGCCTGTCCACCTACCTAAAGGAGAAGCAGGAGGAGGGTAGTGTGTCTGTCTGTCTAATGAAGAAGGAATAGACTAGTCTGTCTAACTATCTCTCTGCAGAGGAGCAGGAATGCAGTGTGTCTGTCAGTCTGTCTGTGTTTCTAACTATGTATCTACTATCTATGTATTTAATGCAGGAGGAGGAGGCTAGTGTGTCTGAGTATCTGTCTGTCTCACTAATGGAGCAGAAGGAGGAGGCTAGGGTGTCTGTCTGTCTATGTGTCTTTCTATTTATCTCCCTAATGGAGGACGACGAGAAGGCTACTGTGTCTGTGTATCTATGTATCTGTCTCATGGAGGAGGCTAGTGTGCCTGTCCATCTGTCTAAACAAGAGGAGGAGGAGGCTCCTGTGTCTATCGATCTGTGTGTGTATCTCTCACTCCCTCTCTCTACGTACGTAAACAGAGGCGGCGGCTAGTGTGTCTATCTGCGTGTATCTCTCGCACACTCTCTAATTCAGCAGGAAGAGGAGGCGGCTAGAGTGTCTGGCTATGTATCTCTCTGTCTGTCTGTCTGTCTATCTATCCATCTATCTAATGGGGAAGGAGGAGGAGGAGGTGGCTAGTGTTCCGTGTGTCTACCTGCGTATGTGTGTGTCTGTCTCTCTCTCTCTCTCAACAGGATGAGGAGGCTACTGTGTCTATCTGTGTGTGTCTCTCTCTCTCTCTCTCTCTCTCTCTAGTTATCTAAAAATGAGGAGGAGGCTAGTGTGTCTGTCTATCTGTGTGTATCTCTCGCTGTCTCTATCGAAACAGGAGGTGGAGGAGGCTAGTGTGTCTAATTGTCCGTGGGTTGATCATTTTGTCTATCTAATGAAGGAGGAGCCTTGCGTGTCTATCAATGAATCAAACGGAGGAGGGGTTAGTGTGTCTGTCTATAGGTCTGTCTATCTGTCTATCTCTGTGTGTGTATCTATCTGATAGAGAGGAGGGGAGACAGACAAACACACACTAGCGTCCTCCTCCTCTATCAAATGGAGGAGAAGGCTACTGTGTCCGTGTATCTATGTATCTGTCTCTGTATGTCCCTAGTGGAGGAGACTAGTGTGCCTGTCCACCTATCTAAAGGAGAAGCAGGAGGAGGGTAGTGTGTCTGTCTGTCTAATGCAGGAGGAATAGACTAGTGTGTCTAACTATCTCTCTGCAGAGGAGCAGGAATCCAGTGTGTCTGTCTGTCTGTCTGTGTTTCTAACTATGTATCTACTATCTATGTATTTAATGCAGGAGGAGGAGGAGGAGGCTAGTGTGTCTGAGTATCTGTCTGTCTCTGTAATGGAGCAGAAGGAGGAGGCTAGGGTGTCTGTCTGTCTATCTGTCTTTCTATTTATCTCCCTAATGGAGGAGGACGAGAAGGCTACTGTGTCTGTGTATCTATGTATCTGTCTCTGTATATTGCTAGTGGAGGAGACTAGTGTGCCTGTCCACCTATCTAATGGAGAAGCAGGAGGAGGGTAGTGTGTCTGTCTATATATCTGTCTACCTACCTATCTCTGCATGTGTATCTATCTGATAGAGGAGGAGGAGGCTGCTAGTGTCTGTCTGTCTGTCCTCCTATCTATCAAATGGAGGAGGCGGCTAGCATGTCTACGTATCGGTCTGTGTTTCTATATAATGGAGGAGGCGGCTAGCGTGCCTGTCCATCTGTCTAAACAAGAGGAGGAGGAGGCTCCTGTGTCTATCGATCTGTGTGTGTATCTCTCACTCCCTCTCTCTACGTATGTAAACAGAGGCGGCGGCTAGTGTGTCTATCTGCGTGTATCGCTCGCACACTCTCTAATTCAGCAGGAAGAGGAGGCGGCTAGAGTGTCTGGCTATGTATCTCTCTGTCTGTCTGTCTGTCTATCTATCCATCTATCTAATGGGGAAGGAGGAGGAGGAGGTGGCTAGTGTTCCGTGTGTCTACCTGTGTATGTGTGTGTCTCTCTCTCTCTCAACAGGATGAGGAGGCTACTGTGTCTATCTGTGTGTGTCTCTCTCTCTCTCTCTCTAGTTATCTAAAAATGAGGAGGAGGCTAGTGTGTCTGTCTATCTGTGTGTATCTCTCGCTGTCTGTATCGAAACAGGAGGTGGAGGAGGCTAGTGTGTCTAATTGTCCGTGTGTTGATCATTTTGTCTATCTAATGAAGGAGGAGCCTTGCGTGTCTATCAATGAATCAAACGGAGGAGGGGTTAGTGTGTCTGTCTATAGGTCTGTCTATCTGTCTATCTCTGTGTGTGTATGTATCTGATAGATAGGAGTACAGACAAACAAACACACACTAGCGTCCTCCTCCTCCTCTATCAAATGGAGAAGGCTACTGTGTCTGTGTATCTATGTATCTGTCTCTGTATATCCCTAGTGGAGGAGGCTACTGTGCCTGTCCACCTACGTAATGGAGAAGCAGGAGGAGGGTAGTGTGTTTGTCTATATGTCTGTCTACCTACCTATCTTTGCCTGTGTATCTATCTGATAGAGGAGGAGGAGGCCGCTAGTGTCTGTCTGTCTGTATGTCCTCCTATCTATCAAATGGAGGAGGCGGCTAGCGTGCCTGTCCATCTGTCTAAACAAGAGGAGGAGGAGGCTCCTGTGTCTATCGATCTGTGTGTGTATCTCTCACTCCCTCTCTCTACGTATGTAAACAGAGGCGGCGGCTAGTGTGTCTATCTGCGTGTATCTCTCGCACACTCTCTTTCTATTTCAGCAGGAAGAGGAGGCGGCTAGAGTGTCTGGCTATGTATCTCTCTGTCTGTCTGTCTGTCTATCCATCTATCTAATGGGGAAGGAGGAGGAGGAGGTGGCTAGTGTTCCGTGTGTCTACCTGTGTGTGTGTGTCTCTCTCTCTCTCTCTCTCTCTCAACAGGATGAGGAGGCTAGTGTGTCTATCTGTGTCTCTCTCTCTCTCTCTGTCTGTAGTTATCTAAAAATGAGGAGGAGGCTAGTGTGTCTGTCTGTCTGTGTGTATCTTTCGCTGTCTCTATCGAAACAGGAGGAGGAGGAGGCTAGTGTGTCTTTGTATCTCTGTGTGTGTTTCTTTCTGTATCTCAACAGGACGAAGAGGCGGCTAGTCTGTCTGTCTGTCTGTCCGTCTAATAGGGGATAAGGAGGACGCTAGTGTGGCTGTTTTTCGGTCTGTGTGTGTGTCTGTGTTTCTAATGGAGGAGGAGGAGGGGGCTAGTGTGTCTATATATCCGTCTACTGGGGGAGCACAGTGTCTGTCTGTCTTTCTATCTAATGGAGGAAGAAGAGGAGGCGGCTGGTGTGTCTGTCTAGCTAATCAAGCAGGCTAGTGTGTCTGTCTGTCTGTATCTATCTAATGGAGGAGGAGGAGGCTAGTGTGTCTATCCATCTATCTGTATATCTACGTATTTAATGGAGGAGGCTAGTGTGTCTAATTGTCCGTGTGTTGATCATTTTGTCTATCTAATGAAGGAGGAGCCTTGCGTGTCTATCAATGAATCAAACGGAGGAGGGGTTAGTGTGTCTGTCTATAGGTCTGTCTATCTATCTATCTCTGTGTGTGTATGTATCTGATAGATAGGAGGAGAGACAGACAAACACACACTAGCGTCCTCCTCCTCTATCAAATGGAGGAGAAGGCTACTGTGTCCGTGTATCTATGTATCTGTCTCTGTATGTCCCTAGTGGAAAGGCTAGTGTGCCTGTCCACCTATCTAATGGAGAAGCAGGAGGAGGGTAGTGTGTCTGTCTGTCTAATGAAGGAGGAATAGACTAGTCTGTCTAACTATCTCTCTGCAGAGGAGCAGGAATCCAGTGTGTCTGTCAGTCTGTCTGTGTTTCTAACTATGTATCTACTATCTATGTATTTAATGCAGGAGGAGGAGGCTAGTGTGTCTGAGTATCTGTCTGTCTCACTAATGGAGCAGAAGGAGGAGGCTAGGGTGTCTGTCTGTCTATGTGTCTTTCTATTTATCTCCCTAATGGAGGACGACGAGAAGGCTACTGTGTCTGTGTATCTATGTATCTGTCTCATGGAGGAGGCTAGTGTGCCTGTCCATCTGTCTAAACAAGAGGAGGAGGAGGCTCCTGTGTCTATCGATCTGTGTGTGTATCTCTCACTCCCTCTCTCTACGTACGTAAACAGAGGCGGCGGCTAGTGTGTCTATCTGCGTGTATCTCTCGCACACTCTCTAATTCAGCAGGAAGAGGAGGCGGCTAGAGTGTCTGGCTATGTATCTCTCTGTCTGTCTGTCTGTCTATCTATCCATCTATCTAATGGGGAAGGAGGAGGAGGAGGTGGCTAGTGTTCCGTGTGTCTACCTGCGTATGTGTGTGTCTGTCTCTCTCTCTCTCTCAACAGGATGAGGAGGCTACTGTGTCTATCTGTGTGTGTCTCTCTCTCTCTCTCTCTCTCTCTCTAGTTATCTAAAAATGAGGAGGAGGCTAGTGTGTCTGTCTATCTGTGTGTATCTCTCGCTGTCTCTATCGAAACAGGAGGTGGAGGAGGCTAGTGTGTCTAATTGTCCGTGGGTTGATCATTTTGTCTATCTAATGAAGGAGGAGCCTTGCGTGTCTATCAATGAATCAAACGGAGGAGGGGTTAGTGTGTCTGTCTATAGGTCTGTCTATCTGTCTATCTCTGTGTGTGTATGTATCTGATAGATAGGAGGACAGACAGACAAACACACACTAGCGTCCTCCTCCTCCTCTATCAAATGGAGGAGAAGGCTACTGTGTCCGTGTATCTATGTATCTGTCTCTGTATGTCCCTAGTGGAGGAGGCTAGTGTGCCTGTCCACCTATCTAAAGGAGAAGCAGGAGGAGGGTAGTGTGTCTGTCTGTCTAATGCAGGAGGAATAGAGTAGTGTGTATAACTATCTCTCTGCAGAGGAGCAGGAATCCAGTGTGTCTGTCTGTCTGTCTGTGTTTAAAACTATGTATCTACTATCTATGTATTTAATGCAGGAGGAGGAGGAGGAGGGTAGTGTGTCTGAGAATCTGTCTGTCTCTGTAATGGAGCAGAAGGAGGAGGCTAGGGTGTCTGTCTGTCTATCTGTCTTTCTATTTATCTCCCTAATGGAGGAGGACGAGAAGGCTACTGTGTCTGTGTATCTATGTATCTGTCTCTGTATATCCCTAGTGAAGGAGACTAGTGTGCCTGTGCACCTATCTAATGGAGAAGCAGGAGGAGGGTAGTGTGTCTGTCTATATGTCTGTCTACCTACCTATCTCTGCCTGTGTATCTATCTGATAGAGGAGGAGGAGGCCACTAGTGTCTTTCTGTCTGTCTGTCCTCCTATCTATCAAATGGAGGAGGCGGCTAGCATGTCTACGTATCGGTGTGTGTTTCTATGTAATGGAGGAGGCGGCTAGCGTGCCTGTCCATCTGTCTAAACAAGAGGAGGAGGAGGCCCCTGTGTCTATCGATCTGTGTGTGTATCTCTCACTCCCTCTCTCTACGTATGTAAACAGAGGCGGCGGCTAGTGTGTCTATCTGCGTGTATCTCTCGCACACTCTCTTTCTATTTCAGCAGGAAGAGGAGGCGGCTAGAGTGTCTGGCTATGTATCTCTCTGTCTGTCTGTCTGTCTATCCATCTATCTAATGGGGAAGGAGGAGGAGGAGGTGGCTAGTGTTCCGTGTGTCTACCTGTGTGTGTGTGTGTCTCTCTCTCTCTCAACAGGATGAGGAGGCTACTGTGTCTATCTGTGTGTGTCTCTCTCTCTCTCTCTCTCTCTCTAGTTATCTAAAAATGAGGAGGAGGCTAGTGTGTCTGTCTATCTGTGTGTATCTCTCGCTGTCTCTATCGAAACAGGAGGTGGAGGAGGCTAGTGTGTCTAATTGTCCGTGGGTTGATCATTTTGTCTATCTAATGAAGGAGGAGCCTTGCGTGTCTATCAATGAATCAAACGGAGGAGGGGTTAGTGTGTCTGTCTATAGGTCTGTCTATCTGTCTATCTCTGTGTGTGTATGTATCTGATAGATAGGAGGAGAGACAGACAAACACACACTAGAGTCCTCCTCCTCTATCAAATGGAGGAGAAGGCTATTGTGTCCGTGTATCTATGTATCTGTCTCTGTCTATCCCTACTGGAGGAGGCTAGTGTGCCTGTCCACCTACCTAAAGGAGAAGCAGGAGGAGGGTAGTGTGTCTGTCTGTCTAATGAAGAAGGAATAGACTAGTCTGTCTAACTATCTCTCTGCAGAGGAGCAGGAATGCAGTGTGTCTGTCAGTCTGTCTGTGTTTCTAACTATGTATCTACTATCTATGTATTTAATGCAGGAGGAGGAGGCTAGTGTGTCTGAGTATCTGTCTGTCTCACTAATGGAGCAGAAGGAGGAGGCTAGGGTGTCTGTCTGTCTATGTGTCTTTCTATTTATCTCCCTAATGGAGGACGACGAGAAGGCTACTGTGTCTGTGTATCTATGTATCTGTCTCATGGAGGAGGCTAGTGTGCCTGTCCATCTGTCTAAACAAGAGGAGGAGGAGGCTCCTGTGTCTATCGATCTGTGTGTGTATCTCTCACTCCCTCTCTCTACGTACGTAAACAGAGGCGGCGGCTAGTGTGTCTATCTGCGTGTATCTCTCGCACACTCTCTAATTCAGCAGGAAGAGGAGGCGGCTAGAGTGTCTGGCTATGTATCTCTCTGTCTGTCTGTCTGTCTATCTATCCATCTATCTAATGGGGAAGGAGGAGGAGGAGGTGGCTAGTGTTCCGTGTGTCTACCTGCGTATGTGTGTGTCTGTCTCTCTCTCTCTCTCAACAGGATGAGGAGGCTACTGTGTCTATCTGTGTGTGTCTCTCTCTCTCTCTCTCTCTCTCTCTAGTTATCTAAAAATGAGGAGGAGGCTAGTGTGTCTGTCTATCTGTGTGTATCTCTCGCTGTCTCTATCGAAACAGGAGGTGGAGGAGGCTAGTGTGTCTAATTGTCCGTGGGTTGATCATTTTGTCTATCTAATGAAGGAGGAGCCTTGCGTGTCTATCAATGAATCAAACGGAGGAGGGGTTAGTGTGTCTGTCTATAGGTCTGTCTATCTGTCTATCTCTGTGTGTGTATCTATCTGATAGAGAGGAGGGGAGACAGACAAACACACACTAGCGTCCTCCTCCTCTATCAAATGGAGGAGAAGGCTACTGTGTCCGTGTATCTATGTATCTGTCTCTGTATGTCCCTAGTGGAGGAGACTAGTGTGCCTGTCCACCTATCTAAAGGAGAAGCAGGAGGAGGGTAGTGTGTCTGTCTGTCTAATGCAGGAGGAATAGACTAGTGTGTCTAACTATCTCTCTGCAGAGGAGCAGGAATCCAGTGTGTCTGTCTGTCTGTCTGTGTTTCTAACTATGTATCTACTATCTATGTATTTAATGCAGGAGGAGGAGGAGGAGGCTAGTGTGTCTGAGTATCTGTCTGTCTCTGTAATGGAGCAGAAGGAGGAGGGTAGGGTGTCTGTCTGTCTATCTGTCTTTCTATTTATCTCCCTAATGGAGGAGGACGAGAAGGCTACTGTGTCTGTGTATCTATGTATCTGTCTCTGTATATCGCTAGTGGAGGAGACTAGTGTGCCTGTCCACCTATCTAATGGAGAAGCAGGAGGAGGGTAGTGTGTCTGTCTATATATCTGTCTACCTACCTATCTCTGCATGTGTATCTATCTGATAGAGGAGGAGGAGGCTGCTAGTGTCTGTCTGTCTGTCCTCCTATCTATCAAATGGAGGAGGCGGCTAGCATGTCTACGTATCGGTCTGTGTTTCTATATAATGGAGGAGGCGGCTAGCGTGCCTGTCCATCTGTCTAAACAAGAGGAGGAGGAGGCTCCTGTGTCTATCGATCTGTGTGTGTATCTCTCACTCCCTCTCTCTACGTATGTAAACAGAGGCGGCGGCTAGTGTGTCTATCTGCGTGTATCGCTCGCACACTCTCTAATTCAGCAGGAAGAGGAGGCGGCTAGAGTGTCTGGCTATGTATCTCTCTGTCTGTCTGTCTGTCTATCTATCCATCTATCTAATGGGGAAGGAGGAGGAGGAGGTGGCTAGTGTTCCGTGTGTCTACCTGTGTATGTGTGTGTCTCTCTCTCTCTCAACAGGATGAGGAGGCTACTGTGTCTATCTGTGTGTGTCTCTCTCTCTCTCTCTCTAGTTATCTAAAAATGAGGAGGAGGCTAGTGTGTCTGTCTATCTGTGTGTATCTCTCGCTGTCTGTATCGAAACAGGAGGTGGAGGAGGCTAGTGTGTCTAATTGTCCGTGTGTTGATCATTTTGTCTATCTAATGAAGGAGGAGCCTTGCGTGTCTATCAATGAATCAAACGGAGGAGGGGTTAGTGTGTCTGTCTATAGGTCTGTCTATCTGTCTATCTCTGTGTGTGTATGTATCTGATAGATAGGAGTACAGACAAACAAACACACACTAGCGTCCTCCTCCTCCTCTATCAAATGGAGAAGGCTACTGTGTCTGTGTATCTATGTATCTGTCTCTGTATATCCCTAGTGGAGGAGGCTACTGTGCCTGTCCACCTACGTAATGGAGAAGCAGGAGGAGGGTAGTGTGTTTGTCTATATGTCTGTCTACCTACCTATCTTTGCCTGTGTATCTATCTGATAGAGGAGGAGGAGGCCGCTAGTGTCTGTCTGTCTGTATGTCCTCCTATCTATCAAATGGAGGAGGCGGCTAGCGTGCCTGTCCATCTGTCTAAACAAGAGGAGGAGGAGGCTCCTGTGTCTATCGATCTGTGTGTGTATCTCTCACTCCCTCTCTCTACGTATGTAAACAGAGGCGGCGGCTAGTGTGTCTATCTGCGTGTATCTCTCGCACACTCTCTTTCTATTTCAGCAGGAAGAGGAGGCGGCTAGAGTGTCTGGCTATGTATCTCTCTGTCTGTCTGTCTGTCTATCCATCTATCTAATGGGGAAGGAGGAGGAGGAGGTGGCTAGTGTTCCGTGTGTCTACCTGTGTGTGTGTGTCTCTCTCTCTCTCTCTCTCTCTCAACAGGATGAGGAGGCTAGTGTGTCTATCTGTGTCTCTCTCTCTCTCTCTGTCTGTAGTTATCTAAAAATGAGGAGGAGGCTAGTGTGTCTGTCTGTCTGTGTGTATCTTTCGCTGTCTCTATCGAAACAGGAGGAGGAGGAGGCTAGTGTGTCTTTGTATCTCTGTGTGTGTTTCTTTCTGTATCTCAACAGGACGAAGAGGCGGCTAGTCTGTCTGTCTGTCTGTCCGTCTAATAGGGGATAAGGAGGACGCTAGTGTGGCTGTTTTTCGGTCTGTGTGTGTGTCTGTGTTTCTAATGGAGGAGGAGGAGGGGGCTAGTGTGTCTATATATCCGTCTACTGGGGGAGCACAGTGTCTGTCTGTCTTTCTATCTAATGGAGGAAGAAGAGGAGGCGGCTGGTGTGTCTGTCTAGCTAATCAAGCAGGCTAGTGTGTCTGTCTGTCTGTATCTATCTAATGGAGGAGGAGGAGGCTAGTGTGTCTATCCATCTATCTGTATATCTACGTATTTAATGGAGGAGGCTAGTGTGTCTAATTGTCCGTGTGTTGATCATTTTGTCTATCTAATGAAGGAGGAGCCTTGCGTGTCTATCAATGAATCAAACGGAGGAGGGGTTAGTGTGTCTGTCTATAGGTCTGTCTATCTATCTATCTCTGTGTGTGTATGTATCTGATAGATAGGAGGAGAGACAGACAAACACACACTAGCGTCCTCCTCCTCTATCAAATGGAGGAGAAGGCTACTGTGTCCGTGTATCTATGTATCTGTCTCTGTATGTCCCTAGTGGAAAGGCTAGTGTGCCTGTCCACCTATCTAATGGAGAAGCAGGAGGAGGGTAGTGTGTCTGTCTGTCTAATGAAGGAGGAATAGACTAGTCTGTCTAACTATCTCTCTGCAGAGGAGCAGGAATCCAGTGTGTCTGTCAGTCTGTCTGTGTTTCTAACTATGTATCTACTATCTATGTATTTAATGCAGGAGGAGGAGGAGGAGGCTAGTGTGTCTGAGTATCTGTCTGTCTCACTAATGGAGCAGAAGGAGGAGGCTAGGGTGTCTGTCTGTCTATGTGTCTTTCTATTTATCTCCCTAATGGAGGACGACGAGAAGGCTACTGTGTCTGTGTATCTATGTATCTGTCTCATGGAGGAGGCTAGTGTGCCTGTCCATCTGTCTAAACAAGAGGAGGAGGAGGCTCCTGTGTCTATCGATCTGTGTGTGTATCTCTCACTCCCTCTCTCTACGTACGTAAACAGAGGCGGCGGCTAGTGTGTCTATCTGCGTGTATCTCTCGCACACTCTCTAATTCAGCAGGAAGAGGAGGCGGCTAGAGTGTCTGGCTATGTATCTCTCTGTCTGTCTGTCTGTCTATCTATCCATCTATCTAATGGGGAAGGAGGAGGAGGAGGTGGCTAGTGTTCCGTGTGTCTACCTGCGTATGTGTGTGTCTGTCTCTCTCTCTCTCTCAACAGGATGAGGAGGCTACTGTGTCTATCTGTGTGTGTCTCTCTCTCTCTCTCTCTCTCTCTCTAGTTATCTAAAAATGAGGAGGAGGCTAGTGTGTCTGTCTATCTGTGTGTATCTCTCGCTGTCTCTATCGAAACAGGAGGTGGAGGAGGCTAGTGTGTCTAATTGTCCGTGGGTTGATCATTTTGTCTATCTAATGAAGGAGGAGCCTTGCGTGTCTATCAATGAATCAAACGGAGGAGGGGTTAGTGTGTCTGTCTATAGGTCTGTCTATCTGTCTATCTCTGTGTGTGTATGTATCTGATAGATAGGAGGACAGACAGACAAACACACACTAGCGTCCTCCTCCTCCTCTATCAAATGGAGGAGAAGGCTACTGTGTCCGTGTATCTATGTATCTGTCTCTGTATGTCCCTAGTGGAGGAGGCTAGTGTGCCTGTCCACCTATCTAAAGGAGAAGCAGGAGGAGGGTAGTGTGTCTGTCTGTCTAATGCAGGAGGAATAGAGTAGTGTGTATAACTATCTCTCTGCAGAGGAGCAGGAATCCAGTGTGTCTGTCTGTCTGTCTGTGTTTAAAACTATGTATCTACTATCTATGTATTTAATGCAGGAGGAGGAGGAGGAGGGTAGTGTGTCTGAGAATCTGTCTGTCTCTGTAATGGAGCAGAAGGAGGAGGCTAGGGTGTCTGTCTGTCTATCTGTCTTTCTATTTATCTCCCTAATGGAGGAGGACGAGAAGGCTACTGTGTCTGTGTATCTATGTATCTGTCTCTGTATATCCCTAGTGAAGGAGACTAGTGTGCCTGTGCACCTATCTAATGGAGAAGCAGGAGGAGGGTAGTGTGTCTGTCTATATGTCTGTCTACCTACCTATCTCTGCCTGTGTATCTATCTGATAGAGGAGGAGGAGGCCACTAGTGTCTTTCTGTCTGTCTGTCCTCCTATCTATCAAATGGAGGAGGCGGCTAGCATGTCTACGTATCGGTGTGTGTTTCTATGTAATGGAGGAGGCGGCTAGCGTGCCTGTCCATCTGTCTAAACAAGAGGAGGAGGAGGCCCCTGTGTCTATCGATCTGTGTGTGTATCTCTCACTCCCTCTCTCTACGTATGTAAACAGAGGCGGCGGCTAGTGTGTCTATCTGCGTGTATCTCTCGCACACTCTCTTTCTATTTCAGCAGGAAGAGGAGGCGGCTAGAGTGTCTGGCTATGTATCTCTCTGTCTGTCTGTCTGTCTATCCATCTATCTAATGGGGAAGGAGGAGGAGGAGGTGGCTAGTGTTCCATGTGTCTACCTGTGTGTGTGTGTGTCTCTCTCTCTCTCAACAGGATGAGGAGGCTACTGTGTCTATCTGTGTGTGTCTCTCTCTCTCTCTCTCTCTCTCTAGTTATCTAAAAATGAGGAGGAGGCTAGTGTGTCTGTCTATCTGTGTGTATCTCTCGCTGTCTCTATCGAAACAGGAGGTGGAGGAGGCTAGTGTGTCTAATTGTCCGTGGGTTGATCATTTTGTCTATCTAATGAAGGAGGAGCCTTGCGTGTCTATCAATGAATCAAACGGAGGAGGGGTTAGTGTGTCTGTCTATAGGTCTGTCTATCTGTCTATCTCTGTGTGTGTATGTATCTGATAGATAGGAGGAGAGACAGACAAACACACACTAGAGTCCTCCTCCTCTATCAAATGGAGGAGAAGGCTATTGTGTCCGTGTATCTATGTATCTATCTCTGTCTATCCCTACTGGAGGAGGCTAGTGTGCCTGTCCACCTACCTAAAGGAGAAGCAGGAGGAGGGTAGTGTGTCTGTCTGTCTAATGAAGAAGGAATAGACTAGTCTGTCTAACTCTCTCTGCAGAGGAGCAGGAATGCAGTGTGTCTGTCAGTCTGTCTGTGTTTCTAACTATGTATCTACTATCTATGTATTTAATGCAGGAGGAGGAGGCTAGTGTGTCTGAGTATCTGTCTGTCTCACTAATGGAGCAGAAGGAGGAGGCTAGGGTGTCTGTCTGTCTATGTGTCTTTCTATTTATCTCCCTAATGGAGGACGACGAGAAGGCTACTGTGTCTGTGTATCTATGTATCTGTCTCATGGAGGAGGCTAGTGTGCCTGTCCATCTGTCTAAACAAGAGGAGGAGGAGGCTCCTGTGTCTATCGATCTGTGTGTGTATCTCTCACTCCCTCTCTCTACGTACGTAAACAGAGGCGGCGGCTAGTGTGTCTCTCTGCGTGTATCTCTCGCACACTCTCTAATTCAGCAGGAAGAGGAGGCGGCTAGAGTGTCTGGCTATGTATCTCTCTGTCTGTCTGTCTGTCTGTCTATCCATCTATCTAATGGGGAAGGAGGAGGAGGAGGTGGCTAGTGTTCCGTGTGTCTACCTGTGTGTGTGTGTGTCTCTCTCTCTCTCTCTCTCAACAGGATGAGGAGGCTACTGTGTCTATCTGTGTGTGTCTCTCTCTCTCTCTCTCTCTCTCTAGTTATCTAAAAATGAGGAGGAGGCTAGTGTGTCTGTCTATCTGTGTGTATCTCTCGCTGTCTCTATCGAAACAGGAGGTGGAGGAGGCTAGTGTGTCTAATTGTCCGTGGGTTGATCATTTTGTCTATCTAATGAAGGAGGAGCCTTGCGTGTCTATCAATGAATCAAACGGAGGAGGGGTTAGTGTGTCTGTCTATAGGTCTGTCTATCTGTCTATCTCTGTGTGTGTATGTATCTGATAGATAGGAGGAGAGACAGACAAACACACACTAGAGTCCTCCTCCTCTATCAAATGGAGGAGAAGGCTATTGTGTCCGTGTATCTATGTATCTATCTCTGTCTATCCCTACTGGAGGAGGCTAGTGTGCCTGTCCACCTATCTAAAGGAGAAGCAGGAGGAGGGTAGTGTGTCTGTCTGTCTAATGAAGAAGGAATAGACTAGTCTGTCTAACTATCTCTCTGCAGAGGAGCAGGAATGCAGTGTGTCTGTCAGTCTGTCTGTGTTTCTAACTATGTATCTACTATCTATGTATTTAATGCAGGAGGAGGAGGCTAGTGTGTCTGAGTATCTGTCTGTCTCACTAATGGAGCAGAAGGAGGAGGCTAGGGTGTCTGTCTGTCTATGTGTCTTTCTATTTATCTCCCTAATGGAGGACGACGAGAAGGCTACTGTGTCTGTGTATCTATGTATCTGTCTCATGGAGGAGGCTAGTGTGCCTGTCCATCTGTCTAAACAAGAGGAGGAGGAGGCTCCTGTGTCTATCGATCTGTGTGTGTATCTCTCACTCCCTCTCTCTACGTACGTAAACAGAGGCGGCGGCTAGTGTGTCTCTCTGCGTGTATCTCTCGCACACTCTCTAATTCAGCAGGAAGAGGAGGCGGCTAGAGTGTCTGGCTATGTATCTCTCTGTCTGTCTGTCTGTCTGTCTATCCATCTATCTAATGGGGAAGGAGGAGGAGGAGGTGGCTAGTGTTCCGTGTGTCTACCTGTGTGTGTGTGTGTCTCTCTCTCTCTCAACAGGATGAGGAGGCTACTGTGTCTATCTGTGTGTGTCTCTCTCTCTCTCTCTCTCTCTCTAGTTATCTAAAAATGAGGAGGAGGCTAGTGTGTCTGTCTATCTGTGTGTATCTCTCGCTGTCTCTATCGAAACAGGAGGTGGAGGAGGCTAGTGTGTCTAATTGTCCGTGGGTTGATCATTTTGTCTATCTAATGAAGGAGGAGCCTTGCGTGTCTATCAATGAATCAAACGGAGGAGGGGTTAGTGTGTCTGTCTATAGGTCTGTCTATCTGTCTATCTCTGTGTGTGTATGTATCTGATAGATAGGAGGAGAGACAGACAAACACACACTAGAGTCCTCCTCCTCTATCAAATGGAGGAGAAGGCTATTGTGTCCGTGTATCTATGTATCTGTCTCTGTCTATCCCTACTGGAGGAGGCTAGTGTGCCTGTCCACCTACCTAAAGGAGAAGCAGGAGGAGGGTAGTGTGTCTGTCTGTCTAATGAAGAAGGAATAGACTAGTCTGTCTAACTATCTCTCTGCAGAGGAGCAGGAATGCAGTGTGTCTGTCAGTCTGTCTGTGTTTCTAACTATGTATCTACTATCTATGTATTTAATGCAGGAGGAGGAGGCTAGTGTGTCTGAGTATCTGTCTGTCTCACTAATGGAGCAGAAGGAGGAGGCTAGGGTGTCTGTCTGTCTATGTGTCTTTCTATTTATCTCCCTAATGGAGGACGACGAGAAGGCTACTGTGTCTGTGTATCTATGTATCTGTCTCATGGAGGAGGCTAGTGTGCCTGTCCATCTGTCTAAACAAGAGGAGGAGGAGGCTCCTGTGTCTATCGATCTGTGTGTGTATCTCTCACTCCCTCTCTCTACGTACGTAAACAGAGGCGGCGGCTAGTGTGTCTATCTGCGTGTATCTCTCGCACACTCTCTAATTCAGCAGGAAGAGGAGGCGGCTAGAGTGTCTGGCTATGTATCTCTCTGTCTGTCTGTCTGTCTATCTATCCATCTATCTAATGGGGAAGGAGGAGGAGGAGGTGGCTAGTGTTCCGTGTGTCTACCTGCGTATGTGTGTGTCTGTCTCTCTCTCTCTCTCAACAGGATGAGGAGGCTACTGTGTCTATCTGTGTGTGTCTCTCTCTCTCTCTCTCTCTCTCTCTAGTTATCTAAAAATGAGGAGGAGGCTAGTGTGTCTGTCTATCTGTGTGTATCTCTCGCTGTCTCTATCGAAACAGGAGGTGGAGGAGGCTAGTGTGTCTAATTGTCCGTGGGTTGATCATTTTGTCTATCTAATGAAGGAGGAGCCTTGCGTGTCTATCAATGAATCAAACGGAGGAGGGGTTAGTGTGTCTGTCTATAGGTCTGTCTATCTGTCTATCTCTGTGTGTGTATGTATCTGATAGATAGGAGGACAGACAGACAAACACACACTAGCGTCCTCCTCCTCCTCTATCAAATGGAGGAGAAGGCTACTGTGTCTGTGTATCTATGTATCTGTCTCTGTATATCCCTAGTGGAGGAGGCTAGTGTGCCTGTCCACCTATCTAATGGAGAAGCAGGAGGAGGGTAGTGTGTCTGTCTATATGTCTGTCTACCTACCTATCTCTGCCTGTGTATCTATCTGATAGAGGAGGAGGAGGCCACTAGTGTCTTTCTGTCTGTCTGTCCTCCTATCTATCAAATGGAGGAGGCGGCTAGCGTGCCTGTCCATCTGTCTAAACAAGAGGAGGAGGAGGCTCCTGTGTCTATCGATCTGTGTGTGTATCTCTCACTCCCTCTCTCTACGTATGTAAACAGAGGCGGCGGCTAGTGTGTCTATCTGCGTGTATCTCTCGCACACTCTCTTTCTATTTCAGCAGGAAGAGGAGGCGGCTAGAGTGTCTGGCTATGTATCTCTCTGTCTGTCTGTCTGTCTATCCATCTATCTAATGGGGAAGGAGGAGGAGGAGGTGGCTAGTGTTCCGTGTGTCTACCTGTGTGTGTGTGTCTCTCTCTCTCTCTCTCTCTCTCTCAACAGGATGAGGAGGCTAGTGTGTCTATCTGTGTCTCTCTCTCTCTCTCTGTCTGTAGTTATCTAAAAATGAGGAGGAGGCTAGTGTGTCTGTCTGTCTGTGTGTATCTTTCGCTGTCTCTATCGAAACAGGAGGAGGAGGAGGCTAGTGTGTCTTTGTATCTCTGTGTGTGTTTCTTTCTGTATCTCAACAGGACGAAGAGGCGGCTAGTCTGTCTGTCTGTCTGTCCGTCTAATAGGGGATAAGGAGGACGCTAGTGTGGCTGTTTTTCGGTCTGTGTGTGTGTCTGTGTTTCTAATGGAGGAGGAGGAGGGGGCTAGTGTGTCTATATATCCGTCTACTGGGGGAGCACAGTGTCTGTCTGTCTTTCTATCTAATGGAGGAAGAAGAGGAGGCGGCTGGTGTGTCTGTCTAGCTAATCAAGCAGGCTAGTGTGTCTGTCTGTCTGTATCTATCTAATGGAGGAGGAGGAGGCTAGTGTGTCTATCCATCTATCTGTATATCTACGTATTTAATGGAGGAGGCTAGTGTGTCTAATTGTCCGTGTGTTGATCATTTTGTCTATCTAATGAAGGAGGAGCCTTGCGTGTCTATCAATGAATCAAACGGAGGAGGGGTTAGTGTGTCTGTCTATAGGTCTGTCTATCTATCTATCTCTGTGTGTGTATGTATCTGATAGATAGGAGGAGAGACAGACAAACACACACTAGCGTCCTCCTCCTCTATCAAATGGAGGAGAAGGCTACTGTGTCCGTGTATCTATGTATCTGTCTCTGTATGTCCCTAGTGGAAAGGCTAGTGTGCCTGTCCACCTATCTAATGGAGAAGCAGGAGGAGGGTAGTGTGTCTGTCTGTCTAATGAAGGAGGAATAGACTAGTCTGTCTAACTATCTCTCTGCAGAGGAGCAGGAATCCAGTGTGTCTGTCAGTCTGTCTGTGTTTCTAACTATGTATCTACTATCTATGTATTTAATGCAGGAGGAGGAGGAGGAGGCTAGTGTGTCTGAGTATCTGTCTGTCTCACTAATGGAGCAGAAGGAGGAGGCTAGGGTGTCTGTCTGTCTATGTGTCTTTCTATTTATCTCCCTAATGGAGGACGACGAGAAGGCTACTGTGTCTGTGTATCTATGTATCTGTCTCATGGAGGAGGCTAGTGTGCCTGTCCATCTGTCTAAACAAGAGGAGGAGGAGGCTCCTGTGTCTATCGATCTGTGTGTGTATCTCTCACTCCCTCTCTCTACGTACGTAAACAGAGGCGGCGGCTAGTGTGTCTATCTGCGTGTATCTCTCGCACACTCTCTAATTCAGCAGGAAGAGGAGGCGGCTAGAGTGTCTGGCTATGTATCTCTCTGTCTGTCTGTCTGTCTATCTATCCATCTATCTAATGGGGAAGGAGGAGGAGGAGGTGGCTAGTGTTCCGTGTGTCTACCTGCGTATGTGTGTGTCTGTCTCTCTCTCTCTCTCAACAGGATGAGGAGGCTACTGTGTCTATCTGTGTGTGTCTCTCTCTCTCTCTCTCTCTCTCTCTAGTTATCTAAAAATGAGGAGGAGGCTAGTGTGTCTGTCTATCTGTGTGTATCTCTCGCTGTCTCTATCGAAACAGGAGGTGGAGGAGGCTAGTGTGTCTAATTGTCCGTGGGTTGATCATTTTGTCTATCTAATGAAGGAGGAGCCTTGCGTGTCTATCAATGAATCAAACGGAGGAGGGGTTAGTGTGTCTGTCTATAGGTCTGTCTATCTGTCTATCTCTGTGTGTGTATGTATCTGATAGATAGGAGGACAGACAGACAAACACACACTAGCGTCCTCCTCCTCCTCTATCAAATGGAGGAGAAGGCTACTGTGTCCGTGTATCTATGTATCTGTCTCTGTATGTCCCTAGTGGAGGAGGCTAGTGTGCCTGTCCACCTATCTAAAGGAGAAGCAGGAGGAGGGTAGTGTGTCTGTCTGTCTAATGCAGGAGGAATAGAGTAGTGTGTATAACTATCTCTCTGCAGAGGAGCAGGAATCCAGTGTGTCTGTCTGTCTGTCTGTGTTTAAAACTATGTATCTACTATCTATGTATTTAATGCAGGAGGAGGAGGAGGAGGGTAGTGTGTCTGAGAATCTGTCTGTCTCTGTAATGGAGCAGAAGGAGGAGGCTAGGGTGTCTGTCTGTCTATCTGTCTTTCTATTTATCTCCCTAATGGAGGAGGACGAGAAGGCTACTGTGTCTGTGTATCTATGTATCTGTCTCTGTATATCCCTAGTGAAGGAGACTAGTGTGCCTGTGCACCTATCTAATGGAGAAGCAGGAGGAGGGTAGTGTGTCTGTCTATATGTCTGTCTACCTACCTATCTCTGCCTGTGTATCTATCTGATAGAGGAGGAGGAGGCCACTAGTGTCTTTCTGTCTGTCTGTCCTCCTATCTATCAAATGGAGGAGGCGGCTAGCATGTCTACGTATCGGTGTGTGTTTCTATGTAATGGAGGAGGCGGCTAGCGTGCCTGTCCATCTGTCTAAACAAGAGGAGGAGGAGGCCCCTGTGTCTATCGATCTGTGTGTGTATCTCTCACTCCCTCTCTCTACGTATGTAAACAGAGGCGGCGGCTAGTGTGTCTATCTGCGTGTATCTCTCGCACACTCTCTTTCTATTTCAGCAGGAAGAGGAGGCGGCTAGAGTGTCTGGCTATGTATCTCTCTGTCTGTCTGTCTGTCTATCCATCTATCTAATGGGGAAGGAGGAGGAGGAGGTGGCTAGTGTTCCATGTGTCTACCTGTGTGTGTGTGTGTCTCTCTCTCTCTCAACAGGATGAGGAGGCTACTGTGTCTATCTGTGTGTGTCTCTCTCTCTCTCTCTCTCTCTCTAGTTATCTAAAAATGAGGAGGAGGCTAGTGTGTCTGTCTATCTGTGTGTATCTCTCGCTGTCTCTATCGAAACAGGAGGTGGAGGAGGCTAGTGTGTCTAATTGTCCGTGGGTTGATCATTTTGTCTATCTAATGAAGGAGGAGCCTTGCGTGTCTATCAATGAATCAAACGGAGGAGGGGTTAGTGTGTCTGTCTATAGGTCTGTCTATCTGTCTATCTCTGTGTGTGTATGTATCTGATAGATAGGAGGAGAGACAGACAAACACACACTAGAGTCCTCCTCCTCTATCAAATGGAGGAGAAGGCTATTGTGTCCGTGTATCTATGTATCTATCTCTGTCTATCCCTACTGGAGGAGGCTAGTGTGCCTGTCCACCTACCTAAAGGAGAAGCAGGAGGAGGGTAGTGTGTCTGTCTGTCTAATGAAGAAGGAATAGACTAGTCTGTCTAACTCTCTCTGCAGAGGAGCAGGAATGCAGTGTGTCTGTCAGTCTGTCTGTGTTTCTAACTATGTATCTACTATCTATGTATTTAATGCAGGAGGAGGAGGCTAGTGTGTCTGAGTATCTGTCTGTCTCACTAATGGAGCAGAAGGAGGAGGCTAGGGTGTCTGTCTGTCTATGTGTCTTTCTATTTATCTCCCTAATGGAGGACGACGAGAAGGCTACTGTGTCTGTGTATCTATGTATCTGTCTCATGGAGGAGGCTAGTGTGCCTGTCCATCTGTCTAAACAAGAGGAGGAGGAGGCTCCTGTGTCTATCGATCTGTGTGTGTATCTCTCACTCCCTCTCTCTACGTACGTAAACAGAGGCGGCGGCTAGTGTGTCTCTCTGCGTGTATCTCTCGCACACTCTCTAATTCAGCAGGAAGAGGAGGCGGCTAGAGTGTCTGGCTATGTATCTCTCTGTCTGTCTGTCTGTCTATCCATCTATCTAATGGGGAAGGAGGAGGAGGAGGTGGCTAGTGTTCCGTGTGTCTACCTGTGTGTGTGTGTGTCTCTCTCTCTCTCTCTCTCAACAGGATGAGGAGGCTACTGTGTCTATCTGTGTGTGTCTCTCTCTCTCTCTCTCTCTCTCTAGTTATCTAAAAATGAGGAGGAGGCTAGTGTGTCTGTCTATCTGTGTGTATCTCTCGCTGTCTCTATCGAAACAGGAGGTGGAGGAGGCTAGTGTGTCTAATTGTCCGTGGGTTGATCATTTTGTCTATCTAATGAAGGAGGAGCCTTGCGTGTCTATCAATGAATCAAACGGAGGAGGGGTTAGTGTGTCTGTCTATAGGTCTGTCTATCTGTCTATCTCTGTGTGTGTATGTATCTGATAGATAGGAGGAGAGACAGACAAACACACACTAGAGTCCTCCTCCTCTATCAAATGGAGGAGAAGGCTATTGTGTCCGTGTATCTATGTATCTATCTCTGTCTATCCCTACTGGAGGAGGCTAGTGTGCCTGTCCACCTATCTAAAGGAGAAGCAGGAGGAGGGTAGTGTGTCTGTCTGTCTAATGAAGAAGGAATAGACTAGTCTGTCTAACTATCTCTCTGCAGAGGAGCAGGAATGCAGTGTGTCTGTCAGTCTGTCTGTGTTTCTAACTATGTATCTACTATCTATGTATTTAATGCAGGAGGAGGAGGCTAGTGTGTCTGAGTATCTGTCTGTCTCACTAATGGAGCAGAAGGAGGAGGCTAGGGTGTCTGTCTGTCTATGTGTCTTTCTATTTATCTCCCTAATGGAGGACGACGAGAAGGCTACTGTGTCTGTGTATCTATGTATCTGTCTCATGGAGGAGGCTAGTGTGCCTGTCCATCTGTCTAAACAAGAGGAGGAGGAGGCTCCTGTGTCTATCGATCTGTGTGTGTATCTCTCACTCCCTCTCTCTACGTACGTAAACAGAGGCGGCGGCTAGTGTGTCTCTCTGCGTGTATCTCTCGCACACTCTCTAATTCAGCAGGAAGAGGAGGCGGCTAGAGTGTCTGGCTATGTATCTCTCTGTCTGTCTGTCTGTCTGTCTATCCATCTATCTAATGGGGAAGGAGGAGGAGGAGGTGGCTAGTGTTCCGTGTGTCTACCTGTGTGTGTGTGTGTCTCTCTCTCTCTCAACAGGATGAGGAGGCTACTGTGTCTATCTGTGTGTGTCTCTCTCTCTCTCTCTCTCTCTCTAGTTATCTAAAAATGAGGAGGAGGCTAGTGTGTCTGTCTATCTGTGTGTATCTCTCGCTGTCTCTATCGAAACAGGAGGTGGAGGAGGCTAGTGTGTCTAATTGTCCGTGGGTTGATCATTTTGTCTATCTAATGAAGGAGGAGCCTTGCGTGTCTATCAATGAATCAAACGGAGGAGGGGTTAGTGTGTCTGTCTATAGGTCTGTCTATCTGTCTATCTCTGTGTGTGTATGTATCTGATAGATAGGAGGAGAGACAGACAAACACACACTAGAGTCCTCCTCCTCTATCAAATGGAGGAGAAGGCTATTGTGTCCGTGTATCTATGTATCTGTCTCTGTCTATCCCTACTGGAGGAGGCTAGTGTGCCTGTCCACCTACCTAAAGGAGAAGCAGGAGGAGGGTAGTGTGTCTGTCTGTCTAATGAAGAAGGAATAGACTAGTCTGTCTAACTATCTCTCTGCAGAGGAGCAGGAATGCAGTGTGTCTGTCAGTCTGTCTGTGTTTCTAACTATGTATCTACTATCTATGTATTTAATGCAGGAGGAGGAGGCTAGTGTGTCTGAGTATCTGTCTGTCTCACTAATGGAGCAGAAGGAGGAGGCTAGGGTGTCTGTCTGTCTATGTGTCTTTCTATTTATCTCCCTAATGGAGGACGACGAGAAGGCTACTGTGTCTGTGTATCTATGTATCTGTCTCATGGAGGAGGCTAGTGTGCCTGTCCATCTGTCTAAACAAGAGGAGGAGGAGGCTCCTGTGTCTATCGATCTGTGTGTGTATCTCTCACTCCCTCTCTCTACGTACGTAAACAGAGGCGGCGGCTAGTGTGTCTATCTGCGTGTATCTCTCGCACACTCTCTAATTCAGCAGGAAGAGGAGGCGGCTAGAGTGTCTGGCTATGTATCTCTCTGTCTGTCTGTCTGTCTATCTATCCATCTATCTAATGGGGAAGGAGGAGGAGGAGGTGGCTAGTGTTCCGTGTGTCTACCTGCGTATGTGTGTGTCTGTCTCTCTCTCTCTCTCAACAGGATGAGGAGGCTACTGTGTCTATCTGTGTGTGTCTCTCTCTCTCTCTCTCTCTCTCTCTAGTTATCTAAAAATGAGGAGGAGGCTAGTGTGTCTGTCTATCTGTGTGTATCTCTCGCTGTCTCTATCGAAACAGGAGGTGGAGGAGGCTAGTGTGTCTAATTGTCCGTGGGTTGATCATTTTGTCTATCTAATGAAGGAGGAGCCTTGCGTGTCTATCAATGAATCAAACGGAGGAGGGGTTAGTGTGTCTGTCTATAGGTCTGTCTATCTGTCTATCTCTGTGTGTGTATGTATCTGATAGATAGGAGGACAGACAGACAAACACACACTAGCGTCCTCCTCCTCCTCTATCAAATGGAGGAGAAGGCTACTGTGTCTGTGTATCTATGTATCTGTCTCTGTATATCCCTAGTGGAGGAGGCTAGTGTGCCTGTCCACCTATCTAATGGAGAAGCAGGAGGAGGGTAGTGTGTCTGTCTATATGTCTGTCTACCTACCTATCTCTGCCTGTGTATCTATCTGATAGAGGAGGAGGAGGCCACTAGTGTCTTTCTGTCTGTCTGTCCTCCTATCTATCAAATGGAGGAGGCGGCTAGCGTGCCTGTCCATCTGTCTAAACAAGAGGAGGAGGAGGCTCCTGTGTCTATCGATCTGTGTGTGTATCTCTCACTCCCTCTCTCTACGTATGTAAACAGAGGCGGCGGCTAGTGTGTCTATCTGCGTGTATCTCTCGCACACTCTCTTTCTATTTCAGCAGGAAGAGGAGGCGGCTAGAGTGTCTGGCTATGTATCTCTCTGTCTGTCTGTCTGTCTATCCATCTATCTAATGGGGAAGGAGGAGGAGGAGGTGGCTAGTGTTCCGTGTGTCTACCTGTGTGTGTGTGTCTCTCTCTCTCTCTCTCTCTCTCAACAGGATGAGGAGGCTAGTGTGTCTATCTGTGTCTCTCTCTCTCTCTCTGTCTGTAGTTATCTAAAAATGAGGAGGAGGCTAGTGTGTCTGTCTGTCTGTGTGTATCTTTCGCTGTCTCTATCGAAACAGGAGGAGGAGGAGGCTAGTGTGTCTTTGTATCTCTGTGTGTGTTTCTTTCTGTATCTCAACAGGACGAAGAGGCGGCTAGTCTGTCTGTCTGTCTGTCCGTCTAATAGGGGATAAGGAGGACGCTAGTGTGGCTGTTTTTCGGTCTGTGTGTGTGTCTGTGTTTCTAATGGAGGAGGAGGAGGGGGCTAGTGTGTCTATATATCCGTCTACTGGGGGAGCACAGTGTCTGTCTGTCTTTCTATCTAATGGAGGAAGAAGAGGAGGCGGCTGGTGTGTCTGTCTAGCTAATCAAGCAGGCTAGTGTGTCTGTCTGTCTGTATCTATCTAATGGAGGAGGAGGAGGCTAGTGTGTCTATCCATCTATCTGTATATCTACGTATTTAATGGAGGAGGCTAGTGTGTCTAATTGTCCGTGTGTTGATCATTTTGTCTATCTAATGAAGGAGGAGCCTTGCGTGTCTATCAATGAATCAAACGGAGGAGGGGTTAGTGTGTCTGTCTATAGGTCTGTCTATCTATCTATCTCTGTGTGTGTATGTATCTGATAGATAGGAGGAGAGACAGACAAACACACACTAGCGTCCTCCTCCTCTATCAAATGGAGGAGAAGGCTACTGTGTCCGTGTATCTATGTATCTGTCTCTGTATGTCCCTAGTGGAAAGGCTAGTGTGCCTGTCCACCTATCTAATGGAGAAGCAGGAGGAGGGTAGTGTGTCTGTCTGTCTAATGAAGGAGGAATAGACTAGTCTGTCTAACTATCTCTCTGCAGAGGAGCAGGAATCCAGTGTGTCTGTCAGTCTGTCTGTGTTTCTAACTATGTATCTACTATCTATGTATTTAATGCAGGAGGAGGAGGAGGAGGCTAGTGTGTCTGAGTATCTGTCTGTCTCACTAATGGAGCAGAAGGAGGAGGCTAGGGTGTCTGTCTGTCTATGTGTCTTTCTATTTATCTCCCTAATGGAGGACGACGAGAAGGCTACTGTGTCTGTGTATCTATGTATCTGTCTCATGGAGGAGGCTAGTGTGCCTGTCCATCTGTCTAAACAAGAGGAGGAGGAGGCTCCTGTGTCTATCGATCTGTGTGTGTATCTCTCACTCCCTCTCTCTACGTACGTAAACAGAGGCGGCGGCTAGTGTGTCTATCTGCGTGTATCTCTCGCACACTCTCTAATTCAGCAGGAAGAGGAGGCGGCTAGAGTGTCTGGCTATGTATCTCTCTGTCTGTCTGTCTGTCTATCTATCCATCTATCTAATGGGGAAGGAGGAGGAGGAGGTGGCTAGTGTTCCGTGTGTCTACCTGCGTATGTGTGTGTCTGTCTCTCTCTCTCTCTCAACAGGATGAGGAGGCTACTGTGTCTATCTGTGTGTGTCTCTCTCTCTCTCTCTCTCTCTCTCTAGTTATCTAAAAATGAGGAGGAGGCTAGTGTGTCTGTCTATCTGTGTGTATCTCTCGCTGTCTCTATCGAAACAGGAGGTGGAGGAGGCTAGTGTGTCTAATTGTCCGTGGGTTGATCATTTTGTCTATCTAATGAAGGAGGAGCCTTGCGTGTCTATCAATGAATCAAACGGAGGAGGGGTTAGTGTGTCTGTCTATAGGTCTGTCTATCTGTCTATCTCTGTGTGTGTATGTATCTGATAGATAGGAGGACAGACAGACAAACACACACTAGCGTCCTCCTCCTCCTCTATCAAATGGAGGAGAAGGCTACTGTGTCCGTGTATCTATGTATCTGTCTCTGTATGTCCCTAGTGGAGGAGGCTAGTGTGCCTGTCCACCTATCTAAAGGAGAAGCAGGAGGAGGGTAGTGTGTCTGTCTGTCTAATGCAGGAGGAATAGAGTAGTGTGTATAACTATCTCTCTGCAGAGGAGCAGGAATCCAGTGTGTCTGTCTGTCTGTCTGTGTTTAAAACTATGTATCTACTATCTATGTATTTAATGCAGGAGGAGGAGGAGGAGGGTAGTGTGTCTGAGAATCTGTCTGTCTCTGTAATGGAGCAGAAGGAGGAGGCTAGGGTGTCTGTCTGTCTATCTGTCTTTCTATTTATCTCCCTAATGGAGGAGGACGAGAAGGCTACTGTGTCTGTGTATCTATGTATCTGTCTCTGTATATCCCTAGTGAAGGAGACTAGTGTGCCTGTGCACCTATCTAATGGAGAAGCAGGAGGAGGGTAGTGTGTCTGTCTATATGTCTGTCTACCTACCTATCTCTGCCTGTGTATCTATCTGATAGAGGAGGAGGAGGCCACTAGTGTCTTTCTGTCTGTCTGTCCTCCTATCTATCAAATGGAGGAGGCGGCTAGCATGTCTACGTATCGGTGTGTGTTTCTATGTAATGGAGGAGGCGGCTAGCGTGCCTGTCCATCTGTCTAAACAAGAGGAGGAGGAGGCCCCTGTGTCTATCGATCTGTGTGTGTATCTCTCACTCCCTCTCTCTACGTATGTAAACAGAGGCGGCGGCTAGTGTGTCTATCTGCGTGTATCTCTCGCACACTCTCTTTCTATTTCAGCAGGAAGAGGAGGCGGCTAGAGTGTCTGGCTATGTATCTCTCTGTCTGTCTGTCTGTCTATCCATCTATCTAATGGGGAAGGAGGAGGAGGAGGTGGCTAGTGTTCCGTGTGTCTACCTGTGTGTGTGTGTGTCTCTCTCTCTCTCAACAGGATGAGGAGGCTACTGTGTCTATCTGTGTGTGTCTCTCTCTCTCTCTCTCTCTCTCTAGTTATCTAAAAATGAGGAGGAGGCTAGTGTGTCTGTCTATCTGTGTGTATCTCTCGCTGTCTGTATCGAAACAGGAGGTGGAGGAGGCTAGTGTGTCTAATTGTCCGTGTGTTGATCATTTTGTCTATCTAATGAAGGAGGAGCCTTGCGTGTCTATCAATGAATCAAACGGAGGAGGGGTTAGTGTGTCTGTCTATAGGTCTGTCTATCTGTCTATCTCTGTGTGTGTATGTATCTGATAGATAGGAGTACAGACAAACAAACACACACTAGCGTCCTCCTCCTCCTCTATCAAATGGAGAAGGCTACTGTGTCTGTGTATCTATGTATCTGTCTCTGTATATCCCTAGTGGAGGAGGCTACTGTGCCTGTCCACCTACGTAATGGAGAAGCAGGAGGAGGGTAGTGTGTTTGTCTATATGTCTGTCTACCTACCTATCTTTGCCTGTGTATCTATCTGATAGAGGAGGAGGAGGCCGCTAGTGTCTGTCTGTCTGTATGTCCTCCTATCTATCAAATGGAGGAGGCGGCTAGCGTGCCTGTCCATCTGTCTAAACAAGAGGAGGAGGAGGCTCCTGTGTCTATCGATCTGTGTGTGTATCTCTCACTCCCTCTCTCTACGTATGTAAACAGAGGCGGCGGCTAGTGTGTCTATCTGCGTGTATCTCTCGCACACTCTCTTTCTATTTCAGCAGGAAGAGGAGGCGGCTAGAGTGTCTGGCTATGTATCTCTCTGTCTGTCTGTCTGTCTATCCATCTATCTAATGGGGAAGGAGGAGGAGGAGGTGGCTAGTGTTCCGTGTGTCTACCTGTGTGTGTGTGTCTCTCTCTCTCTCTCTCTCTCTCAACAGGATGAGGAGGCTAGTGTGTCTATCTGTGTCTCTCTCTCTCTCTCTGTCTGTAGTTATCTAAAAATGAGGAGGAGGCTAGTGTGTCTGTCTGTCTGTGTGTATCTTTCGCTGTCTCTATCGAAACAGGAGGAGGAGGAGGCTAGTGTGTCTTTGTATCTCTGTGTGTGTTTCTTTCTGTATCTCAACAGGACGAAGAGGCGGCTAGTCTGTCTGTCTGTCTGTCCGTCTAATAGGGGATAAGGAGGACGCTAGTGTGGCTGTTTTTCGGTCTGTGTGTGTGTCTGTGTTTCTAATGGAGGAGGAGGAGGGGGCTAGTGTGTCTATATATCCGTCTACTGGGGGAGCACAGTGTCTGTCTGTCTTTCTATCTAATGGAGGAAGAAGAGGAGGCGGCTGGTGTGTCTGTCTAGCTAATCAAGCAGGCTAGTGTGTCTGTCTGTCTGTATCTATCTAATGGAGGAGGAGGAGGCTAGTGTGTCTATCCATCTATCTGTATATCTACGTATTTAATGGAGGAGGCTAGTGTGTCTAATTGTCCGTGTGTTGATCATTTTGTCTATCTAATGAAGGAGGAGCCTTGCGTGTCTATCAATGAATCAAACGGAGGAGGGGTTAGTGTGTCTGTCTATAGGTCTGTCTATCTATCTATCTCTGTGTGTGTATGTATCTGATAGATAGGAGGAGAGACAGACAAACACACACTAGCGTCCTCCTCCTCTATCAAATGGAGGAGAAGGCTACTGTGTCCGTGTATCTATGTATCTGTCTCTGTATGTCCCTAGTGGAAAGGCTAGTGTGCCTGTCCACCTATCTAATGGAGAAGCAGGAGGAGGGTAGTGTGTCTGTCTGTCTAATGAAGGAGGAATAGACTAGTCTGTCTAACTATCTCTCTGCAGAGGAGCAGGAATCCAGTGTGTCTGTCAGTCTGTCTGTGTTTCTAACTATGTATCTACTATCTATGTATTTAATGCAGGAGGAGGAGGAGGAGGCTAGTGTGTCTGAGTATCTGTCTGTCTCACTAATGGAGCAGAAGGAGGAGGCTAGGGTGTCTGTCTGTCTATGTGTCTTTCTATTTATCTCCCTAATGGAGGACGACGAGAAGGCTACTGTGTCTGTGTATCTATGTATCTGTCTCATGGAGGAGGCTAGTGTGCCTGTCCATCTGTCTAAACAAGAGGAGGAGGAGGCTCCTGTGTCTATCGATCTGTGTGTGTATCTCTCACTCCCTCTCTCTACGTACGTAAACAGAGGCGGCGGCTAGTGTGTCTATCTGCGTGTATCTCTCGCACACTCTCTAATTCAGCAGGAAGAGGAGGCGGCTAGAGTGTCTGGCTATGTATCTCTCTGTCTGTCTGTCTGTCTATCTATCCATCTATCTAATGGGGAAGGAGGAGGAGGAGGTGGCTAGTGTTCCGTGTGTCTACCTGCGTATGTGTGTGTCTGTCTCTCTCTCTCTCTCAACAGGATGAGGAGGCTACTGTGTCTATCTGTGTGTGTCTCTCTCTCTCTCTCTCTCTCTCTCTAGTTATCTAAAAATGAGGAGGAGGCTAGTGTGTCTGTCTATCTGTGTGTATCTCTCGCTGTCTCTATCGAAACAGGAGGTGGAGGAGGCTAGTGTGTCTAATTGTCCGTGGGTTGATCATTTTGTCTATCTAATGAAGGAGGAGCCTTGCGTGTCTATCAATGAATCAAACGGAGGAGGGGTTAGTGTGTCTGTCTATAGGTCTGTCTATCTGTCTATCTCTGTGTGTGTATGTATCTGATAGATAGGAGGACAGACAGACAAACACACACTAGCGTCCTCCTCCTCCTCTATCAAATGGAGGAGAAGGCTACTGTGTCCGTGTATCTATGTATCTGTCTCTGTATGTCCCTAGTGGAGGAGGCTAGTGTGCCTGTCCACCTATCTAAAGGAGAAGCAGGAGGAGGGTAGTGTGTCTGTCTGTCTAATGCAGGAGGAATAGAGTAGTGTGTATAACTATCTCTCTGCAGAGGAGCAGGAATCCAGTGTGTCTGTCTGTCTGTCTGTGTTTAAAACTATGTATCTACTATCTATGTATTTAATGCAGGAGGAGGAGGAGGAGGGTAGTGTGTCTGAGAATCTGTCTGTCTCTGTAATGGAGCAGAAGGAGGAGGCTAGGGTGTCTGTCTGTCTATCTGTCTTTCTATTTATCTCCCTAATGGAGGAGGACGAGAAGGCTACTGTGTCTGTGTATCTATGTATCTGTCTCTGTATATCCCTAGTGAAGGAGACTAGTGTGCCTGTGCACCTATCTAATGGAGAAGCAGGAGGAGGGTAGTGTGTCTGTCTATATGTCTGTCTACCTACCTATCTCTGCCTGTGTATCTATCTGATAGAGGAGGAGGAGGCCACTAGTGTCTTTCTGTCTGTCTGTCCTCCTATCTATCAAATGGAGGAGGCGGCTAGCATGTCTACGTATCGGTGTGTGTTTCTATGTAATGGAGGAGGCGGCTAGCGTGCCTGTCCATCTGTCTAAACAAGAGGAGGAGGAGGCCCCTGTGTCTATCGATCTGTGTGTGTATCTCTCACTCCCTCTCTCTACGTATGTAAACAGAGGCGGCGGCTAGTGTGTCTATCTGCGTGTATCTCTCGCACACTCTCTTTCTATTTCAGCAGGAAGAGGAGGCGGCTAGAGTGTCTGGCTATGTATCTCTCTGTCTGTCTGTCTATCCATCTATCTAATGGGGAAGGAGGAGGAGGAGGTGGCTAGTGTTCCGTGTGTCTACCTGTGTGTGTGTGTGTCTCTCTCTCTCTCAACAGGATGAGGAGGCTACTGTGTCTATCTGTGTGTGTCTCTCTCTCTCTCTCTCTCTCTCTAGTTATCTAAAAATGAGGAGGAGGCTAGTGTGTCTGTCTATCTGTGTGTATCTCTCGCTGTCTCTATCGAAACAGGAGGTGGAGGAGGCTAGTGTGTCTAATTGTCCGTGGGTTGATCATTTTGTCTATCTAATGAAGGAGGAGCCTTGCGTGTCTATCAATGAATCAAACGGAGGAGGGGTTAGTGTGTCTGTCTATAGGTCTGTCTATCTGTCTATCTCTGTGTGTGTATGTATCTGATAGATAGGAGGAGAGACAGACAAACACACACTAGAGTCCTCCTCCTCTATCAAATGGAGGAGAAGGCTATTGTGTCCGTGTATCTATGTATCTATCTCTGTCTATCCCTACTGGAGGAGGCTAGTGTGCCTGTCCACCTACCTAAAGGAGAAGCAGGAGGAGGGTAGTGTGTCTGTCTGTCTAATGAAGAAGGAATAGACTAGTCTGTCTAACTATCTCTCTGCAGAGGAGCAGGAATGCAGTGTGTCTGTCAGTCTGTCTGTGTTTCTAACTATGTATCTACTATCTATGTATTTAATGCAGGAGGAGGAGGCTAGTGTGTCTGAGTATCTGTCTGTCTCACTAATGGAGCAGAAGGAGGAGGCTAGGGTGTCTGTCTGTCTATGTGTCTTTCTATTTATCTCCCTAATGGAGGACGACGAGAAGGCTACTGTGTCTGTGTATCTATGTATCTGTCTCATGGAGGAGGCTAGTGTGCCTGTCCATCTGTCTAAACAAGAGGAGGAGGAGGCTCCTGTGTCTATCGATCTGTGTGTGTATCTCTCACTCCCTCTCTCTACGTACGTAAACAGAGGCGGCGGCTAGTGTGTCTCTCTGCGTGTATCTCTCGCACACTCTCTAATTCAGCAGGAAGAGGAGGCGGCTAGAGTGTCTGGCTATGTATCTCTCTGTCTGTCTGTCTGTCTATCCATCTATCTAATGGGGAAGGAGGAGGAGGAGGTGGCTAGTGTTCCGTGTGTCTACCTGTGTGTGTGTGTGTCTCTCTCTCTCTCTCTCTCAACAGGATGAGGAGGCTACTGTGTCTATCTGTGTGTGTCTCTCTCTCTCTCTCTCTCTCTCTAGTTATCTAAAAATGAGGAGGAGGCTAGTGTGTCTGTCTATCTGTGTGTATCTCTCGCTGTCTCTATCGAAACAGGAGGTGGAGGAGGCTAGTGTGTCTAATTGTCCGTGGGTTGATCATTTTGTCTATCTAATGAAGGAGGAGCCTTGCGTGTCTATCAATGAATCAAACGGAGGAGGGGTTAGTGTGTCTGTCTATAGGTCTGTCTATCTGTCTATCTCTGTGTGTGTATGTATCTGATAGATAGGAGGAGAGACAGACAAACACACACTAGAGTCCTCCTCCTCTATCAAATGGAGGAGAAGGCTATTGTGTCCGTGTATCTATGTATCTATCTCTGTCTATCCCTACTGGAGGAGGCTAGTGTGCCTGTCCACCTATCTAAAGGAGAAGCAGGAGGAGGGTAGTGTGTCTGTCTGTCTAATGAAGAAGGAATAGACTAGTCTGTCTAACTATCTCTCTGCAGAGGAGCAGGAATGCAGTGTGTCTGTCAGTCTGTCTGTGTTTCTAACTATGTATCTACTATCTATGTATTTAATGCAGGAGGAGGAGGCTAGTGTGTCTGAGTATCTGTCTGTCTCACTAATGGAGCAGAAGGAGGAGGCTAGGGTGTCTGTCTGTCTATGTGTCTTTCTATTTATCTCCCTAATGGAGGACGACGAGAAGGCTACTGTGTCTGTGTATCTATGTATCTGTCTCATGGAGGAGGCTAGTGTGCCTGTCCATCTGTCTAAACAAGAGGAGGAGGAGGCTCCTGTGTCTATCGATCTGTGTGTGTATCTCTCACTCCCTCTCTCTACGTACGTAAACAGAGGCGGCGGCTAGTGTGTCTCTCTGCGTGTATCTCTCGCACACTCTCTAATTCAGCAGGAAGAGGAGGCGGCTAGAGTGTCTGGCTATGTATCTCTCTGTCTGTCTGTCTGTCTGTCTATCCATCTATCTAATGGGGAAGGAGGAGGAGGAGGTGGCTAGTGTTCCGTGTGTCTACCTGTGTGTGTGTGTGTCTCTCTCTCTCTCAACAGGATGAGGAGGCTACTGTGTCTATCTGTGTGTGTCTCTCTCTCTCTCTCTCTCTCTCTAGTTATCTAAAAATGAGGAGGAGGCTAGTGTGTCTGTCTATCTGTGTGTATCTCTCGCTGTCTCTATCGAAACAGGAGGTGGAGGAGGCTAGTGTGTCTAATTGTCCGTGGGTTGATCATTTTGTCTATCTAATGAAGGAGGAGCCTTGCGTGTCTATCAATGAATCAAACGGAGGAGGGGTTAGTGTGTCTGTCTATAGGTCTGTCTATCTGTCTATCTCTGTGTGTGTATGTATCTGATAGATAGGAGGAGAGACAGACAAACACACACTAGAGTCCTCCTCCTCTATCAAATGGAGGAGAAGGCTATTGTGTCCGTGTATCTATGTATCTGTCTCTGTCTATCCCTACTGGAGGAGGCTAGTGTGCCTGTCCACCTACCTAAAGGAGAAGCAGGAGGAGGGTAGTGTGTCTGTCTGTCTAATGAAGAAGGAATAGACTAGTCTGTCTAACTATCTCTCTGCAGAGGAGCAGGAATGCAGTGTGTCTGTCAGTCTGTCTGTGTTTCTAACTATGTATCTACTATCTATGTATTTAATGCAGGAGGAGGAGGCTAGTGTGTCTGAGTATCTGTCTGTCTCACTAATGGAGCAGAAGGAGGAGGCTAGGGTGTCTGTCTGTCTATGTGTCTTTCTATTTATCTCCCTAATGGAGGACGACGAGAAGGCTACTGTGTCTGTGTATCTATGTATCTGTCTCATGGAGGAGGCTAGTGTGCCTGTCCATCTGTCTAAACAAGAGGAGGAGGAGGCTCCTGTGTCTATCGATCTGTGTGTGTATCTCTCACTCCCTCTCTCTACGTACGTAAACAGAGGCGGCGGCTAGTGTGTCTATCTGCGTGTATCTCTCGCACACTCTCTAATTCAGCAGGAAGAGGAGGCGGCTAGAGTGTCTGGCTATGTATCTCTCTGTCTGTCTGTCTGTCTATCTATCCATCTATCTAATGGGGAAGGAGGAGGAGGAGGTGGCTAGTGTTCCGTGTGTCTACCTGCGTATGTGTGTGTCTGTCTCTCTCTCTCTCTCAACAGGATGAGGAGGCTACTGTGTCTATCTGTGTGTGTCTCTCTCTCTCTCTCTCTCTCTCTCTAGTTATCTAAAAATGAGGAGGAGGCTAGTGTGTCTGTCTATCTGTGTGTATCTCTCGCTGTCTCTATCGAAACAGGAGGTGGAGGAGGCTAGTGTGTCTAATTGTCCGTGGGTTGATCATTTTGTCTATCTAATGAAGGAGGAGCCTTGCGTGTCTATCAATGAATCAAACGGAGGAGGGGTTAGTGTGTCTGTCTATAGGTCTGTCTATCTGTCTATCTCTGTGTGTGTATCTATCTGATAGAGAGGAGGGGAGACAGACAAACACACACTAGCGTCCTCCTCCTCTATCAAATGGAGGAGAAGGCTACTGTGTCCGTGTATCTATGTATCTGTCTCTGTATGTCCCTAGTGGAGGAGACTAGTGTGCCTGTCCACCTATCTAAAGGAGAAGCAGGAGGAGGGTAGTGTGTCTGTCTGTCTAATGCAGGAGGAATAGACTAGTGTGTCTAACTATCTCTCTGCAGAGGAGCAGGAATCCAGTGTGTCTGTCTGTCTGTCTGTGTTTCTAACTATGTATCTACTATCTATGTATTTAATGCAGGAGGAGGAGGAGGAGGCTAGTGTGTCTGAGTATCTGTCTGTCTCTGTAATGGAGCAGAAGGAGGAGGGTAGGGTGTCTGTCTGTCTATCTGTCTTTCTATTTATCTCCCTAATGGAGGAGGACGAGAAGGCTACTGTGTCTGTGTATCTATGTATCTGTCTCTGTATATCGCTAGTGGAGGAGACTAGTGTGCCTGTCCACCTATCTAATGGAGAAGCAGGAGGAGGGTAGTGTGTCTGTCTATATATCTGTCTACCTACCTATCTCTGCATGTGTATCTATCTGATAGAGGAGGAGGAGGCTGCTAGTGTCTGTCTGTCTGTCCTCCTATCTATCAAATGGAGGAGGCGGCTAGCATGTCTACGTATCGGTCTGTGTTTCTATATAATGGAGGAGGCGGCTAGCGTGCCTGTCCATCTGTCTAAACAAGAGGAGGAGGAGGCTCCTGTGTCTATCGATCTGTGTGTGTATCTCTCACTCCCTCTCTCTACGTATGTAAACAGAGGCGGCGGCTAGTGTGTCTATCTGCGTGTATCGCTCGCACACTCTCTAATTCAGCAGGAAGAGGAGGCGGCTAGAGTGTCTGGCTATGTATCTCTCTGTCTGTCTGTCTGTCTATCTATCCATCTATCTAATGGGGAAGGAGGAGGAGGAGGTGGCTAGTGTTCCGTGTGTCTACCTGTGTATGTGTGTGTCTCTCTCTCTCTCAACAGGATGAGGAGGCTACTGTGTCTATCTGTGTGTGTCTCTCTCTCTCTCTCTCTAGTTATCTAAAAATGAGGAGGAGGCTAGTGTGTCTGTCTATCTGTGTGTATCTCTCGCTGTCTGTATCGAAACAGGAGGTGGAGGAGGCTAGTGTGTCTAATTGTCCGTGTGTTGATCATTTTGTCTATCTAATGAAGGAGGAGCCTTGCGTGTCTATCAATGAATCAAACGGAGGAGGGGTTAGTGTGTCTGTCTATAGGTCTGTCTATCTGTCTATCTCTGTGTGTGTATGTATCTGATAGATAGGAGTACAGACAAACAAACACACACTAGCGTCCTCCTCCTCCTCTATCAAATGGAGAAGGCTACTGTGTCTGTGTATCTATGTATCTGTCTCTGTATATCCCTAGTGGAGGAGGCTACTGTGCCTGTCCACCTACGTAATGGAGAAGCAGGAGGAGGGTAGTGTGTTTGTCTATATGTCTGTCTACCTACCTATCTTTGCCTGTGTATCTATCTGATAGAGGAGGAGGAGGCCGCTAGTGTCTGTCTGTCTGTATGTCCTCCTATCTATCAAATGGAGGAGGCGGCTAGCGTGCCTGTCCATCTGTCTAAACAAGAGGAGGAGGAGGCTCCTGTGTCTATCGATCTGTGTGTGTATCTCTCACTCCCTCTCTCTACGTATGTAAACAGAGGCGGCGGCTAGTGTGTCTATCTGCGTGTATCTCTCGCACACTCTCTTTCTATTTCAGCAGGAAGAGGAGGCGGCTAGAGTGTCTGGCTATGTATCTCTCTGTCTGTCTGTCTGTCTATCCATCTATCTAATGGGGAAGGAGGAGGAGGAGGTGGCTAGTGTTCCGTGTGTCTACCTGTGTGTGTGTGTCTCTCTCTCTCTCTCTCTCTCTCAACAGGATGAGGAGGCTAGTGTGTCTATCTGTGTCTCTCTCTCTCTCTCTGTCTGTAGTTATCTAAAAATGAGGAGGAGGCTAGTGTGTCTGTCTGTCTGTGTGTATCTTTCGCTGTCTCTATCGAAACAGGAGGAGGAGGAGGCTAGTGTGTCTTTGTATCTCTGTGTGTGTTTCTTTCTGTATCTCAACAGGACGAAGAGGCGGCTAGTCTGTCTGTCTGTCTGTCCGTCTAATAGGGGATAAGGAGGACGCTAGTGTGGCTGTTTTTCGGTCTGTGTGTGTGTCTGTGTTTCTAATGGAGGAGGAGGAGGGGGCTAGTGTGTCTATATATCCGTCTACTGGGGGAGCACAGTGTCTGTCTGTCTTTCTATCTAATGGAGGAAGAAGAGGAGGCGGCTGGTGTGTCTGTCTAGCTAATCAAGCAGGCTAGTGTGTCTGTCTGTCTGTATCTATCTAATGGAGGAGGAGGAGGCTAGTGTGTCTATCCATCTATCTGTATATCTACGTATTTAATGGAGGAGGCTAGTGTGTCTAATTGTCCGTGTGTTGATCATTTTGTCTATCTAATGAAGGAGGAGCCTTGCGTGTCTATCAATGAATCAAACGGAGGAGGGGTTAGTGTGTCTGTCTATAGGTCTGTCTATCTATCTATCTCTGTGTGTGTATGTATCTGATAGATAGGAGGAGAGACAGACAAACACACACTAGCGTCCTCCTCCTCTATCAAATGGAGGAGAAGGCTACTGTGTCCGTGTATCTATGTATCTGTCTCTGTATGTCCCTAGTGGAAAGGCTAGTGTGCCTGTCCACCTATCTAATGGAGAAGCAGGAGGAGGGTAGTGTGTCTGTCTGTCTAATGAAGGAGGAATAGACTAGTCTGTCTAACTATCTCTCTGCAGAGGAGCAGGAATCCAGTGTGTCTGTCAGTCTGTCTGTGTTTCTAACTATGTATCTACTATCTATGTATTTAATGCAGGAGGAGGAGGAGGAGGCTAGTGTGTCTGAGTATCTGTCTGTCTCCCTAATGGAGCAGGAGGAGGCTAGGGTGTCTGTCTGTCTATGCGTCTTTCTATTTATCTCCCTAATGGAGTATGACGAGAAGGCTACTGTGTCTGTGTATCTATGTATCTGTCTCATGGAGGAGGCTAGTGTGCCTGTCCATCTGTCTAAACAAGAGGAGGAGGAGGCTCCTGTGTCTATCGATCTGTGTGTGTATCTCTCACTCCCTCTCTCTACGTATGTAAACAGAGGCGGCGGCTAGTGTGTCTATCTGCGTGTATCTCTCGCACACTCTCTAATTCAGCAGGAAGAGGAGGCGGCAAGAGTGTCTGGCTATGTATCTCTCTGTCTGTCTGTCTGTCTATCTATCCATCTATCTAATGGGGAAGGAGGAGGAGGAGGTGGCTAGTGTTCCGTGTGTCTACCTGTGTGTGTGTGTGTCTCTCTCTCTCTCTCAACTGGATGAGGAGGCTAGTGTGTCTATCTGTGTGTGTCTCTCTCTCTCTCTATATATATCTAGTTATCTAAAAATGAGGAGGAGGCTAGTGTGTTTGTCTGTCTGTGTGTATCTCTCGCTGTCTCTATCGAAACAGGAGGTGGAGGAGGCTAGTGTGTCTTTGTATCTCTGTGTGTGTTTCTTTCTGTATCTCAACAGGACGAAGAGGCGCCTAGTTTGTCTGTCTGTCTGTCTGTCCGTCTAATAGGGGATAAGGAGGACGCTAGTGTGGCTGTTTCTCGGTCTGTGTGTGTGTCTGTGTTTCTAATGGAGGAGGAGGAGGGGGCTAGTGTGTCCATATATCTCCCTATGTAGAGGAAGAGGAGGGAAGTGTGTCTGTCTATCTCTGTATCTAATGGAGGAGAAGGAAGAGGGTAGTGTGTCTATATATCCGTCTACTGGGGGAGCACAGTGTCTGTCTGTCTTTCTATCTAATGGAGGAAGAAGAGGAGGCGGCTGGTGTGTCTGTCTAGCTAATTAAGCAGGCTAGTGTGTCTGTCTGTCTGTATCTATCTAATGGAGGAGGAGGAGGCTAGTGTGTCTATCCATCTATCTGTATATCTACGTATTTAATGGAGGAGGCTAGTGTGTCTTAGTGTCCGTGTGTTGATCATTTTGTCTATCTAATGAAGGTGGAGGGGTAGTGTGTCTGTCTACCTCTCTATCTGTGTGTATCTATGTGATAGAGGAGGAGGAGGACGCTAGTGGTTGTCTGTCTGTCTTCCTATCTATCAAATGGAGGAGGAGGCTAGTGTGCCTGTCCATCTGTGTAAAGAAGAGGAGGAGGCTCCTGTGTCTATCGATCTGTGTGTGTCTCTCTCACTCTCTCTACGTATCTAAACACACGCGGCGGCTAGTGTTTCTATCTGTATGTATCTCTCGCACACTCTAAGTAGGAAGAGGAGGCGGTTAGAGTGTCTGGTATGTATGTGTGTGTATAACTATTTGTGTGTCTATGTAAATAGGAAGGAACAGGATGATATTGTGCCTGTCTATCCATCTATCTATCATGTCTGTCTATGTGTGTATCTATGTAATGGAGAAGGAGGAGGAGGCGGTTGCTAGTGTTCCGTGTATCTACCTGTGTGTCTCTCTCTCTCTCTCTCTCAACAGGATGAGGAGGCGAGTGTGTCTATCTGTGTGTGTCTCTCTCTCTCTCTCTCGTTATGTAAAAATGAGAAGGAGGCTAGTGTTTCCTTGTATCTATGTGTGTGTTTTTGTCTGTATCTGAACAGGACGAAGAGGTGGCTAGTCTGCCTGTCTGTCTGTCTAATAGAGGAGAAGGGAGACGGTAGTGTGGCTGTTGCTTGGTGTATGTGTCTATCTGTCTTTCTAATGGAGGAGGAGGGCTAGTGTGTCCATCTCTCTCCGTATGTAGAGGAAGAGGAGGCAAGTGTGTCTGTCTATGTATGTGTCTGTCTGTTTTATGGAGGAGAAGAGGCTAGTGTGTCTATATATCTAATCGCAGATGCTAGTGTTTGTCTGTCTATGTATGTATGTAGTTTTGTATCTAATGGTGGAGGAGGAGGCAGCTAGTGTGTATATAATGTTTTTTTATGTGTCTTATCTCTATGAAATGGAGGAGGAGGATAGTGTGTCTGTCTAATGAAAGAGGCTAGTGTGTCTATTTGTGTGTCCATGTAATGGAGGACCAGGATGGTTTTGTGTCTGTGTCTCTTTATCTATGTAATGGAGGAGAAAGCTAGTGTGTGTATGTTTAGGAAGAGGGGCTAGTGTGTTTGCCTATATGTCTATGTGTCTATCTGTATCTAATAGTGGAGGAGGAGGCTAGTTTGTTTATCTGTCTTGTAGTCTTTCTATTTGAGAAGGTGGAGGAGGCTTGGGTGTTTATCTGTCTATCTAATGGAGGAGAAGCTGGACGCAGGTATGTCTGTTTGTCTATCTGGCTATGTATCTATATGTAGGAGGAGGCTCGTGTGTCTATGTATCAATCTATCTAATCAAGGAGGAAGAGGAAGCTAGTTTGTGTCTATCTAATTGTCTGTCTATGTAATGGAGGAGTTTGAGGCTAGTGTGTCTGTGTTTTCAATTGAGGAGGCGGCGGCTAGTTTCTCTCTTTCTGTCTCTGTGTCTTAAATAAGGGCCTTGTACCAGTAAGAGTGCTATTACCATAGATAACTTTTTATCTCATAATACTCACCTTCATGGCTGGGCAAGCATATGTTTTTCACAGCTCTGCCCTCCACATCTTCCTGTGAATTGCCCTCCCCTTCTTTGAAGTCCCACCCCTCTCTCCATACCTCAGGATAGCATATAAGCCTCAACCTTCTGACTGCCTGTAGTCTCATTTTTGCAAGGATCTTGAATGTACGAAATTAAATTTTTCTCCTGTTAATTCATCCTATGTCAATTTAACTATTAGACTGAACCAAAGAAGCTAGAAGGGAATGGAGAAGTTTTCCACCCTCCCAATATACATATGCATGCACATCCCAGAGTACAGCCAAACTATAAAAGAAAGATTTGTAAATTGTGAAGAGCAGGAATACATTTCTTGAGTTGACTTAAGTTGAACACTGACCTTGAATCCCCATTCTACGGGTCTCAGATCCTAAATTGCTACAGAGACAACTATAAGATGTGTATATATCCAAATGTGTATTAAACATGGTCCACAAGTGAATAAATGTTAGTGTATGTACCTGTTCTTGAGAATAAAATGTAAATTTTTTGAAACCAGAAGAAGTGTATTTTTCATAATGTTTGCAAACTATATACTGGAATCATTTTGTGTTTTTGATTTTCTTTTAATGCTTTCAAAATTAAACCAATTTCTTAATCAATTCATTTGATTATATTTCAATTTATCTGTAATGAACATTCATCTTTGACTTTACATTCCTGAGGTTTTGGGGTGTTTAGTAGCCATGTATTTAAACAAATGCTTTTAAATACTCGAAATATTTGTGATTTTAAATAGGAAATTTTAAAGTCTGAATAACTGTCACCTATAATATGTATACTTCTGAATCAGAATGTTACTTACAGCTCAGCAAAATTCTTCCAGTCATCTTCACTGATGGATGGCCTTGTGTGACTGAGTGCTGTCATTAAATGTGCCTGATGAATAGCTAGACTGGTTCTCAGTGGTGCTGGTTGGGTAGGGGCATCATCCTCCTTAAATAAAAGGAGAAAAAGTTAACTTCGAGATACAACGAAAAACGGAATCCAAGTGACATTTCTTGTCTGTTTTTTTTTTTTTAGGAGACTGCTCATTTATACATTGATTTCTCATAAGATTAATAAAAATTGTTAGCACATAACCATTTAAATGATCAATATTTTCAGTCCCTTGTTTATAAATATAGCTCATTTAGAAATAAAATAATACATATCGAAGAGAAAAACAACTTAAAAAAAAAAAAAGGAAAGCAGGTTTTAAAAAATTTTACAAGTGTAACGAGGAGGGAAAAGCCATACTCCACTTTGGCTCCGGTATCTGCCTTTGATAATACTGATCTCTGCCCTCAGTTGATCTCTTTGTTCCTGGGTGAGTTCTTGATAACCCTCTTGTGAAGCTGCTCTGAACACTGGTGGTCGTGAGGACAACTGATCTTTCCCATGATCTCCAGGAAAATCCTGAGTCATGGAACTTGGTGCTGACAGGCATTGCGAGCTCTGCAGGGTTAAGTATAATAATGAGAGGAGGAAGGGAGGGGAAAAGAGCAGGAGAGAAAAAAATTATGTATCAAAGATAAAATTAGAAACAAAAGTTACAGTATCTTGACATGGGTAAGCTTACATTTTAATTAACTGAAATTAAGCAAGTTTAAAATATGTTCACATTCCATAAAGGTTCATCTATATCTATATTGTTGAACAACCATAGAGTGAAAACTGCCATAATGCAAGGTTTGTTAAAGTTTTGCTATTAAACCCACCACAATAATGCCCTAGTGAGAGGTCCCAAATGAGTCTTATTCTCAGTTTTCAGGAAACAGTTATACTAAAGTTTGGGACACTTCTATATATAAAGTATGAAATAGAAAACAAAGACTGGAATTAAATAGCTTACTATTCTTGAGAATAAAAATGGGTTAGTTTTATTTTTTTAAACCTATATATATATATTTTTATATTTTCTAAATAAAGGAAATTTACCAAAATATAACTAAATATATGTAAAAATGTTATGTTTACCAATAAAGCAACAGTGAACCACTGTTAAATTTTTTGAGATGTGTTGAATGCTATTTTAACTTAGAAAAATAATGATATCGCCCACATTTAATCTGAACATTTTCCTTGTTGAAACATCACTACTAACATTTTCACTGTGCTTACACTTTCCACTAGCAGTATTACAAATAGGTAACATTTTTTTGTCAAAATTTGTACCAAATTTATCATTATACTCAACTGTTTTACAATAACAGAATTTGAGTCTGACATAAAATGGATCTGCTACTAAAGATGCTTTAAAACCACTAATGAAAGGAGATAAACCTGAAAGAAAGCAAAGGGGAATCACAAGCACTGGATTTTTGGCGCCCCCGTGCTGCCAGCTCTCACATTTCTTAACAGGGAATGAAAATGACTAATTAGTGTAAGAAAAGACTATTTTACTAAAGAACCAACCAAGCAGAAAGATTACGTGGGGCTGGTTAGGATAGAAATTATACCCACATACGGCTTTCTATTTCAGAAGTGTACAATGACGTGTTACACAAGGTACCAAATCAGACGAGGTTCCATTTCCAAGTTCTGATTCATAAGAGCTTCCAAAGTAGAGCCGGTACACGTTGAATTTTGATTCATCTGGCAGCATCTCAGACACCTCTAGAGAAACAAGGGACTGCTCTAGGCCACTTTCTCCATCTCCAGCTGAATCGTCAGAGCCACTGCTATGGTTAATAAAAACCATTGAAGATAGACTTAGGTCACTATCAGAGCTGGAACCTCCATCCTAAAACACACAAAAGGACAACCAGTTGTAAAGCTCTACAGAAGCCATAACTCAGCAACAGACCACGCAGACAGCATCCCAATAGACCAGTACAAGGAAGCTTGAGGCATTTTTCACAAAAGCTCGTATCGATTCAATAATGGTTCTGAAGCACATCATAAAATTTTAATTATTAAAATAAGGAAAGGCAAGATGAATGTGTAGATAATTTGCCAACCATCTTCCCCAAAGTAACAAACTGAGGACTCAGACCTCTGGATTTTATTTTCATGTCTCTGTCTTCTAATTCTTACTTTTCTACTCTGAAATAATATAGTACTCCATAACATGGTTGATTTAACATTATAATGTGCTTTACAAATAAACACATTTTCTGCTAATGAACAGGGGAGAAAAAACTCCAATGGCTTGCCAAAACAAATAGCAAAAATTCGGCAGTATCTGAATTTAGCCCCTGCAACAGTCTCCAAAAAATTGTAGGGGAGAAGAGTATACAGGAAAAAGACTTCCTAGAAAATAATGATAAAGTCCACAATGTAGCAGAGTTCAAATTATTTGCTGCAAAAATTAAAATATTATCCTTAGAGGAAAGGCTGATTCTAGGGCTGGAGTACAGACACAGTACAAGATAAACTGAGAACATCTAGCTGAATAGGGAAGTAAGTAACTGATCAAAGAATGACAAGGCCATACCAAAAGGGCACAGAAGCCATCTTAAAATTGGCTCCTATTGGCCAGATCTGGAACACTTTTAGCTTCAAAATAACTTTGCTGATTGAAAAAAAATTAAAGTACAAACAAATTTAAAACCTCAATATAATTCATGATACCCCAATTTAAATAATACCCTTCCACAAGCCAGCGTATTTTGCCAATAGTATGGTGATGTTAAAGAAACACGACACCAAACTCTTCATGTAATTAATTACAAATTCTCTGCAAAACCAATATTCCAACTGTAGTACATTCAACTTAAGGTGAATTTCTATACAGTTTTATGAACATTGTCTAAAAAAAATTTTTTTTAAGGGTGAAATTTTGACATTGAACTGCTCCTATCACTCATAAGACACCATAGTAACGCTTTCCTCACATAACTTACTTGGAGTCCACAGGACAGCAGCCTTCCATGTAACGCCTCTAACTGGGCATTGTAAAGTAAAGCTTTCAGATCAGCTCCCGTGAAGGAGTCAGTTACTGATGCCACGTGCTGAAGGTCCACATCATCTGCCAGAGGTAGAGAGTCACTGAGCACGTTTAAAATTTCAAGACGTGACACCTGAAGGGAGAAAAGCTAATTGATTTAACAAATAAAACACAAAATTAAATATTATTTTAAAGTATATCTTACGATTTTTAAAAAATATTAACATATATATCTAATAAGCTTTACAGGAAAGTTGAGGAATGTACCAACTAGTCTACATCTATCCTCCTTGGAACTTTCTCCCTAACAGAAGGAACGTGGAAAGGAAAGTATTCAGTGTACATCATTTCTTATTCAGACAGTGCTAACTCGCTAGATTTGGGCACATCAGCCAAGAAAGTGTTTCAAAAGGAAAATTAAATAATAGCTACTTATGATACACATTTTATACCTTTGACTATTCATTTGTCTATTTCTTCTGTCATTCATTCCTTTCTGAATTTGGGAACAAGAGCTGGAACAACATAGGACTAGAAACAGTTAAAAGTCGCATCTCTACATAACCTGCATAGACAATGCTTCCTAGTCATATGCTTGGTTCTGTATCGGTCTTTTGTCAGGATGATGAGGTGTGTGATCTTTGAACACAGGGAATGTGGACATGCAATACTTTGGGTTTCCTTCTCTTTTTTTCCAATTAGCCACCACTGAAAGATGCCAGTTCTTAGACTTGCATGGAATGACTGGGCCAAAGAGGTTTCGTATCTAATTCAGAATCTTTTTATGTTGTGAGAAAAAGTGACTAAGGTCTTTGCCTAAAGCTGGTCTTCTAAGCACAATTGCTATTACCTAACAGAAGTAACGTTCACAAGGAGAGTTTAGCATTTGTTGGGTTTCTGGACTCTGAATATGAAACTGTCACCTGATCAGGAGGAGGACAATATACACATTTATCTAGTCGGCCAGGCCTGAGCAGGGCAGGGTCAATCAAGTCAGGGCGACTAGTGGCAGCCAATACGTAAACACCTGGGGGGACAAAAATAAAAATTTTCTAATAAATCCTGGTGAAATTTTGTTATAAGAAGATATTTCTGTATCTACAGTCATTACCCTGTAAGCCTTCTACTCCATCCAACTGAGTCAGCAACTGGTTAACTACGCGATCTGTAACTCCTGTATTATCGTGGCCTCGTCGAGGGGCAATGGATTCAAATTCATCAAAGAAGAGAATGCAGGGCTTTGCAGCCTGCGCTCTGGGAAAGCAAACAATATTTCATATTTGAATAGGGGTTCAGAGTTTGCAAAGTAATTTCACATACCTATATATATCTGTATACACATATATATTTATGTATTTAATTCTTCACAAAAAACCCTTAAGGAAGGCAAAGCATATGTAATTGTCCTTGTTTTCAGTAAACTGAGTCTTGGAGAGATCAGGGAACACTCATGCCTTCTGCACAGCGACTAAAATGAAAAACAGCCTTATTCAGTAAGTGAAATGCTTCTTTGATTCTTATTGCAACTAAACTTTTAATCATATGCTTACTGGTCACCTGTACTTCTTTTGTGCAATGTCTCCTCATGGCTTTTGTTCATTTAAAATTGGCAAGCTCAACATTTTCATATTGTTTTATAAGGGCTCTCTATATTTCAGTTACCTACATTTTTTTCTTACATACATTTTTTTCTAACTTGAACTCCAACTTTTTATTAATTAATTTTGTTTTAATTAAAAAGAAGAGAACATAAGTTCTATCTCTGGTAACAGGATGGACTAAATGTCTAGAGAATGACCCCTAATACAAAACAAAATGTCACATTGATTGAAAAAAAAACCCCCAACATATCTTACTAACTGTATGGCAAATAAGATAAATCTGAGGCCAACAACAGACTGGAATTACCTGTTCCTTGAACGTCTGGCAAAACTCTCTTAGGAAACCGGCTGGGTCTGATGTTTGACTTGTGCAAGGATTTTTAACGAAAGACTCATTTTCTTCCTATGGTTATGGGACTTTTCAGATTTTGTTTCTTCTTTTGCTCGATTTTGATCAAATATATTTTATCTATGTCACCCAAGTTTGAAATGCATTGGCATTAAGTGTAATATTTAATAATAGATCCTTATTATCTTTCACATTTCTGGTATATCTATAGTCATCCCTTTTATCCTTATTATTGTTTATTCAACCTTCCTTTCTTCTTCCTGATCAGTCCTGCTGATCAAGTTTACAAAAAAATTTGGGTTTGTGAACTTCTCTACTGAATTGTTTTCTATTTCACTAATTTTCATTATCTTTATTATTTCCCTTTTAATTTTTTTTTCATTTATATCTGTATTTTCTTAATTTCATGAGATGGATACCTAGTGATTAACTTTTGATCTGTTTTCTAAGAATTAAAAAATTCTTAGAAAAAAAAATTTTTCTTGGAATAAGTATAATTCTTTTCTCCCTTGAAATAAGTTTTACAGCATCCACAATTTTAATAAACAGATTTTTATTATTATTCAGTGCCAATTATTTTCCATTATGATCCCTTCCTTCACCTATGATTAATTTAGAAGAGTTTTTTAAATATTTAAATGTATGGGGGGGTTAGCCTTTCTTTGAGAAATTTAACTTAACTGTGTTTTCAGAGAATGGAGGGTATATGATATTGTTTCTTCGAAACTGCAACTGCTATGTATGGCATGACATATAGCCAATTTTCAAAAATGTTCCAGGTGTGCTTGAAAAGAATGTGTATTCTCTAGTTGTTGGGTACATGTTCCAATCATGCTTACATCAACCTTGCTGATTATGTTGTTTAAATAGTCTAAGTTTTTACTTTTTTTTTAAACTGAATTTTTATTTATTTATTTTTCTAATTATTGAAAACTGTGTTAAAAAATCTATGAAGGTGGATTTCTCAATTTCTCCAGTTCCATAAATATCTGCCTTAAATATTTTGAAGCTACAGTATTAGATACATATAATTTTAGAACTGTAATATCTTCCTAATAAATTGAACCTTTTGTCAATACATGGTTGACATTCTCTGTAGTAATGCTTTCTTGGTAATGTTCTAGTTCTTAAATTGGGTGGTGGAAATACAAGTTCAATTTATTATTCTTTAAAATATATATGTACATTATATATATTCTAACTCCGTGTTTTTTAATAAAATTTTAGAATAGAACAAAGTAGCTTTTTCATTTAGGAGCTCCCTATAATCCCATCACACTTAAATATTATTTTCATTCTTAAGCTTCTGTATTCATATGTATTTTTGTATAAATGCAGTAATAATTATACTCTATTTTAACCAAGTTGGCCACATGGAATCTTAATTTATAAAAGAGATAAACTGGGTAACTATGCTTCATATGGTTTGAGATTCCTCTGAATAACCACTTATGATTACACTTGCAGCATTTCAGGAATATTCCTTTTTTTTTTTATTTTTTTTGGGGGGGGGGAGGTGATTAGGTTTATTTACATATTTTTTTTGTTAATGAAGGTACTGGGGATTGAACCCAGGACCTTGTGCATGCTAAGCACACACTCTACCCCTGAGCTATTACCCTCCCCAGGAATATTTCTAATGTAAATGTAGAGCCAAATAACTTCCAAAACTTAGTATCAAAAATGTTTTATATTTAAGTGGTATTTGGTGAAAAAGTAAATCTTTTTTCCCTAGCTTATTAATAATCCACATAAATCATAGGTTTCAAACATCAATTTTTCAAAAAAGTAAGTGAAGAACAAAAAGCATTGACTGATCAATAAACACACAGTCCAGTTACTTAAAAAACATTCATAGGGAACCAACCTAATAAAAATATCCCGAACAGCTTGTTCACTTGCTCCAATATATTTGCTGAGTAACTCTGGCCCCTGTTAGGGAAAATAAAATTAAATTAGAATGAAAATCATCTAAAAACAAAATATAATTTTTGTGCATGACTAAGTCTTAATGCAATAATGGAAAAATTTTAATATAACTAAATGGATTTCTGTCAAATACATGTAAAAAATTAATATGGCTGGAATTAACGTCATACCACAAGTTCTATACTTGGTGTATCCTCTGCGTAGAACACTTGTCCCCAGATAGTCTCATGGCTCGTTGCTTCATTTCTTTTAGATTTCTGACGGGACCCCACATCCTCAGAAAGCCCTTGCCTGACAGCCCTGTGTGTGAGCCACTTGGGTACTCTGCACCTCCCTCTCCTGCTGTCCTCCTGCACAGCACCGGCCACCACCTGACAGTACAGTATATACTCCATGTGTCTACCTGCTTACTGTCGCCCTCCACTAGTAGAATACAAGCTCTGAAAAGGCAGCTTTGATCATTAGTCAATTGCCAGGGCCAACAACAGCACCTGCCACATCATAAGCACTGAACAATTATTTGTTTAGTAAACTAATGAATGCTTTGAAAAAGGAAAATGTTCTGTCTATCTCTGGAGACTCCAGAAAATATGTAATAAGACATGAATTACTTTAATCAGTGTCTTCAATTACAGAAACCAATTTATTTGTACAGAAGTTGGAGAATGTATAATTTTTCCTAAAAATCAACTGAAAAAACTTTCAAAACAAACTTTACTACATATAACAAAGTCAATAATAAGGACAATCTTTCCTTATAGTGAAATATTTGTGAAAACTGAATAGGCCCTACAGGGATCTCCAGTGAAAAATCATTACCTCAGAAAGACCAAATACTGATCAGGATATGTGACCAAAATAAAGAATTTCTAATACTCAGCCATCTAGATCCCTATTAACACGCCAGTATGTAATCAGACTTTCTCAACACAGTCAGAGAACTACAGAGGAAGGAACAAGAAATAACAAAGGCAAAATATCAGGAATAAGGCAGCATACTGGTGCCAGCGAAAGGCCTGTCTTTGACGTGTGCCTCCCAGGATCCACCCCCCGACCCACCTAGAATCAGCTCTCTAAGGAATCCTTTGCACTGAGAACTCACTCCAAGTTGTGATCTGCAGATTTGCTAAAGGGGATAGATAGGATGTCCTCCCTAGTGGAACAATCTAATATACAACAATATTTGCAAGCTCTAAACTTGAAAAGTATAAGGTTTTAGGAAAAAACAGTAAAAAACTATATCCTAGTGACAAGTGAAAAAAGTATGGTCATAATTATTCCAAAATCCAAAAAAAAGAAGACAGGAAAATTTAAAAATTACAGTGCATCTCCATCATTACCAGAGTACCCCTGTAACCAGCTCACAAAAACTCATGTGATAAAAAAAAGGGCAGACATACCTAATTGCAAACTGCTAAACTGGCTTTCAGATTGTAAATCAATTTTGAATAAGACTACAATACAGGTATTCTCTGTTTTCTGAAAATTTACTTTATGCCACTTCACTTTTATGAAAGACCTACACTAGTACCTGTTTTCACTAACTGAAAGAAATACGAAGAAATGTTCGCATTTATGAAAAAAGGTGTAAGGCGAGAATAGCGTTCAACATTCGCTTCTCCGTGAGCTGCTGCGGTGGCAGCGCGCACCCTGATCAGGGAGAGCGGCCCCGCAGGGCTCCTTGCCAGGGAACTGCGCTCAGCATCTTGGCATCAAGCCGCCAAGGCTCCGGGCCGTGTCTGTGATTGTGCTTTATCGCGATCTGTTCTGTTCACCTGTTAGTGAGGTGTGTCTAACTGCTTCTTTGCTTTATGCCATTAAGGTTTACAAAAATGCTTTGGAGAAACAGGGTGGCGGGGAAACCTGCATAAGATTCCTTTGCTTTGAAATGTCACCACTCCTTGATAAACTAATACTGCTGGGGTGCTGAACCTGTACAAAGAAGACATCAGACCCCAGATCATAACAACACACCCCAGTCACAGTGGTGGACAGGGAATCATTGCCCGAAATGACCTGGCAGCGTGTCCTCTAATTACCACACTCTCCTTATATGTGAGAAAACTTAGACCTAGTGTGACACAAGCAAGGGTGATATATAGCCAACAAATAACAGAACCATAAAATCCCCAGCTTCCTGCCTCAGTGTGGTCTCCAGCCCCTGGTCTCCTAGGTTTTCTTTCCCCTTCAAGTATAGTTTGTTTTTATCTGAATATTTTGCATAATTCTATTTTTCAATGCATGAAGATCTGCCCAAAGAACACAAGTCCTACAAAAGAGAAGTGCCTCATTATTCAATTTCCCACACAGCTTAACTAATAGATAAATTGCTGCTCCTGCTGGTTCTCCAAATATGAGACTATAAAGAGACATAAATGTTGCTGGCAAGGATATGAAGAAATAGGTATGCTCACTTACACACTGCTGGTAGGGATGTAAAATGGTACAGTCACTGTGAAAATTAGTTTGGTGGTTCCTCAAAAAGTTGCACACAGAACTACCATATGACCCAGCAGTTACACTCCTGGGTATACAGATATTCAAGAGAAATGAAAACAAAACTCCATACTGAAACTGTACACAAATGTTTATAGCAGCATTATTCATAATAGCCAAAAGTGGAAACAATCCAAATGTCCAGCTATGGTGAATGAATAAGCAACTGTGGCATTTCCATACCACCTTAAAAAAGATTGAGTATCATCGAGCCATAAAAGAACTGAAGTACTGACACATGCTACAACTTGGATGAACCCTAAAAATATCATGCAAAGTGAAAGAAGCCAGACACAAAAGGTGACATATTGCATGATTCCTTCTATATGAAATATTCAGACAGGCAAATCCATAGAGACAAAAAGCAGATTGGAGAGTGCCAGAGATAGGAGATGGGAGAAGGAAGAATGGGATGAAAAAAGTTTTGAAACTAGAGAAAGGTGGTGGTTACACAGCACTGTGAATGCATTAAATGCCACTGAATTGTCTACTTTAAAATAGTTAACTATATGGTACATAAATTTAACCTCAGTTAAAAAAAGAGAAAAACATAAACGCAAAACATACCTTGACACTAATAAAATTCATTCCACTCTCTCGTGCAATTACTCCAGCTATTAAGGTTTTTCCTGTTCCAGGAGGACCATATAATAGTACTCCTGTCCTTTGTCGTATGGGCAAGTTTGCAAATAATTCTGGGTACTGAAAAAATACAAAAATATGACAAAGAGATCTAGTCTAAAAGAAATACTTAAGCAGCAGCCAAAGATCAATATATAGAAAAAAATATTCGGATGGTAACAACTGCCACCTTTATTAACATTACAATGATAGAAAAAAATTCCTACTTAAGATAACAAATGAACTCAAAGGAATTACCACAGATTTTTTTCTCAACTGGAGCATGGAATACATTCTACATATAACGCATATAAATGCATCAGAAGCTCTTTTCACTTTTTCCCGCTTTTAAAAAAAAACATCATAAAAGTACTACATTAAGCCTGTGCGTCCGAGTCATGGAGTGGTCCCTTGCTGTCACCTCTGCAAATGGGCTCAGTGGCCTAGCGTCCAGTCCCCGCCACCTGTGATCATGCGCCAAGGCCCACGAGCGGTCGCTGCTGAGCTTTCCACCAGCCTACAGGCAAGAGCTCGGTAGCCACCCCTCCAGCGGCTCGCTCGTGGCCACCTACGACTGCTACCAGTGCTGCCCAGGCCCCACTTCCAGTAAAAGCTCCTGCGGAAGTGCAGAGTACCCTGGGGAAGCCATCCCCTGCCACTTGGGTCTCCTCAAAGCCGACCCAGGTCACTGGTGGGCTAGCTTTTTCTGGAAGTCCACTCTCCATTCATGGCCACGGTTTTGGAGTCCCCAGAGCACTCGGAATCGCCCCAGACCTCTACCGGCATGATCACCTGTGACCTGTCTTGGGAAGTCGTGGGCAAGCAGCAGACTGGCGGCCAGCCTGGCAAAACCATCTCTGGTCCCTCATTCCGAGTGGCCGCCACCAGCTGCCAGGCTGCCTTCCAAGGTGCTGGGCTCATAAGAGCCCCTTCCCTCTCCTCCACAAGACTAAGCAGGCTACAGCCAGAAGAAGCAGGGTTCTGTATTATCAAAACAGCAAAACACCAAAAAGGAAGTTGAGAGAACCCCACTCGTTACTCTCCAAGCCACACGAGAGTCTTCCTGACACCTCATAACCCTGTGCCTTGCACCAAGTAGAAAATAAACTCCAAGCAGCCATCCAAAAAACAGACAGACATACAAAAACCCCCACTACATTAAGAAAATAAAAACCAATCTTTTAACAAGAATACTGCCTTCCACTTGGTATATGGGGCAAGTTATGACAGCTACACAGCTATGTATGTTCAAATATATTCAATCAAAGAAAGAAAAGAAATAGTGAAGCATGTGTAATGACAACAAACAGTAAAATCACCCAAGAGTCTCCATGCTAAATAAGCAATCATTTCTAAACTCTCCTTCTAAAGCACCAAATTGAACTAACAGGTGAGCCAAACAGCAGGCTACTGTTAGCAATCTCCTGGCCTCCTCTATTAGGTATGCCTATTTAGTCCTACCTGTTGACAAGATTCCAACCTCATCTCGACCTACATTCTAATCTGAAAGAGGCTCCAAAGCCAGCACATATGCAGATTGATACGGACACATCTGGATACTGACTACCTGGTGCCCAGATTCAGCATGTGGGGTCATGATCCTGCTGGCAAGTACGCCCATGCCCATGTTCTCCCAAACAGGTTCTCACCTCCCAAACAGGTATGCCTTGGGCCCCACCCGACAGTTCCCAGGACTCGCCATCTAGTTCCATGGAACTGGGGTCCTTACTCAGCCAGTTCTTCACCTCTTTGCTTGGGTCTCTGATCTCATGCAAAGATTCTTAACTCTCAGGTTTCTGTTTCAAACATACCACCTCCTAGATTCTACTTTTGATCTTCTAAAGAACAATCTACATCTGCCACCCTAATCCTGCCATCTGTTTGGTCTATGCTGCCTGCTAACTCTGCCTTTCTAGGGTGGCACCAAGAGCCTGGAAATCTGATTTAATCCATCAGTTCTGTGGACCTAGATGACTCTCTCATCCCCTAGTTTACTCCCATCTGTTCCTGTTCAACCCTAGCTGACAGTTCATTTGTTTTAGTAGAATCTGAATGATTCAAAACACAAGAATTATGAAATTCACACCAAAATGTATTTCTTATAAATATCACCCTAGCATTCTTTACGGTCAAGGAATGTATCAAATACTTTAAAAATCTGTTAAAGTACCAAATTAGGGCTGGGCATTTATTTGGTATTTAGTTTACTGAATTAAACTAAGCTTAGGCAAGCCAACACATAAAGCCAGAACCAATGATCCAAGTGGTTCTTCTGCGTATAGGTAGTACTTGACTTTTTTTTTTTAAGTACCTTGGCTGGTAACTGGATAGTATCCATGAGTATCTGTCGAACTTCATGTAATCCACCAATCTTATCCCAGCCCAAGTCCCTAGGTTTATGCAGGTTGACATTTCGCAGAGATGCAGGAATAAATCCTTGGAGAGCTTTGTGGAAGTCCAATGTTGTTAAAACTAATTCTGTTTAAAAATAAACAAAACTTCTTTTGGTACTCATACCTGTATACGAATCTTCAAAATACGCCATAACACAGTTGGCCCCGTTTACCCTCCCCCACCCTCTCCTCCGGTAACTGCTACTCTGTTCTCTCTATCTGTGTGTTTATGTTTAGTTTGGTTTGTTCATTTACTATATATTTTTTTTGTTTTTTTAACTCACATATGAGAGAAATCATGTGGTGTTTGGCTTTCTCCATCTAACTGATCTCGCTTAGCCAACGGTACCTCAATTTAAAAAATGCAATCAATTTAGCTGGAAATGCCAATTTTCTAACTCAAATAATTGCTTATTTGAATAATAAAATGAATATATTTAATTCTTATCTTACTGCAATTACAGCTCTCCACCACAGACAATAAAGAATCCAGATTTTAGTTTTAACAGTAAAACTTACCTTCCCTGGTGGATATGCTCTGATGAGAGAGACGAGAATGTATGGCTCGATCTACAAGCACCGTAAAATCTCTAGCCACAAACCCTTCTGTTTCCTTAGCTATCCGCTGCAGGTCAAGATCAGCAAACTTGTTCATATCACAGTCCAGTTTATTTTTTATGACATTATGCAGAATTTCACATCTTTGCTCCTAAAGAAAACATAAAATTCAAATTTCTGATTTTACTCAACTGCAAATTTTTGTACACGTATTTTGAGAAAAATGAGGTTGACATAATCTACAGTGAGAGAAAGCAGACTGGTGTTTGTCTGCAGATGGTGTGGGGGGAGGGATGTTTGCACAGGGGCACTAGGTACTTCTAGGAACGATGGAAATGTCTGCCACCATAATCGTGCTGATGGTTTAATGGTATTTACATGCGCTAAAACTGATCAAATTGTATACTTTCAACGGTGAGTCTGTTGTCTTCAATTATACCTCAATAAAAAAAAATCACATTCATAAATGATTGTTATTTCTGTCTCCAGTAAGATGACTTTTTAGTTTGGTTCCTTTAAGAATATTTTGTTGTTGTTCTTGTAAAACAAATTTCTAAAAACATATTCAGTGACCAATACCACTGCCATTCTGTTGAACTTAACAGGTATAATACTCTATTCTTCAATAACAGTCAATTAGTACAGGGTCTGAATATTTAGGGTAGATGCTAGGTAAGAATTTTAAACAAGAAGTAAAATGAGCTTGCTTGTCCTGGAACATACTTCTTTGAGCTCACTGACACCAAAGCTATCATAACACGAGTCCCCGAAAGAGATGATGGGCCCTACAGGATGATACTGTGATAATACGAAATACGTATTTGGTCTTTGCCCTATGTCTGGCACAGATCTCCTAAAACCTCTAAAACTTCCTAACTGATAGGAGTGATAAAGGTGTCTTGATATTCATAACAAACCCCTTTCAACCACACTTGAATTTATGTTAATGAGGTTACTTCTGGAAAGCACCTAAGTATGGGGGCTGGTTGCCAGAGGAAACAACCTTAAATACAGGGTTGAAACTTTCAGTCCCACCCCGATTTCCAGGGAGGGGAAAGGGACTGGAGGTTGAATCAATGCCAATGGCCAAATGATTGAATCAATCATGCCTATGTAACAAAGCTTCCATTAAAAACCCAGAAGGACAAGGTTCAGAGAGCTTCCAGGTTGGAGAACCAGAACACTTGCACGTGACACCAGGCCAGGCCCCAAACTTGCCAAGGGCAGGAGAAGCTCCCTTGTTCAGGACCTTGTCCTATGTATCTTTTCATCTGGCCGCTGATTTGTAGGCTTTAATATCCTCTGTAACAAACTTGTGATCTAGTGAGTAAAAAACTAGTTTCTCAAATTCTGTGAATTGGTTTAGAATATTAATTGAAACTAAAGAGGGGGTCGAGGGAACCTCTGACTGGTAACTAGTCAGAAGCATAAGTAACAACCTGGACTTGTGACTGGCATCTGAAGTGGGGGGCAGTCGTGGGACTTAGCCCTTAACCTGTGAAATCTGATGCTATCTCCTGGTAGATAGTGTCAGAACTGAGTTGAATTGTAGGACACTCAGCCAGTATCTGAGAATTGCTTGGTGGTGTGGGAGAAAGACCCATACGTTGGAAATGGGCACCAAAATCATAGTGGGTGCAGAATATTAGTGATGGAAAAAAAAAAGTTTAGTCAAAATTTTAAAAGAAGAAACACTTAAAAAAGGTAAATATGTGAGGTGACAGATGTGTTAATTGATTGCGGTAAATATTTCACAATGTGTATGTATATCAAACATCATGTTATATACTTTCAATATACACAATTTTATTTGTCAATTACACCTCAATAAAGTTGAAAAAAATTCTAATTTCCATGGTGTATTTACAGACTTGATCAATGCAAAATGAACAAAATGAAGAAGTTTAGAATTTTTAAGGTTTTTTCTTTCTCTTTAAATAGAAATAAAAAAGAAACCTTTAATAAAAAAAGAGGAAATGCTGTTTTCAAAAAAGATACTTCCTTGGAAAGTACACAGTAATATTTCAGATGGTTATAAATGAAAATTGTGCATCTAAGCAAAACATACACTGAATGTTGACTTTTTTTTTAGCTTTTTTTTATTGAGTTATAGTCATTTTACAATGTTGTGTCAAATTCCAGTGTAGCACACAATTTTTCAGTTATACATGAACATACATATATTCATTGTCACATTTTTTTTTTTGCCGTGAGCTACCACAAGATCTTGTATATATTTCCCTGTGCTATACAGTATAATCTTGTTTATCTATTCTACATTTTGAAATCCCAGTTTGTCCCTTCCCACCCCTCACCCCCTTGGCAACCACAAGTTTGTATTCTATGTCTCTGAGTCTGTTTCTGTTTTGTATTTATTTATTTTTAGATTCCACATATGAGCGATCTCATATGGTATTTTTCTCTCTCTTTCTGGCTTACTTAACTTAGAATGACATTCTCCAGGAACATCCATGTTGCTGCATGAACGTTGACTTTTAAGTATCCTTAAGATCACTAACTTAAGCATCAGTTTATTCATCTTTTTTTTTTTTTTTTTGGACGGGGAAGGTAATTAGATTTATTTTTTAATGGAGGCACTGAGGATTGAACCCAGGACCTCATACATGCTAAGCATGCACTCTACCACTTGAGCTATACCCACCCACCAGCATCAGTTTAAAGTTATAAATCATCATTGTATAAAGAAGCTGTGGTACATACAATGGAATACTTCTCAGTCATAAAAAAGAATAAAATAATGCAACTTGCAGCAACATGGATGGACCTAAAGATTATCATATTAAGTGATGTAAGTCAGAGGAAGACAAATATCATGTATCACTTATCTGTGGAATCTGAAAAAAAATGACACAGATGAACTTATTTACAAAACAGAAACAGACTCACAGACATAGAAATGGTTACCAAAGGGGAAAGAAGGAGAGGGATAATGAGGAGTTTGGGATGAGCAGACACAAACTACTATTTACAGAATAGATATATAACAAGGTCCAACTGTACAGCATAGAGAGCTATAGCTATATGTTTAATAGCTTATTATAACTTATAATGAAAAAGTATATTTAGATGTATAACTGAATCACTATGCTGTGCACCAGAAACTAACACAACATTGTAAATCAACTATACTTCAATTTTCTAAAAAGCTATAAATCATTAATAAAATCGAAAACTACTTTATACAAAGAGGGATATATTTCAACAATCTTCACTAGTATGTTACCTGGTCAGGAGGTTGAATATGTTGGACACATTGAAATATGTGAACTCCTTGAGCAGAAACAAGTAAAGGATGTAGAGAATGCTGAGTCTGGCTTGTAGCAATCAGGGCAACCAAACTTCCCATGGAAATGAAATCTTTCATCATATCATTCAAAGCTAGAAGTAAGTGATACAGCATAAAAAACTTGGTAAATATAAGCATGACATTTAAAATAATATTCATTAAAAATGATAACCTAAAGTAGCCAAGCTTTAAGGTGCAGTATGAATGGTATGGCTCCTTTTAAAAAATAAATCTTCCATTCATTCACGGGTGTTAACTGTTGAGGACCTAATATTGGCCAGGCTCTAATCAATCTAACGGCGGCATAGGGAGCACTTTAAACTCAGTCTGCGTACTCAGAACAATGCCAAGTGAGCTTTCTACTTCTGGATCTTATCAAGTAAATGAAAAGGAGTCTCTGAAATAAGTATGATAGAAGGATGATAAAGTTCCACATTGTGTTCTATTAATTAGGCAAAATACAGCTCATATTCTTATGACCTCCTGAACCATCTCCTTCTACTCCAGCTCTTGCAAGGTTTGGCTGGTATGAGGTCAGAACTGAAATAGGCATTAGTAACATATAACTGAATCCTCACCTAGAAATTTGCAGCATTCCTTAAAACACTAGACTAACAAGTCTTGTAGGTGCTACAGGATTCAAACTGTGAGATCAACACTAGTTGATAACCCAAGCCACTGTGGCTGCATTTTTTATCTATCTCATCTCTTAAGAACCTTCAACAATGTGAGGTGATAGATGTTAACTAATTTATTGTGGTGATCATTTTGCAAGATATACATGTGTCAAATCATTATGCTGTATACCTTCAACTTATACAATGTTATATGTCAGTTATATCTCAATAAAACTAGAAAAGATAAAAAAACAAACAACAAACAAAAACCTTGAGGCAGCTGAATGCTGCCAAATCCTCCAGGCCCCACACCGGCCCCATCCTCTCCTTGAACCCTAAGCTCTAGTCAGTAGAATATTCCCTAAAGTAGCATTTCTTGTACCTCTGTGCCTTTGCCTGTGGATCACACTTTCCTTGCTTCTTCCAGGCTATGAAGCTGCTCCATGTTAACTTCTACTCCTCCATCAAAACTCCACCCAGTCATCAACTCCTTCAAAAAGCCCTCCCTGCTAACTTCTTACCCCCAACAGCGCCCCCTACTCAGTGTATGTGGTCCTACAGCCCCTGTAGACACTCCTAGCAGAACACATCCTACCACCTCCTAGCTGTGTCACCCTGCTCAAATGACTTAGGCTTTGAATTTCCATTTACTCCCCTATAAAACCAGAAGAATATCTGCATGTAGAGTACAAAGTAATCCCTAGTCTGGAAAGGGCAGTCAACACACAGTAGCTATCATTATCACTGTCAGTGTTCTGTACTAAAATTGTCTGTTTGCTTTTATTTCCTCCCCAAGACCGAGACTCTGCACAAGCAATACTTCTCTATAAGTATTCATCAAATGAACAGAGCAAGAGTAAATCTGACAATTCAGTGATTTCTATTAAGTAGAGGAGAATGAAAAGGCCCCAAAGACTAATGACGAAGTTGCAGCCGTCTCGCACTGCTCTTCCTCTACCAATCCCGCTAGCACAGCACACCTGCAGAATGCTACCAGAGGCCTCAAACGCAACACATAGCACAGCACACATTCTGTTCTCTGAAGACAGATTTACTGCTGAGACTGAAAATGCTATCTGACAGAAGAAAAAGGCCTGGAGCCAGCAAGCGGACGTGCTGTCATTACCATGTGCGAGCCGCTGGCTCTGCACAGCCTCAGGACTGTGCTCGTGCTCCGGGAGGCCCGGCAGGCCGGCAACGAGATCCAGGTCATCCAGCAGAACGACGGAGGGCTGCCTCCACACCGCCTCTGAGAAGGCTGCCTCTAAGGTTTTCTGCGTGTTTTCAAGCCTTTTCCCTTAACACAGAAGATATGAAATGGTTTTACTGTTATTTTAGGGCTGAGAAAGTTCAGGCTGCCCTTTTGAAAGCATCAGAAAAGCTCAATATTGATTTAACTATGAAAATCCGATCAGTACAGTATTTTGTTAATATGCCAATCAGCAGAATTTGTTAACCATTAACGTGGTTTAATTAATACAGCCTCAAAGGACTCAGTAAATTACTGAATTTTGTAAAACTGAAAAAAAGAATATGCTACCATAATTTCTACATGTATGTATGTATTTATACCTGCCTCATTCCATGGAGAATTTCAGACAGCTTACAACAAAATAAAAGCAGGATGTGGGAAAATATAAGTGAAAGTAGGAGATCAAGATTCAGATAAAATTGAACACAAACACAGCCACCTAGAGATCCTAGAATTGCTATATTTGAATCATAAATTTGGTTTTAATTCTCCTGGTGAATTACAAACTATTCAAAGAAAAGAAAACATACCAACTCATAAGCCAATGTAAAAAGTTCCTGTTACTTAGCTCTAAAACAAATTTTCACATGAGGCTTCCAAAGCAGGACTCTAAGAGGAGGACAATGTCTCTAAAACCACCTTCACAGCATACGAAGTAATGGGTTTTCAAAGGCTATTTCTTAGGGTGGAGGGTATAGCTCAGTGGTAGAGCACATGCTTGGCATGCACGAGGTCCTGGGTTCAATCCCCAGTGCCTCCGTTAAGGGGGAAAAAAGCCCTGAGGGCTATTTCTTATCGTACATGAGGTTAAAAAAAAAAAAGACTATAATAACTAGTGGGGACTATGTGGTAATGGTAGCAAAGAGAAAAAAAAAATCAACTACTCAGTAAAATCTTTCTGATTTTTAAAACATTGAATAGATAATAATGTAAAAATTAAAGACTTTCAAAAGAATAAGTGTATAGCTGACCCATGAACAACACAGATTTGAACTGTGTGAGTCCACTTACATGTGAATTCCTTCCAACAGTAAATACTATGGTACTATGTCATCCAGGATTGGCTGAATCCATGGATACACAGGAACCATGTATGCAGAGGGCTGACTGTAAGTTACGTGAGGATTTTTGGCTGCATGGAGGATTGGGACCCCTAACCCCTGCACTGTTCAAGGGCCAACTGTACATAATAAACTGTAATTCTCCTCTTGGCTGTCCATAGCCACCCACCTTCCCTCCCCTGAGGCAACCACCATACTGGCTTCCCAAAGCAATTTAGAGATAAGTTATACCCACTGGAGTATGTTCTAAATACTAACTTTCTCAGAGTGGTATGAACTGGCATTTCCAGGAATATAGTCTACAAAGAGTTTTGGCTAGAAAAAAAAAATAGGCCTCCATCAAACATGGAGACTTTTACAATTTTTATTAAAAATATTAGAAAACCAAAGATTTAAAATTTCTAAGTAATTACAATGACTAAATGACAGATAAAAAAGTCAAAGATTAGATACCTGTATTTTTTAGATTAATAGCATTAAATAATAACATTTCTGTCTTTCTACCAAAAAAGACGTTTATGTAGAGTGTTGCTGAATTCATACCTCGTAAAGTTTTACAGTCAACTATCTCCACGTGGGCATCCAGTGTGTCAAGTGCTTCTTTACAGACTGCCTTTGCTAAAGTGGATTTTCCACTCCCCTGGAAAAGAATTGCTTCATAAAAACTCTCAGTACATTCAGTCACTGAAAGAGTTTCTGTCACTGTGGTGACCACTAAGATTCAGCCCCATTAATCAAGTATATGCTACACAATGTTCTGTAACAGTTACATCTCAATAAAGCTGGAGAAAAAAAGAAAACCCACATCCCTGGTTATAAAATAATATGTAAAAGTACAAAATAATTGTAAATACTTAGTAGACAAAGGTAAAAAACACAGAATTAACTGCTGTTAACTGTTTTTCTATATCATCCTTCCAGACACTTCACACACATTTTATGTAAATTTATAAAGATGGGATTATAGTATTCACTGAATGTTTACAATAAATCACTGTCCTCTTTATCAACAGATAATAGAGCTACATCAACTCCCCAGTACACCACCACCGTAGGTCTGTACTGGACCATAATACGTTCACCAAGACCTTTCCAGGTGTACTTTTATGCTGCTCCCAATTTTTTTCCCCCAGTTTTTGGTTTTATTAGGTAGAACTGTTACAATTTGACTGCACATAGACAATATACTGCATGTAAATACATATACACAACATATTGCACATATATTTTTTAATTTACATATATGTACTGTTCATTGTTTCTAAGAACATTTAAAGCTTTAGCTTTTTAAACTTTTAGTTATCAAAGGAATAAAGCCAACCACAAACTAAGAATTAATTCAAAAAGATACATACACCCTGCTATTAACAGCACATTATTTATAATTGCCAAGATATGGTAGCATCCTGAGTGCACATCAGAAGATGAATGGTTAAAGAAGGTAAGCTGCTCCCAATTTTTAACAATTGTAAGTAAGGCTAAAACACATATGCATACACTTAAGTTTAATTTGTCAGTATACCTTCAAAATAAATTTCTAGAAGTGTAATTAGTATATCAAAAGTAGTACATTAAGTACATTTTTAAAATTTGCTAAAAATTGCTGTAAGTGCCCCTGGAGAGACTGAACACTTAAGTTTTTACAGTTCTTTTAATATAGGTTTCCTCCCTTGGTCTACTATTATTTGTTACCATTGTTGTTTTGTCTAGCTTTAAACAGCCCTGCATCAGTTATAATATTTTGTTTTTCATTACTGTGAACAGGAAAAACAGCCAAGCTTGTTGTGTAAAGTTTGAAGTTTGGCAGGTATTCAACAAATACTACCATCATTATAGTTTACAGAATTGCATTTATATATAAAGTTAGTTGACCCCAAAGAATAAAGATATTAGGGGTGCTGGGGTGTAGGCCCCATCTGTCATACTCATCTTGCCCCGTCAGAAGGCCTCTTCTCTCACTTAAAGAAGTTCACATTTGTATAGCACTTTCCAGTTTACAAAGCCCTTTCACACGTATTACTTGTCTTAAGTGAGGTTAATCCTAAAAAGGCCTGAAGTTACAGCCAGTAAGTACATGACAGAGGTGGGGGCTCACATCCAGGTCTTGAACCCACTCTTCCTATTACCATGCTACCCCTAGACCAAACTGTGGAAGTGTGGTTTCTGAGTCACTAGGATACTGTTTTTCAAAATAAATACTCTACCATGATGATATATTTTGAAATTTGACATAGTTAATCCAGAAAACATACAGAGCAGCTGCTACATTTTACCAGCCTTGCCTACCTGGGATAAATCCTACTTGATCATGGTATACAATTCTTTTCATACATTGGTTGATTCTATCTGCTAGTATTTTGTTGAGGATTTTTGCATCTGTGTTTATGAGAGATATTCGCCTGTAGTTTTCTTTTCTTGTAATGCCTCTGTCTGGTTTTGGTAATGCTGGCCTCACAGAATAAGTTAGGAAGTATTCCCTCTGCTTCTATCCTCTGAAAGTGACGGTAGAGAATTGGTGTAATTTCTTCCTTGAGTGTTTGGTAGAATTCACCAGTGAACTCATCTGGGTCTGATGCTTTTTGTTTGGGAAGGTTATTAATTACTGATTCAGTTTCTTTAGCAGATGTCTATTCTCCTTGTATGAGTTTCATCAGCTTGTGTCTTTCAAGAAAATGATCCATTCATCTAGGTCAACAAATTTATAGGCACAGAATTGTTTATTACTATTACTACTTAATTATCCTTTTAATGTCCTTGGGATCTGTAGTGATAACCCTTTTCTTATTTCTGATATTAGTAATTTTTTGTCCTCTCTCTTCTTTTCTTAGCCTGGCTAGAGGCTTATCAATTTTAGCAACTTTTTCAAATAATCAGCTTTTAGTTTCACTGATTTTCTCTCCTGATTCCTTGTTTTGAATTCATTGATTTCTGGTCTAATTCTTAAATTTCTTTTCTTCTGCTTATGCTGAATTTAATTTGCTCTTCTTTTTCTAGTTTCCTAAAATGTAAACTAAAGTTACTGGAATAGTTGCTATATTTTAAATAAGAATCAGAAGAAAGCAATTGAGCTAGTAAGAGGAAAAAAAGTTATAATACTGAAGATAAAAGTGAATGGAAATTAAAACGCCTTGTAATTTTGAATTGAAAAAAATCACAAAGACTCAAAGACCACACTGTAGCCCTGGAAACTACTGCACTGGTAGAGAATAAACTGTAAGCCCTTTAAAGAGGCAGGGAACCTCTAGCAAGACAGACAAAGATTAAAAAGAGAAGACACAAACACCAATATCAGGAAATGTGACATCACAATAGACTCTGCAGCTATTAAAAGAATAATAAGAGAATACTACAAACTACTTTACGCTCATAAATTCGACAACTTAGAAGAAACGGACTCATTCCTCAAAAACTACCAACTTCCAAATGGCTGCCAAGATGAATTAAGGATTTTTTAATTTATAAAAAAGCTCCAGATCCAGATGGTTTCATTAGATTTTACCAAACATTTAAAGATGAACATCAATTTTATAAATCTCTTGCAAAAACTAGAATAGGAGGGAATAACTCTCAACTCATTTTATGAGGCCAGTATTACCCTGATAGCAAAAGCAAAGGCAGTACAAAACCAGAAAACCATACGCTAACATCTCTCATGAACTGACAAAAATCCTCAACAGAATATCAGCAAACAGAACTCAGCAATGTATAAAAAGAGTAACAGACCATGACCAAGTGGGCTTTACTACAGATTTCCAAGGCTGGTTCAACATTTGAAAATCAATCAACTGTATTACCACCCTACTGACACCTTAAAAAAGAACAATTATACAGTCATATCAACACAGAAAAAGCGCAGGGAGAGCATCACCTCACTCAGCTTACTCATCACCACCTTCCCAATATCTAATAGCAGGCACTGAAAAATATTAGTGAATGGGGTCCCAGAAAGAGAAGAGAGAGAGAAAGGACCTGAAAAAATTTTTGGAGAGATAATCACTGAAAACTTCCTCAACTTGGAAACGGAAACAGTCATCCAAGTCCAGGAAGCACAGCGTTCCACACAGGATCAACCCAAAGAGGAACACACCAAGGCACACGTCATCAAATTGACAAAAATTAAGGATAAGGAAAAATACTAAAATCAGCAAGAGAAAAGCAATAAATAACATACAAGGGAACTCCCATAAGGTTATCAGCTGATTTTTCAAGCTGATAACTCTTTCAAACTCTACAAGCCAGAAGGGAGTGGCACAATATATTTAAAGTAATGAAAGGGGGAAACTTACAGCCAAGAATACTCTATCCAGCAAGGCTCTCTCATTCAGATTTGATGGAGAAATCAAAAGCTCCACAGATACACAAAAGCTAAAAGAACTCAGCACCACCAAACCAGCTTTACAACAAATGTTAAAGAAACTTCTCCAGTCACCAAACCATAAAAAAAAAAAAGAACAACAAGAAGAAAGAGGGAAAAAAAAAAAGAGAGACCTACAAAAGATTGCTTTGGCTGTTTGGGATCTTTAGCGGTTCCTTATAAATTTTGGAATTGTTCTAGTTCTGTGGGGAATGTCGTGAGTATTCTGAGGGGAATTGCGTTGAATCTGCGGACTGCTTTGGGTGGTGTGGCCATTTTTATAGTGTTGATTCTTTCAATCCAAGAGCACAAGAAATCTTTCCATTTCTTTCTGTCCTTATGGTTTTTGGAGTATAGGTAACCTCCTTGGTTAAGTTCATTTCTAGATATTTGTTGTTTTTGATGTAATGGAAATGTTTATGCCGGTCATAAAATTCTGGTTTTTGAAGTGAAAAAAAAAAAAAAAAAAAAAAAAAAAAGAATGAAGGACCGCAAATGGCAAAGTATCCTCCTTTCTTTTGGGTGAGCTGTATTCCATTCCATATACATATAAGTATGCTGCATCTTCATTATCTATTCAATTATTGATGTTCACTTAGATTGCTTCTATAGCTTGGCAATTATAAATAATGTTGCTGTTAATAGCAAGGTGTATATACCTTTCCAAATTAATTCTTATTTTGTGGTTGGCTTTATTCCTTTGATAACTACCTAAGTTTAAAAAGCTAAAGCTTTAAACGTTCTTAGAAACAATGAACAGTACATATATATAAATTAAAAAATATATGTGCAGTAAAAAGAAAAAATGGGCTATCAAGCCATGAAAGACGGAAGAAACTTAAAAGACATATTACTAAATGAAAGAAGCCAGTCTGAAAAGGCTACAAACTGTACGATTCCAACCAAATGACATTCTGGAAAAGGCACAGCTACAGAAACAATAAAAAGATTGTGGTTTCCAGGAGTATGCGGAGAGGGAGGGAGGAATGAACAGATGGAACACAAGGGATTTTTAGGGCAATGAAGTTATTCTGTATACTATATTGGTGGCTACATGTCATTATGCATTTGTCAAAACCCACAGAATGTACAACATCAAGAGTGAGCCCTAATGGAAACTATGGACTTTGTTTGATAATAATGTGCCCATGTTGGTTCATTGATTGTACCAAGTATGCCACACTGATGAGAGATGTTTAGGGTAGGGGAGTATATATGTGTGGGTGAGGAGGGCTATGTGGGAACTCTGTATTTTCTGCTCAGTTCTGCTGTAAACCTGAAACTGCTCTAAAAAAAGTCTATTAAAAAAAATTAGTGAATGAATGAATGCTTTCCATATCTCGTATCAACAACCTTATAAAACATATGATCAAAACCCAGAGGGAGAAGAATCAGAAGTTATTAATTGGTGAAAATGAGCACATTTTAATCACATACCTTTCCTCCCGTGAGTAAAAGGGCTCCATTTCTCAGTCCTGCCACAAGGGACACAAGCTGCCGAGACAAAGGGCGTCCCAGGAGGCTGTGAGTGATGTGCTCCACGGAAACGATGCCTAAGGAATTCACTCCTCTGCAAAATACGTAAATTGTTGCATGAAAAAACACTGAAGCAGAATAACATCTGGCTACAAAAATTTCTGAACCTTTCCTCCCCAGGCTAGTCAATGATTTTTAAAAGAGTAACATCTTAGAAATTCTCCCTTACATATAGTGAATTAATGCCAAATCTGAGTCACAGATTTTAAAACTAAGTTTATTACTTTCAAACATGTGCAGTAACTAAAAGTTCTGTCCTAATAGAATTCCTTAAGGAATTTGTGTTAAGACACACAAACAGCCCCCTCAAAATGATTTCTGGTTTGGTAATCAACATAATCATAAATGGGCGCTTTAAAAATGTTGGGATGACTAAAGACGTCTTTCCTCTTAAACGTCACCTTTGAGATCCAGTTTCAACCTGTAGATTACACAGACATGAACTTCAACTTACTTCCTGACTCTCACTGCCCCTTTATTTCTGATAATAAATATCATAAATTCCTAGAATTAGAGTCTGATTTGATTTTACTTTATACTTGAATATATTTAAACATTATTACTTTATGGCTTCACCCATCTACTAAAACATTTACAGATTACAGCAAATCAAATCATTACTATTATATCTATCAAAAGCCTCTGAAGATTTCTAAGAAGTAATGTTTATGTGAGATTCTTATATTGTGTAAGAGCTAAAGAAACTGAGAAGGTTTTCAGAATTGTGTCTTAAAACTTGAGGAAAACACAAATAATCCCAATTAGTACATTAATAAAATAGTGAAGGAATAACTTAATTTGAAATATTTTTAAACATTCAACTAACGTTTTTGGATTCAACTTTTTCAATTAATTTATTAATTTTAAAGAATTATTATTTTATTCAAGCATCTATGATCCAAGTCACATCTAGTTGGCTTTCTTCTCACAAATCAAATCTCAAAGTAAAATTTCTAACAAGCTTCAGACTTTCAGTTACCTAAGAAGACAAGGCAAATTACTCAGCCAGGTGTGAAAACAGAAACAATTCTTGAAAAAAATATCTACTAATGCATGAGCAAGAGTAGTCAATGACATTAACACCTACTTTAATATTTACACATAAAAACCCTGCCAGAGAGAACATCAAACACGTGTCTAACCATGCCAGTTTGGCCATAACTTCTTACCCCAAGCAGTTCAGCTTTAAAAAAGGAAGAATAAAGTCAATTTCCTCACTGTTTTCTTCTTTTATCATAGGATCTAGAAGGACCTATAGTGGCAAGGAAAAATCAGTTTTACATTTCAAAGTTATACATTTTGCCTGTTTTTCTTGGGTCCCAGGAACTGAGTTGCTGATTCTGTTACACCAGGGAGAAAAGATACATTGTGCATGCAAGATCATTACTTAAAACAGCCTTGACAGTAATAATTTACTCATCGAAGGAATACAAATTTTATGGTTAACAAGCAGTACAGGATGCTATCTTCTTAACACAGTTTACAGATACATCTTTAGTTGCAATTTTGATTCATCATACTTCTTCTTTTCACAATTCCTACTTTTGTATCTTCTCTGAGTAGTATTCCTTCAATTACATTTCAAAAGTAGAGAAACAATGCTTACTTTCAAACCACTTAAATTCTAAATGACTAGAGCATCTTTAATTTTATAATGACAAGAGTGAACATCCTAAGTAAAACAAAGTATTCTAAAAAGACCACTTTAAAAATATTTCTGGAAGAAAAATGATCTGATAATATTTGTGAAAAGATGAGAATTTAAGAACTGACAAAATAATATGGGTTGTGCAACAAAACTGCAGGTAACAATATGAATTTTAAATGTCAAACCCCTAAGGTAAGCTTTCTTTTGTTTTTATACTAGAAGGTCTTAAAATCATGACCCATTTGCCATTTCATTCAATCATTTCTATTCTTAAAACTTAACTGTGCAGAGGCATTGATTTTAAATTTAGGATAAATCAATAATTTGTTTAGATAAGTTAAAGAGATTACAGAAAAAAATATTTTAAATCAAGTTATTCCTTACTCTTATCATTTGAGTGTCTAACATACTTTGGGATACAAGGTCTTAACAGGAAAATTCATCCTTTATGATCAATCATTTGAGAAATACTTCATTAAATCTTCAATAGTATGTCATTACTTGTATTGTAGTCTTCTGTAGCAGATTGGTACTCAACAGAAAAATATTTTTTTCTTTTTCCTTTTCCCAAGAATGAACTATATTCAGAGAAAACTCTTTCAGCCCTATGAAAAAGAGGGTAATAAATGTAGTTAGTACTGAAGCTGAGATGAAATAATTTTTAAATTTATTTAAATTTAAATAAAGCCATTTTTGATACATAAAATCTACTGTTTAATTATCTTTATTAGGTTTCCTGTTTACACATATCACAAGTTGGAAAAGCAATGAAAAATTCTACTTCAATAGGAAAAATATCAAAATAACAAATAAAATGTACCCACCATCTTTAATTTCCAGCTTAATATATTCTTCCTCTGATATTATCAAAGGAAGTGTGGTAGTAGTAGACTGCTGTAGCCATGAGTAGAACACAGTTTTTATGTCTTCTTCACTTATGTCTTCAGGCTGCCAGAGAAAAGGAAAGAACAGTAAGAATATTCTAATACCTGAACTTAATCTGAACATCCTTATTTTAACACCTTATCTTGCCAATAAAATGAACCTGATGTTCTACAGGCAGAACTGGGATTTGACATCACAGCAGAATCCAGTACAGCCTATGGAAACATTTACACAAGTGGCAAGGTTGTAAAAACTCCGTTTATCTATGCCTAGTGACACACGTACTGTAACTCAGCTCACTTACCAACCGTTCCAAGCCCATTAGCCCTTGCCTCCCTCTACTGTAGAGGTGGGAGAGCAAGCTCCTCTATCCCCCGCTGGAAGATGTGAGGGAAGGTGTGTGTGGCTGCACTCTGGCCAATGGACTGCAATCAGCGATCCATGGGAAGGCCTGTTCTTCCTAATTAAAAGGTAGATAAACCTTGCAAGGAGAAAGCTTTTGCTTTGTGCCTTTCCTTCTGCTGCCAAGAATGCAGACATGATGCCTACTACTACTGCAAACATCTTGCGTCTAGGAAGAGGAAGATCACAGGCTAAAGATGGCAGAAGAGAAAGACCAAAGGAGCCTAGATCCTTGGTGACATGGTTTAACCACCTATGAGCTCTTCCAAACCTTTCTGTACAAGAGAAAAATATTTTTTTTTCTGTTAAGCAGGGCCATGGTGCTGATATACTCAATAAGTAGAATATTAATAAATTGTTCAAAAGGTATGAAGAGATTCTGAAAAAACATTGCTAATTTTTGAAGCTTTTATATATATATAACTTTTTTGAGTTATAATCATTTTACAATGTTGTGTCAAATTCCAGTGTAGAACACAATTTTTCAGTTATACATAAACATACATATATTCATTGTCACAATTTTTTTCACTGTGAGCTACCACAAGATCTTGTATATAGTTCCCTGTGCTATGCAGTATACTTTTGTTTATATATTCTGCATATGCCTGTCAGTATCTACAAATTTTGAACTCCCAGTTTGTCCCTTCCCACCCTCCTCCCCCTTGGCAACCACAAGTTTGTATTCTATGTCTATGAGTCTGTTTTTGTTTTGCATTTACGTTCATTTTTTTTGAAGATTTTATGTTAGTATTAAGTTTTAAAAATCCATTTGAAATTAAAAACAAGAATAACAAAAATTTATATTGGAAAGATAATATCTGTCTAGGAAAATAAATCTCCATTCTACCATTTCTCAACTGGTCCATTTCTGTTATCCAGAGTCAAGCTTAGATCTGTTGATTAAGCTCGGTTTAGAATATGTTTACCACCAAAAGCAGGCTATACTTAGAAAAGGCATCACTTTCCCATTCTTAAAAGAATCACAGAAATAGTTACTTATTGGTAAATTACTGGGCAATGGGACTAAAGACTGAAAGAAAGTCACAAAATGAAAATTAAAATTAGTTAAAATCAAGACTTTTAAAATCAGAAAGCAACTCACAGTTCCTCCAGAATCAAACATCCTTAAGTCCTAACTGATATAATCAACCCAGAGAGACCTGCCAAGGTCATAAAAGTTTCAACTAAAGTATGCAACTCAGGTCCACACAAAAGCTACTAGAGCTGATTGAAGAATTCAGCAAGGTAGCAGGTTACAAAATTAACGTTCAAAAATCAGTTGCATTTCTTTACACTAACAATGAATCAACAGAAAAAGAAAGTAAAGAAACAATCGCCTTTAAAATAGCACCCAAAGTAATAAAATATCTGGGAGTAAATCTAACCAAGGAGGTGAAAGAATTATACACAGAAAACTATAAACCACTGATGAAGGAAATTAAAGAAGACTTTAAAAAATGGAAAGATATTCCATGCTCTTGGATTGGAAGAATCAATATTGTTAAAATGGTCACACTGCCCAAGGCAATCTACAGATTTAATGCAATCCCTATCAAATTACCCAGGACATATTTCACAGAACTAGAACAAATCATAATAAAATTTATATGGAACCATCAAAGACCTAGAATTGCCAAAGCAATATTGAAGAGAAAGAAAGAGGCTGGAGGAATAACTCTCCCAGACTTCAGACAACACTATAGAGCTACAGTCATCAAGACAGCATGGTATTGGTACAAAAACAGACATATAGACCAATGGAACAGAATAGAGAGCCCAGAAATGACCCCACAAGCTTTTGGTCAACTCATCTTCGACAAAGGAGGCAAGAATATACAATGGAATAAAGACAGTCTCTTCAGCAAATGGTGTTGGGAAAACTGGACAGCAGCATGTAAAACAATGAAGCTAGAACACTCCCTTACACCATATACAAAAATCAACTCAAAATGGATCAAAGACTTAAACATAAGATAAGATACAATAAACCTCCTAGAGGGAAACATAGGCAAAACATTATCTGACATACATTTCAAAAATTTTCTCCTAGAAGAAATAAAAGCAAGAATAAACAAATGGGACCTAATGAAACTTACAAGCTTCTGCACAGCAAAGGAAACCAGAAGTAAAACAAGAAGACAACCTACGGAATGGGAGAAAATTTTTGCAAATGAAACCAACAAAGGCTTCATCTCCAGAATATATAAGCAGCTCATGTGACTCAATAAGAAAAAAATAAACAACCTAATCCAAAAATGGGCAGAAGACCTAAACAAGCAATTCTCCAAGGAAGACATACAAATGATCAAAAGGCACATGAAAAAATGCTCAATATCACTAATTGTCAGAGAAATGCAAATCAAAACTACAATGAGGTATCACCTCACACCAGTCAGAATGGCCGTCATTCAAAAATCCACAAATGACAAATGCTGGAGAGGCTGTGGAGAAAGGGGAACCCTCCTACACTGCTGGTGGGAATGCAGTTTGGTGCAGCCACTATGGAAAATGGTGTGGAGATTCCTCAAAAGACTAGGAATAGACTTACCATATGACCCAGGAATCCCACTCCTGGGCTTGTATCCAGAAGGAACCCTACTTCAGGATGACACCTGCACCTCAATGTTCATAGCAGCACTATTTACAATAGCCAAAACATGGAAACAGCCTAAATGTCCATCAACAGGTGACTGGATAAAGAAGCTGTGGTATATTTATACAATGGAATACTACTCAGCCATAAAAACCGACAACATAATGCCATTTGCAGCAACATGGATGCTCCTGGAGAATGTCATTCTAAGTGAAGTAAGCCAGAAAGAGAAAGAAAAATACCATATGAGATCGCTCATATGTGGAATCTAAAAAACAAACAAACAAACAAACAAACAAACAAAAACAAAGCGTAAATACAGGACAGAAATAGACTCATAGACAGAGAATACAGACTTGTGGTTGCCAGGGGGGTGGAGGGTGGGAAGGGATAGACTGGGATTTCAAAATTGTAGAATAGATAAACAAGATTACACTGTATAGCACAGGGAAATACACACAAAATGTTATGATAACTCACAGAGGAAAAAATGTGACAATGAGTGTGTATATGTCCATGAATGACTGAAAAATTGTGCTGAACACTGGAATTTGACACATTGTAAAATGATTATAAATCAATAAAAAATGTTAAAAAAAATGTAAAAAAAAAAAGTATGCAACTCAGGACAGGAAAGAACTTCCATAGTAATATCCCATTACTGAGACCAGGAAAAAAAAAAATCAATGAACGGTAGCTAATTATTTTTGTACATAAGACTTAACTTTTGAAAAAAATACCAAGATCAATAACCAAATATTTGAGAAAAACTACAATTCATTGTATGCTGTTCAGTCAATGTGTTAAATGCTCAGCTGCATATTGTTATGGAAATAGCATTTATTCTGTTTGTTTTCCTCTTCTCCAATTATAATGTGAGCTTTCTTATCTGGGGTTTCATAGACTAGAAAGTTCTGCTGAAACAGGTACATACTGACCCTGACATAATGACCACCGTGATCCTAAGGATCTGAATTATCAGACAAGGGTTAAACCATGTTGGAAACTTTTAAAATATATAATACAATAATTCTCCTGTGTTACAATTCTCTGAGAACTGGTAACCTAAACTGGTACAGATGATAATACTCTATTAAAAAGATTTTAAAATTAAGTTCAATACCTCGTTTCCTGACCATACTAGTTTCTAAAGAATTAACAAAGTAGGAAAGTAAACGTCTGCCACTCCTTCATGCTGCAATATTAATACTGAAACAACACGGGAAGAAATTTTTTTAAATTACCCAGAGGTAGCAAAAATATCCATCTTTTAAAAGATAAATTATCCATATTTGCATCGGCACAATATTTATAATATGTGTATCACTTATTAAAGACTTCTTAGTGTCTCAAAAAGTTTAACACAGAATTGCCATATGATCCAGCAATTCAATTCCTAGGGATGTACCCAAAAGAACCGAAAGCAGGGACTCAGAAACTTGCACACCAACGTCCACAGCAGCATTACTCACAATAGTCAGAAAGGCAGAAACAACCCAAGTGTCCATCAGCAGATGAGCAAATACACAAAATGTGGTATATACATACAATGGAAGACTATTTAGTTATAAATTAGAATGAAATTCTGATATATGCTACAGTGTGGAGGAACCCTGAAAACATGCTAAGGGAAATAAGCCACACACAAAGGAAACACACTGTATGATTCCACTTATATAAAAGATCTAGAATACAGAAACTCACAGAGACAGATTATAGATGAGAGCTTACCAGGAACCGGGGGAGGAAAGGCAGGAGGTGACTGCTTAATAGGCATAGTTTCTGTTTGGGATGATGAAGTTTTGGAAACACACAGTGGTCATGATTGCACAACATTATAAATGTACTTAATGGCACCAAATCGTACACTTAAAATGGTTAAAATAGCATTTCATATTATATATGTTTTGCCACAATAAAATAAAAAAACAAGACTTTTTAGTCATTCTACAAAAAGGAGTACAACATTGTTATTACTTAGCTAAAGCAGCCAGAAATTTTATGACATATGTAAAACAATTGTGACATGACATATAAACGTGAACTTACTAAGCTTTCTCTAGGCTGTAACTTTAGAGATCTTGGAATTTTAGGGGTAACTTCCAGTGGACTTATTCTGACTACTGCATGCATTTCTATATTTAGTCTCTTTCTCAGGTCATCTGGAATCTGAAATATATAAAAATAAACAAAAATATAAATATGTTCAAAGCTTAAGAAATACTCCATAGCATAAAATACTGGTATTTACCTGAACAGGTAAATGACAGACCCTATCATGACTGACAGCGTAACCAGATGGGTGCCCAGGTACAGTTATATCACAAACATTTCCATTTCTTCCCTACATTTTCTTCTTTCAACATCCTCTTCAGAATGTGATCAGCTCGGATCTACCAAGTCAAGCCTGTCTGAGAACCCAACGGCGACCACCACCACTCCTCACTGGCCATTCTCCCAGCCTTCAGAGGAGAGTGGGAAGTGCAGACTGCTACCTGACGTGGCCTCCAGGACCTGACCTTCATCACTTTTTCACCCCATCTTCGCCATACAATTTCAAGAAAATAACAAGGTATTTCCACTTGATGGCAGAACCATTAATAGAAAGAGGTAAGTCGTAACAAGTTCAGCGTTTTAAGACAATTTGATTTTGAAGATGCAGTGGAATCTTCTCAAGTTAAGAGTTTAGAGCTAACAGAAGACATCAGGCATGGTCAGTTTTAGAAAATGATGTAGACTGGAGAGAGTAAAACTTCATAAGTCGTCTAATAAAGGTCACAGGTAAAACTGAGAGTAAAAGAAATCTACACAGGAGACTCCCTCTCCTTCCCATTTTCCTTCCCTGTCCTAACAATTTCCTCCCCTCTCACCATGAAGTTTCATTTCACAATGGTTCAAAATTAAATTCAAATAAAGGATGACTCAATTCACACAAATTTAGCATTAATATTTGAGGGCAGGATGAGAAGGTGAAACACTAGTTGCTCTACTTCCTCTCCCCGCCACACACAAGTTAAAGAGCAGATACCAGCAGGGTAAGTAGCTTCTGGGTACTTGCAAATCCAGGCCATGAGCCTCTCCCTACACTGTGCATTTCTCCCAATACATAACAAGTCATTCCTTTGCTTTCAAGAACCTGGAAACAAATCTTCCACAGGCATTAAAGATGTGAGGCTTTGTAGGGCACTCCACGCAAAGTGTGAACTCAAGTATTAGCCTGCCTGGGTCTGAATTCTAGTTCTCCTAATAGCCCCAGGCAAGTAATTTTGATCTCCCTGGGTCTTTATTTATCTAAGCTTATACCAGTTCAAGTTTATTTAGCCAGAAAATACACAGCCTTTACCCAAACACGGACTTCACCCTGCCATTAGACACTCATTCCTGCAGGAACTCGAGATGCTATTTCTTGTTATGCTGGTTTTCAGTGTGTATATAAAATATTATTCTAACTCATACTTTGAAGACATTCAAGCAACATAAAATTATTTCCTCCCTAATTAAGATTTATACTAACCCAGACTTTCCCAAGATGAAGAGCTTCTAAATTTTTGGTGTATTTAATGGCATTTTTCAATTCCTCAAGTCCATTCCAGACTACTTTCAGCACACAGGACTTGCCAGCTTCTTGACTATGGTCCAGGCTAATTTGTTTTTGATCCAGTGATTCTGACATCTGCTTCTCTTTTTCAGGTGACAGGACATTTTGCTTTGTTTTACTATGCTGTTGCTTTGGAGAAAGTAGTTTAACTAGCCTTCCATAGGTCACAGTAAAGCTGGGCTCCACATCAAAATATTCCTGGTCCCACGGAAATACATGAATGGCATAGTGTTTGTGAAACACAGAAGTGGCTGATGCATTACATACACTAGGAGGCTGAGATCTGCATACTCTGAAAATATTGTCCAGAGGAAAAACTTTAGACTGCATATTTTTGAATGCATTAATTTCCGTTGAGCCCCATGATGTGTCTTGTTTCTTCTCAGACCCAAAGGAAAAAATACTTCCTAACACAGTCCATAAGCTTGGTGTTGACGATGAGTCAACTGTACCCTTTGAATCTGTTTCTTTAGACCCAGTGACTCCTACAGTATTTGACTGAAGTTGCATGGTTTGAAGCTCTTTTATCAATCCTTTTTGGTCTCTTCCATAATTATGAAATTTTCCATGTGCATTATCTGCTTCTGAAAATGTATTCTCTTTGGCTTGGCGAGTCTTTGGCTGAATAAGGAGTTTGCTGTCAGTTTCGAGCCTTCCATAAGGAGCAGCTGGCATTAGTGTAACTGTGTAGGAAATACAGGTAATTAGGGTGCATTTACCTCTGCTTTGGACTCAGTGCTACACTGTAGGGTATGATGAAAAATGTTACAACAGCACCTACCAATTTGGATAAATATGTAAGTTTGTTGATCAACCCAAACAGGAAAAATGGCTTTTGGAAAAACTATTCGAATTTGATCCAGAAGATGCTGTTCAAGGGAAGCAGCGTGCAGCTCCTAGAACCAACAAGCAAAAAGATCAATTCCTTTTACATTTTGCCCACTATGTCTAGTATGGAAGCCTCAATTCATTCTTACAAGTCAAACCAACTCAGAACATATAATGACACTCAGACAAGAGAAATCTAAAGACTGATACTTTGAAGTGGTTTAACCCTAAACGAGGACAGTTCTCATTTTGTTTTCTTTACCAGTATCTCCCAATCATCTGCCGAGAGGGGTTCCACCTCAACTTGTTGACAAGACACCACATGGGAACACGGCTTGAGAAATACCTGGAAAAAATTAAACATAAAACTACTATTAAAAGACTTTTTTGTATCCCTAGGAAGTAAGAAGTTCTCTCTTTAGGTATGTAATTAAGTGTGTGTGGTCCTTTATCTGATAAATATTTATTAAGCCCTTGTTCTTAGCAAGGCCCTGATATACTCAGCATTTTAGAAAAAAATATTTTACAATTAATTATAGAATAAAGGAAAAAATCCTAGCATCACAGATGTTTTTTAAAAAAAATAATATAAAGTTAAGATAACCATTTAAAGAAAAGAAATGTAGGTTAAAAAATACAGGAAAAAAACCAACAATGTTATTAAGTCATGGCTTGATCTAATATACAAATACTTTTATTTCTACAAGTTCTGCAACTTAGTTTTATAACTAACTTCAAGCCATGCTGCTTCTGGAAAAGTGAAAAACACTGAAATAGACTAGAATCAATTATTTAGAATTATTCAGAAGTACCAACACTCACAGCTAAAAGTATTGTAAAACAAATACCCCTCATTCCAGTCTATAGATACACAGGAAATGCTAGTGTGTTTCAAGAATCTGGAAGTAAAACTTAGTAATTCATAAAGCAAAAATAATTACACGAAAACAAAATGAGGGAACCTGGAAAGTGAGTAAAGTAGAGAGTAGAATACAAAATCAACTAGAGGCCATGGTAACTACAAGATAATGACTTACTGGAGTACATGGTAGATAGTGACTTAACAACAGAGTATACAGTCTGCTTAAATATCCTGGACTGGTCATAGCAGCATACAAGTAAGGTGCTGTCTTACTTCCTTAAACATATAACTGAACTTTTATTTCTATTGCTTTATTAGGTGATATTAGAAGAAAAGTCACTGTCATCATATTTTGTGCTTACCTGTTCCCCATTTGTGAGTCCAAGTTTCTGACCAACTTGTCTGTTAATTTCAGCCACATTTTCACCTTGATCACTAAAATGTCTGCCTTCCACCCAGCTCAAGAATGCAGGCTGGTGACCCCAGGCTACTTCTATAACTTGATTCTATTTATTCACGAAATAAGAAATGGGGGAGAAAAGTTTTCAAAGTTTTACATGCTTTTCTGGATTCACATTAAACTGTTATTGCATCCACACAAACAAAAAGAGTTCTACAGATAGCTGATAGCTCTCTGTTATCCACATTTGTCACACCATGTAAAACGCTACAATCATTTCCAATACCCAGTGACGGTGATGATACAGGTGAAACCAATACCCTTATATTCCTATGATGGCATTATAAATTGATTCAACCATTCCAGAATTCACAATGACAATATGTAGCCAATAAATTTATATAGCCTTTGACCTTACTTATGTACTTAGAATTAATGATTCAAAGAAAAAACTACACCAGAACATATCTCTGCAGTATTTTCTATAACAATGAAAATTTAGGACTGTCTTATATGTCTAGCAATATGGAAATTATTAAATAAGCCGTAAACTTAATGTTTTGGTAAAGTATGAGTCGAGGAGTAGAAACATATCATGATCAACAAAAGCGTAACAGTATTTATTAGAAGAGTAACAACTGCATGTTGTAAAAGCACAAAGTACAAAAGCATAAAATGTGAGGGCTGGTCCCTGTTCCCAGAGATAATTACTGTTAATAGATTCTTATGTACACTTCCAGAAACTTTATATTATGCAGCTTCTTAAAAAATAATTTTTAGAAGTCCAGAACTATGGAAACATATTTATAATTAAAAACATTTATTCTCATTAATAGCAATAATATAAAATACATGTCTGTGGCTAAGGATTAACAATACTCCCGTGGCTCTAATTCAAAAAGACATCTGCACCCCAATGTTCACAGCATAAAATAGATAGACTTGTTCTTTATTTATTTTATATACAGTAGTTAGTACCTGCAAATCTCAAACTCCCAATTTATCCCTTCCCACCCTCTTTTGCCCTGGTAACCAGAAGTTTGATTTCTATGTGAGACTGTTTCTGTTTTGTAAATAAGTTCATTTGTCTTTTTTTCTTTCAGATTCCACATGTAGGTGATATCACATGGTATCTCCTTTCTCTTTCTGGCTTACTTCACTTAGAATGACAATCTCCAGGTCCATCCATGTTGCTGCAAAATGGCATTATTTTATCCTTTTTTATGGCTGAATAGTAGTCCATTGTATAAATATAACACAGCTTCTTTATCAAGTCATCTGTCGATGGACATTTAGGTTGCTTCCATGTCTTGGCTCTGTAAACAGTGCTTCTGTGAACACTGAGGTGCATGTATCTTTTTGAATTAGAGCTCCCTCCATATATATCCCAGGAGCAGGATTGCTGGACCATATGGTAACTCTATGGTGAGTCTTCTGAGGAATCTCCACACTGTTTTCCATAACGGCTGCACCTACATTCCCATCAATGGCGTAGGAGGCACCTTCGTACTTCTCTACTCTTACTCAAACTATTGTTCCCTGAAACATCTTTCATCATTTCCATGCCTTTAAAAACTGAGCATAACCCTACCTCCCCTACATAGTTTCAAGTTCTCTGCTGCTCACATTTGTCTCCTTTTCAGAACTTCCCTGCTGTGTTTATGTGACACAGCTCACTTGTTATACTCTGTTCTATGTTTCAAGTATTGTCTTCTTCTATTTATCCAAGTCCTTGTTTCAGGACTAGGTAACCAGAAGATGCTAAAACTCAGGATTTCTTAAGTTTGGCACCAATGACATTTTAGGCTGGAAATTTTCCAGTTGTGGGAGCTGTCCTGGGTATTGTAAGATACTTAGTCGCATCCTTGGCCTCTACCCACTGGATGCCAGTAGCACCCCTCCTCCCAGCTGTGACAACTAAAAACATCTGGAGACACTGCCAAATTTCTCCTGGGGGAGAAAAATCACCCTTATTTGAGAACCACTGCTGTAACTCAGTTACTTTATACTCTGGGCCCAGGACTCACTGCTATTGCCGAAACAGGGAAAAGGATTAATATCCACACTGAGTGCAAACAAATGAACCTAAGCTGCCTTCCAGAAATGGCCAGGTATACATTTGTCATTTCCTTTGTGTTCACCAGAGATAACCCGGGTTGGTCCTGGATGGTCCTAAGGCATCGCAACCTACGGTGTCTCCTGACGGTTTCCTTCAAGTGATACCGACACCTGGGCACAACAGGGAGTCAGTCATTTGTTGAGTAAACTCCTGGGAAAGGGCTCCTTTCTTTCCAGCCTGTCCTTTACTTCTCTCTACCTGAGTGCCCAAGGGCTCTGTGGTTCAAGTGAAAATTTTTTAACATAAAAATAGACTCAGAACATTAGTCTGCAAAATTTACTAAATCCAACTGAACAAATATGACTTTTTGGAGCTGGTTGCTACATTTTGACCAAATGAATAACTGAAGTATTTTTCCTGTTTAGTAAAGTTTTTTTTTTTCTTTTCCAGTGGGTTGGTAGAATCTTCCTTTTTGAGATTTCAAGGCATATTTCATATTTTGTTATTTAGCATCTCTGTTTTTAAGAGTTTCTTCATATAAAATAGGGGAACTGATCTGGATTATATGCCACTGACTGATGAAAGCACTTGGCGGTTGGTCACTGGGGCTCTTGTAACCTCAGCTCACAGTTACAGCTGACCTATTAACTTAGGACTTTTTACTTTAAATCTGGGGCTCTTTCTACTGTATCACACTGTACTCAGTGGAAGGATTTTGTCAGCCAGAGTAGCTAGACTATCCTGTAAAGAATTCTGAGAAAAATTACACAACTAAGCCATAGACAATGACTTTCTTGAATACAAAGTTTTAATACCATGGTTAATTTAAAATACATTAAATGGAATACTACTCAGGCATTTGCAGCAACATAGATGGACCTAGAGATCATCAATCTAAGTAAAGTAAGCCAGAAAAAAAAATACCGTATGTTATCACTCATATGTGGAATCAAAAAAAAAAAAAAAAAAAAGGACACTATGAGCTCATCTACAAAACAGAAACATACTCGCAGACATAGTAAACAATCTTATGATTACCAGAGAAAGGGGGTGGGAAGGGATAAATTTGAGAGTCTGAGATTTACAAATGTTAGCCACTGTATGTAAAAATAGATTTTAAAAAGTTTATTCTGTAGCACAGGGAACTATGTTCAATATCTTTTAATAACCTTTAATGAAAAAGAATATGAAAACAAAAATATGTATATGCATGACTGGGACATTGTGCTGTACACCAGAGATTGACACATTGTAACTGCTATACTTCAATAAAAAATAAAAATAAAAAATAGACATTATATTGTCTCAAAAGTGACTCCAAGGGGAGGGGAGGGTATAGCTCAGTGGTAGAGTTCATGCTTAGCATGCATGAGGTCCTAGGTTCAATCCCTGGTGCCTCCATTAAATAAACAAACAAACAAACCTAATTACCCCTCCAAAAAACAAACAAAAGTGACTCCAATATCCTTTGAAATGTGTCCTATTACAGAAAAACAATAAGCAATCTATAACCAGTTTTTAGGTAGTAAAATTCATTCATTAATATCAAATTTAATATTAATAATCTGAATTTAATAAATGCATTACAATATAAATATATTGAATAGTACTAAAACTTCCTGAGATGGTAAGTCTTGATGGCTTTTCATGAAATCCTTACTTTGTATTAAAAAGTGATTGATCTTTTGGTCAATTAATCTGTGACAAAGGAGGCAAGAATATACAATGGAATACAGACAGTCTCGTCAGCAAATGGTGTTGGGAAAACTGGACAGCTGCATGCAAATCAATGAAGTTAGAACACTCCTTCACACCATACACAAAAATAAACTCAAAGTGGCTTAAAGACTTAAACGTGAGACAAGACGCTCACTACAAGCCTTTTAGAAGAAAACACAGGCAAAACATCTGACATAAATCTCAGCAATGTTCTCCTAGGGCAGTCTACCCAGGCAATAGAAATAAAAGCAAAATAAACAAAAGGGACCTCATTAAACTTACAAGCTTTTGCATAGCAAAAGAAACCATAAGCAAAATGACAAACTACGGAATGGGAGCAAATATTTGCAAAAGATGAGACTGACAAGGGTTTAATTTCCAGAATATATAAACAGCTCATACAACTTAATAATTAAAAAAAAAAACAAAAAACCAAGCCAAAAGTGGGCAGAAGACCTAAACAAGCAACTCTCCAATGAAGACATACAAATGGCCAATAGGCACATGAAAAAGTGCTCACTATTGCTAATGATCAGAGAAATGCAAATCAAAACCACAGCGAGGTATCACCTCACACCAGTCAGAATGGCCATCATTCAAAAGTCCATACAGTACTGTATGTCAATTATATCTCAAATAAGAAAAAAAGCCTCAAAGTAAGTCTTAGCCAGGCCAGAAAATCATCCTGACCCTTTCCCCATTACAGTATTACTTGTACGATGTACTCAATGCTTCAGCTGAAGTAAAATAATTCAACTTACTCTCAATTCATGACTTTGGGCTTTAATAATTATCTATGCCCTCTAAGCCAATAATTCTGGGAACCTATCCAAGATAACCAGAAATGAAAACAATTCTTTATAAACAAACATGCGTTATTTTAAACTTTTTATTAAAACATAATTACAGTTATCACTTTAAAGTCTAAAAATTGAATATAAATGTTCAATCACAGTAAATAATTAGATTATGGCAAATTTATGATAGAATACTAACCACTAAAAATGATGATTACCTTTCAACAAAATAAAACACTCATAATAACACAAGAGGAAAACATCAGGATACAAAACTGTGTGTGTGTAGAACTTCATTTTTTAAAAATAGAGACTAGAAACAAAACTTCAAGATTTAATTCAAAATGTCAATACTAATTATCTCTAGGTTTTAAGATTATAGATTACTTATTTTCTTATTTATAATTTCCCATGCTTTCCAAATTTTCTATAAAACATACATTACTTTACAATTGGGGAGAAATCTGGCCTAGTCTGCTGATACAGGCTGGATAAAAGGAACACTTTGTTCCAAGGATAAAGGGATTTAAGTTTCAAATTGATATCCATAAATTAATTCTTATGAATACTTACTGAAGGCTTGAAATTTAAAACAAAGGTCAAGACCACTAAACTCTTAAACAGTGATGAATGTAACTTAGCATCTACATCTTGGGATCAAATTATTAGAGTTCCTGTAAGGAAGCATTTCTATTAAGCTCATTAGGTGGGCGGTCGGTCAATTCCTATAAATTCTTTAGATGGGGATTTGAAGGCACGTAGATAATCTCCATCAAAGCTGACTGATTCCGCAGGGCAAGGAGGATCTACCTGGGACATGAGGACAATAAGTAACTCATCTCCAGCCATGAAGGAAGCTCTCGCGGGGCCAAAATTGTCTACTTTATGGTAAAAGAAATAACGGAAGGGTCTGCTAAATACAACACGTTTTCAAAGATTGAGAAAAAAATAATTTAGAAAAGTAGTTACAGGGAAGTAGCTAAAATGGAAAGGTGGGATACTTGAAATTATTGCAAACTATTAAATATTTCCTTCAAGGATTAGTTAGTGGTGGTTACTATACAACCAGAATTTTCAAGGATTTCAAATATTCTATCCTTTTGACCCCGTAAGCACACTCAAACTCACAAACCAGGCGCCTCTACTTTTAGTTATGAAAATAGGGATGTTGTATCTCCGCCAGTGGTTACAAGTTATAAATCACCACAATCACAACGTCCAGAGGGCAACTGAAAGCAGAGGTTCAAGTAACTACATTATGCCCAAGTATGCATAACCAAACCGCAATCCTAGCACACCTCGCAGGTGTTCCCAACGTTGGAGACGCGGGAAGAACCTTCGCCTTATTAACCTCGCAGGTGTTCCCAATATCGGAGACGCGGGAAGAACCTTCATTTTATTAACCTATCTCGCCGGTGGGATACAGGACTCAATCTCTGTTAACCTACAGGGAACCCACAAACCAAGTCTGCCTCTTCTTCTGGAGGCCCGGACCACAGCCATGCAGGCACCTGGAATTCGCTAACAGGAAAAACGCTTTTTAAAAATGAAACAAAACAAACCAAAAGCCAAAAAGACAGACAAACTGGGCTTCTCAAGAGCTTTTCCAACCTGCTGTGAGGAACTGCTGAGCGCAGAGGTAGACTATCAGGACATTTGAAGGCCTAGTTTTACCAAGTAAAAGACCTGGAACACAGCAAGTTAACTCAGAGGCCCGGGGCTGCAATAAACGCCCAGACAGGCCCTGCCCTAGAGGAGCCCTCAGTTGGGCTTCCGAACCGGGCGCGGGGAAAGCAGCCCGTGTCCCACCGCAAGGAGAGGCCTCAGCCTGGGTCCCTTTCGACCGCAGACTGCCCACCGGGTGTGCCGAGTAGGGGCTGGGAGTCGGGTCGGGGGCGGAGGGGGGGGGCAGGCGCGTTACCTGCAGCAGGTGCAGCTGGGCCACAAGGCGCCGCGGCAAGTGGAGGAAGCAGTCGCGAGCGTTGGTGAAGGCCAAGGTGACGGCAACCCCACCGCCACCCGCACCCGCACCCGCCAGACGACCGCCGTCCCACATCACCTGCAAGCACAGAACACCCCGCGGACCGCACCCCCAAGCGGACCCGGCCCAACTGCGCAGGCCGAGGGCGTCGGAGCAGAAAAAGATCGATCGGCCCCGCCCCCTCCGGCCCCGCCCCCTCCGGCCCCGCCCCCTCGGCCTGCGGCGCTTCTCGCCTTGCGCCTGTAGCGGGAGCCTGCTCCGGCTCTCCCGGCCTCTCCGCCGCGCCGCTAGGGGGAGCACGTCATTAACCGAATCCTCGCTCGCAGGAAACGATGACCGACGCTGTCGATTCTCCAGCCAATCTCGGCACGCCTTGACCCATCCCTCTCTCTTATTGGATAAGCAGGAGGGCAGGAAGGCGGATGTTGTCGTCTCTGCGACGGCCAAAGCCGGCAAGATGGCTTCTCCTGGTGGGGAGCTTGGGGGCTTGTTCGACCACCACGTCCAGAGGGCTGTGTGCGACTCGCGGGCCAAGTATCGGGAGGGGAGACGGCCTCGCGCGGTCAAGGTAACGTGATTTTGGTTTCTTTCGCTATCCTCCGTAGCTTTATGTGAGCTCTAGCCTCACAGGCTCAGCTTACGTAAACGAAGTCTTGAAAGGCTAAGGTCGCATCCATTCCCAGGAGATGAGTATGCGGAACGCTGGTACTCTGGTACCAAAGATTCTCGAACCTGCTAGAACCTCAACTCCTGGAGAACGGGACTGTGTTTTAGTCATTGTTACCTTCCGCGTTTACTATAGTCCTTGTTACATGGTAAGCGCTCAGTGAATATTTGCTAACTCTTTACTGTAAATTATTCTTTATGCAGAGAGAGGGGCAAAAATGTTTTAATAGCAAATTTGTCCTAGGCTTATCTGTGAAAAACATTCAATATGTCTGCATTTCTTTTAGGTGTATACAATCAATTTGGAATCTCAGTACTTATTAATACAAGGAGTTCCTGCAGTGGGAGCAATGAAGGAATTAGTTGAGCGGTTTGCTCTATATGGTGCAATTGAACAATATAATGCTCTAGATGAATACCCAGCAGAAGATTTTACAGAAGTTTATCTTATTAAATTTCAGCATCTACAAAGTGCAAGGTAACATGCATGTTAAGCAGTATCTCATTTCCTCCATTCCCACTGCTATCATTTTGGCCCCCCTCATTCATTCCTGAATTACCCAGTAAACTAATGTGATCCTATTTTACTATCTTCCTGCAGTCTTCTTGAATGTTAGCTTTACCGAAAAACTCTTTCCCATCATGTCATTCCCATGCGTAACAATTTCTGTCGTGTAGTGTGGTAGATTATATATCACGTGCTCTTATATATCATCTCACTGCCCTAACCACCTTGCCAGTTCCTCATGGTTAGGGAAGTATATTTTCTCACTGTGCATTTTAAGGAGTTCTTGCATCTCCCACACCACCTACTAGGCCATGCAGTTCAACATCTGGATTTGAATTTAGTTTCATAAACCAGTGCGAGCATGGCCAAAGTATAAACCTCCCCAGACCTCAATTTCATCATAGGGTTGTTGTAAAGTGTTAATTTGAGTGAAGCATTAAGCATTTAGGACAGTGCCTGGTATGTGGTAAAATCTCAATAACTATCCATCATTTTCCCGGGGCACAGAAGTACTTATTTATTGTGGTAATTCCTGGCCAGTCATAGATGTTCAATAAGTATTTGTTGAATGGATACCGTCCTCTCATTTTCTCATTGTTATATATTCAGTATTATTTATGAATCCCACTGTACGAATACATTGTGCTGAAAAGGCTAAATTGTGTATGAGCTAACTCTCAAGAACCTTTTAACCTAAAACAAAGAAAAATCTTTTTCATGACTACATATTTTGTAACCTCAAGCTAACCAGCTAGATCCTATGTTGGTTAAAGGGAGTCTAGATATGCATGGATGACAGCTCAAAACCTGTTAACACTCTTGGGAGAGGGGAGGAAAGGCTCTAAGAGTACGCAGTGGATCAGTAGGGTGAGTACCATCCACAAGCAGACCATCTTAATTCCCAAACTATAGGATGTTTATACACACAGTAAAAGCAGGGCTATGCTCTTTAGGTCAATGCATTGTATACTAGTAAGGTTTCATCCTAAAGTAAATATAGATTAGTAAACCATATCATGTATTTCTGTTTAGGATAGCCAAGAGGAAAATGGATGAACAGAGTTTCTTTGGTGGATTGCTTCATGTGTGCTATGCTCCAGAATTTGAGACAGTTGAAGAAACCAGAAGAAAATTACAAGAGAGGAACGCTTATGTAGCCAGAACTACTAAAAATAAAGGTATGGAAAGCCTATTACTAAACACCTCCTATGTGCCAAGCATTTTGCCAGGTATGTCATCCTGGGGTTCCCAGTCTAGTGGGAAGACAGACAAGTAAAAGACCACAATTTTCAATAACTGTAAACTTCAGGGTCCTTTACAGTATGCTGTGTAACCTGGGCTGGGAAGGGAGAGATTTTGTTTCATGGAAGACTTCCTGCAGGATGAGAGAGGTGTCTGAGTTCTAAAGGGTAGTTAGACATTACCCAGAAGAGGAGAGGAAGAGATGGAAAGGTGGGCCAGGTAGCATGTTTAAAGTCCCAGAGGAATAAATGAGCATCATGAGTTTTAAGAAACTGTGAGTAGTACCTGATAACCACAACACAGGGGCTTCAGTGAGATAAGATTAGAATAGAGGACAGGAAGTGAATCCTGAAAAGCCTGTGTCCATACTAAGGAATAAAGGTTTTGACCAAAAGTCAGTGAGAAACAATTAGGATTTGCAGACCAGTTCCAACTGCTAATCTAAAACTGCTAAAAGTGGAAAAGTTCTACTTTTGATAAGTACCAGTGGCCAGATGCCCCATATGCCCAACCAAGTTTGCCTAGACACAAATTCCAAGTGCACGGAATGAAGTCATAGATCTGGTACGTGAATTATAGAACTACAGCAGCCAGAACTGGACTAAGATAATGTGTGTGGTCTGAAATCTGAATGGTTTTAGAGGCTCAAATGACCAAATTTCCACCCTTTGGTTGAAAGACAAAGGCAGTGTCCAAACAGCTATTAAATATAATGAGTTTATGGCTGATTGGGGAAGGGGCATGTGGCAGTGTGAAGAGAGAAACAAGGTGGAAGACTTCTGGAAAACTTACCTGAAATTTTGGCAAGAGAGCTGTTGAGAGTCTCTGGTCATTTGTAGACATTGAACTTTAGCCTGTGGTGTATATAAATAACTAGTTCCAGGAGAACTTGCATGTGTGGCAAAGGAAATTATAAAATATGGACCCAGCATATTGACTCCTATAAAAACTAAAAACACAAACCGAGCAGCACGATCATTCATATAGTAAAATACTTCGAAGCTGTAAAAAGTTTTCTATCTAATGACATGGAAAAACTCTCCCAAGATTTACAATTAACCGGGAAACGGAATAGTGCAGAGAAATGGGTATTACAGGAGAAAAAGAGGGGTAAGTGGGAGGAGGAAAAGTAAGACATACTGGGACAGATGAAGTAAGATGAATGCTTACTTATGGCAAGTGGAAACCAGGCATATGAGGAGCGAGGAGAGAGTAAAGCTTGATACTTACATACCTTATATCCTTTTTAGCTTTAAAATCATGTAAATGTATTCCCTGCTCAAGAATAAATTTTTTTAGGGTAGCATTCATTATCATTTTAAAGTAATATTTGTTTTTAAAATTACACATTTCTGAATGATGAAAACAGTAAATGAACCATTTCTGTTTCCTTTCCCTCACCTTTTAAATTATAATATAAAGATCATTATGCGACAAAGAAGAAACTGGTTACAGAGAATCAAGATGCAAAACATTTTAGACAGGACTACCATTCAAAGAGATCTGGATTTTGTGCAGCCACTTTGAATGTATCTCCTGGGAATGCAGATCCTCGTCTTCCTTATTCTTGTGAATTGCCTTTGTGTTACTTCTCCCCAAAATGTACATGTTCGTCAGGAAAGCATGTGGGCGGAGCATCAAACTCCCCTCAGGATGGTAGAAACCGTGATGAAACACTGGAGCATTGGAACCACAATGACTCTCTGCAGAAAATGCAGATGAAAACTTTAAAAAATTCATTAGCCTGTCCTGGTGCACAGAATCGTATTACGCCTTCAGAAGCAGTTGACAGATTTATGCCTAGGACAACACAACTGCAGGAGCGGAAAAGAAGAAGACAAGATGATTGTAAACTTGGAACTTTTCTTGAAGCAAGCACTAGTAGTAATGAGGTTATGATTGGGCCTCTGTTACCAGACATACCTAAGGTGGACATGCACGATGACTCGTTGAATACAACAGCGAATTTAATTCGGAATAAACTTAAAGAGGTAAGATTAAAAAAAAGCTGTTTTGGACCTAGAGATTATCATACTAAATGAATAAGTTAAGTAAGTCAGACAGAAAAAGACAAATACCACAATATCATTTATATGTGGAATCTTAAAAAATGGTACAAATGAACTTACTTACAAAGAGACTCACAGACACAGAAAACAAACTTATGGTTACCAAAGGGGAAAGGCGGGGGAAAGGATAAATGAGAAGTTTGGGATGAACAGATACAAACTACTATATATAAAATAGATAAACAGTGAGATCCTACTGTATAGCACAGGGAACTACATTCAATATCTTGTAATAACTTAAAATGAAAAAGAATACATATATGTATAACTGAATTACTATGCTGTGCACCAGAAACTAACACAACATTGTAAATCAACTATACTTCAATAAAAAAAAAACTTTTTAAGGGACAAATTGGCTGTAGGCTAATAACTAAGTGGAGAGTTACTTGTGGGAACTATAGTATTGTCATTTTTTTTTTCATTGTTAATTTTTAGATGTGCTTTCTTACAATTCTCTGTTGCACTAACTGAATTTGATTCACAGATTTGTATTTGCTTTGATACCATTAATCCTTGCTTTAAACATATTTTATATCACTCTAGATAAAAAATATAAAAGCAGTGGTTTCAGTCAGTCAGATCAATTTGTGAGAATAGAGCCCAGTCTCTCCCTTTTTTTTGAAGCTCTCCAGATAGTTCTAATGTGAGCCAAAGTAGAGAACTACTTACTGCATTAAAGGAAAATAAGTACAATTTATTTCTTTTAATTCAAAATTACAAATTACATAAAATTCAAAATGCTTATTTTGCTTCTTTTATAAAGATAGCTGTAGAGGAAGGTGAGATTTCTAAAAGTTAGGCCTTAAGGTCTGCATTTTAAACTTCTTAAATAAATTAGAACTAGATTGTCCTACGTAGGTAGTAATTTTTAAATGTAATTTACATAATTATTTTCCATTTTCTAAACACAAAGAAGAGAAAGTTAAATTTGAGTTAGCTTTTGAAAGATTCCTTTTTGTGAGGCAAGATTTTTAGAAATAATAAACTGAGGGACAAAGACCAGACTTTTTCTTATACTTTTACTTGGGTTCTGAAAGTGCTTTTAACACAGTTGTACATATATTTTACAATGTGATTAAGAGAGGCTAAGGTAGATTATTTCGTGTACATTTTTTTAACCTCAAAATTATTATCCAATTAAGGATGAGGAATTGTTTTATAATAATAAAAATCCATGGACACAATTTCTCTGCTTAAGCCTTAGTCTTTGCTTGTGCAGGCACCCTTCCTTCAGACATGGCTGAACTGAGACTAGATACACACACATAGCTGTCTCAGCCAGAGCCGACTGTACTTTCAAGAAAAAAGAGTTAGGTCCAAATCTTAGGTATGGAAATAGTAGAACAACAAAAAGGAGAAATACTAACTACAGTTTACTACAGTTTCTAATAATTTTCCATTTTAAGTGAAGACTGTCTTACTCTGCTTTAACTTATATTCTCTACTTGTTCTGATAATGTGTCTGGTTTTATTTTTCCCCAAGAAATTGAGGATTCTAGCGTCTTCCGCTTATGTCTCTAAATTTTTCATCCCCTGCCCCCACTGGAGCCTCTCTGTCTCTAAATAAATGAAACATGGTCAGTGTTTCAAGTTATGTGTAACCAGGATATCTATCTGTATCCATAAAACTACAAGTGAGTTCATCATACAATTACAGATCTATTAAAGAATATTAAAGTAAAGCATATGTTTACTTTTCTCCCCTTACATTTTTTTCCTTGTTAGATGGCTTTAGAAATTTTACTCCCATCAAGTTTGGACAGAAAACTTTGCTCTGTGCCTAGATCATAGGTAGCACTTTGAACTTGGGCTGAGTGCCTTAAATGTAACAGCAAGGATTGAACTACTGAATGTATATCCTACCACTTCTAATAGTTTATTACTCTTGTACTATACAAATTAATTAAGTTTTTGTGGTTCTCTTTTTTTTTAACTAGGTAATTTCATCTGTGCCAAAGCCTCCAGAGGACAAGCGAGGAGATATGCATACAGCTCATCCATTAAAACAAAGAAGAAGAATATAAATTGCCTGCAGTAAATCAGTATTTTCTAAAGAACTATTTATTTTTTATCTTCAGCCTGTCATTTTAATTCTTGAAGAGATTTTACTGCGGGTATTTTTTTAATGCACCCTTTGTAATTTCATTCAAGCTACTTTTCTAATATAGTTTCATCTTTTAAAATTAGTTTATCATGGACAAAGTACATGCCAGCCAATTATGTCCCTTCCCGAAGCTCCACCCAGTGACTTTGGTTACATCATATTGGCTAGAACTGAGCCCGTGGATGTACCTTACTGAGGGGGCTGGAATGTCAGATGTTCAGGTTTCCAACCTCTGTGGTTGAGGAAGCAAGAGAAAAGAGGGTTGTGAATGACTGATTCACAATATTTGCCCCAAGATGGGAAGGTTGCTGGCTAACCTAATGAATAAATGAATAAATAAATAAATTAGTTTATTATTAGCTAGTATAGATGTTATCTTGACCCATACTTAATATACAGGAACCATTCTTACAACATTACTTACCACATTGCAGTCACCGTATGTAAATTAATCGAAGCAAATATAGAAACTTTACAATACAAATAAAGATAGGCAACCAGGATCTGTTTCTGATTTTAATAATTTTGAGTTACTCATATTCAAAAACTAGAAGTCAGGATGTGTTAGAATGCCAGGGCTTCAAAATCAAGACAATTCTGTAAAGCAAAAAAGTTAATAAACTATTAGAACAAATCTGAAATTAGAAGCTTACATGCTTTTTAGTTAACTTTAAAGAATAATTTACTTCATCTATGGCAGAAACAAATCAGTATTTATGTAATGCTAGACTTTTACCATTACTTTTAGCATACCCACATTTTTTTCCTGTCAGCGGACCACATAATTGGAAACTCAAGTGTAAGTATGTCCAGGCTGTTTTTTGTTTTTTGTTTTTTTTTTTTACTGATAACACAGTAACTTGAGAAGGCCCATACCAAGGGGAGTCTTTTTTTTTTTTAATTTTCAATCTCCATATCCTTAAGGGCCTCTTGCCTAATGAGTGTATTTGAACATACCAATTAAGAAGGTTCACTTTAGTTATGACTTGCTGATGCAACCTTGCTGGGATGGCACTGAGTGGTAGATGGTACTAAGAAGTGTAGGCAAGGGGTTTGGCTCTACTTCCTTGTGACATAGTTAGGTATATAGTTGACCCTTGACCAATGGGGGAGACATGGTTGCCGACCCACCATGCAGTCAAAAATCCACACGAAACTTTACAGTCTGCTCTCTGTGTCCATTGTTCAGTATCCTCAGATTCAGCCAACCATGGATCTTGTAGTATGTATTGAAAAAAATCTGCATATAAATGGACCCTTGCAGCAGTTTGATCCCATGTTCAAGTATCAACTACACCTTTTTGCTGCACACTCAGTTAAAAGATATGTTAGAGAACTCCCACTGAATTGGAAAGAGCAAGTTGCCATCTAGATCAGGCTTCTCAGACTGTGGTGCTTTGACTCTTCACCTTGGGGTCTTACAAATGCAGATTCTAATTGTGGTAGCCAGGGGCTGGTGGGTGGCAGGAATGGGGAATTGTTTAATGGGTATAGAGTTTCCGTTTTGCAAGGTGAGGAGTTCTGGAGACTGGTTGCACAGTAGCATGAATGTACTTAACACTCCTCAACTGTACACTTAAAATTAGTTAAGGTAAATTTTATAATAGGTGTATTTTACCACAATTAAAAAATTTCTTTTACAGCCCTAAAGGGAGGAGCTGCCAAGTGGGTTCTGTGTTCTTGAGTGGATTTCTGATCTGTTCTGTGACTGTGTGAAGGCCAGCACTTCTCCCCATCCTTGCCAACATATACAAGATCTGACTGTGATGAAAGAAGAAAATAAACCTTCCTTGTGTCAATTACACACACAAAGACTGATTCAGTTGGTGTGAGCTGGGATCTGAAAGTCTGCATTTCTCACAAGTCCCTAGGTGATACCATTGCTGCTGGTGCACACACTACACTTTGAATAGCAAGGCTCTAGGTAACTGGTTACAGATGAACTCTTGGGGAGCAGCTGAAGAACCACTGGTGTTCCATCTGAACCCAAGTGGTTACTCCAGCTAGGCCACTATTCAGTACTGTTTCACTTATCAGTCTTTTAAAACAAGAATCTGCCTTTAACACATTGGCTTTTATCACACATTTCCAGACAATTAAAATGTGGGAATAAACTACAGTGGGACAAGTTTGAGAGCCAAGCTGAGATAGCTAAGGATAACTTAACATTATGCAAATTCACCCACAAATTCACCATCTAAGTTACTGCAGAGAATAAAAAGTTTCTTCCTATATCACATGTTTGCAAAGCACAGTTGGTCAAAAAAAGAATTAAGATAGGAAATGATAATGAGTCAAATCAATTGTCAGGCTGGCTCTCCTGACTCAGAAAACTTTTATATTCATATGTGAAAGATGTTCACAAGGACAAATAAAGTACTATAGAGTACTATACATGTGTCCAAAATTTTAAAAATTTATTCTTGTTTGACAATATCTGGGTTGAAAGAGATCAAGTTCTCCTAGCAGTTTACGGTGGGTACTTGCTGAATCCACTCTATTTCCTGTTCTATCCCTTAAGCAAGCCAATATACCTTGGTTTTCTTTGAGAAAATGTCATTACATACAGGAAATTAGGAACTGTGTATGGCTGAAATGGTTATAAGCTCAAAAAAAGTGATGAATATAATTACTTAAATAGTATTTTCTTGGGTCCCAAATGCTAGGATGGGGCTGAGATGTTCATGGTTGCCTGAACTTCAGTAGTGGGTTGAAGCCCTATAGAAGTGAGTATGTAGCAAGTATTTCTTTTCTGATCCTTTAAAATTTTCCCTCAACCAGTTTAGGCTGCTGGCACTGTACCTTTGCTTCTGGGAAACATGGTCCAAACACTTCCAGCAAAAGTCTGTCTTCTTTCACTGCTTTTTCAAAGTCTGAAAAAGATATCTTGCCATCGTTGTCATAATCCTATAGAGGAAGATGATTTCTTGATAAATGATAGAGTAGTTTTAAATTCTGCATAAAAATCAACCATCTAGAGTAAAAGTTTACCAATTCAAACTAAGTTCACACTTCTGTAGGCACTACTTATACAACTCAAAAGGTACTTATGGAGATCACTTACTTTATGCCTATTAGTCTAATAGGCATACTTGGTATTATGGACTGAATATCTGTCTTTCCACCTCCAAAATTCATATGTGAAATCTCTAACATCTGCAATGTGGTGATAATTGGAGGTGGGGGCCTTTGGGAGGTAAATTAGGTCTAGATGAGGTCATGCAAGTAGGGCACCATGATGTTATTTGTGTTCTTGTGAGTAGAGAGAGACCAGAGATCCCTCTCTTCTAAGTGAGGAGGTCAGCAAGGCAGGAAGAGAGCCCTCAGCCAGGAACTGAATTGGCTGGCATCTTGAACTTGGACTTCTCAGTCTCCCGAATTGTGAGAAATAAATTCCTGTTGTTTAAGCCACCTTAACAATGGTATTTAGTTATAGCAGCCCAAGCAGGCTATATTTTGTTATACAGCCCTATCGCTAAAGGACCTATACTCTGGGGAAATAAGAAAATTAGAGGAAGCTCATTATACCATTACTTTCATGATAAAACAAGCACTATAGGGAAAATATTCTTAAGCTTAAGTTTTAGCTTTGTTCCTCAAAGTATCTCTTACTTGGGATAAGTAAGGATGTAATGTAAAAAGGATAAAAGTGAAGTTGCTTAGCTAATGAGCAAGGCACTGGGAGTTAGAATAGTAACAGTTCCAGATGGACTCAAATCATGAGAAGCTTGCAGACAACAGCTAGGCCTTTAAGGATGGTTGGATCTAGATAAGCTAGAAATGTCAGTAGGAAATGCAGAAGATGGCCCAACATGAGTTATGCCAGGAAGCAGGAGTGTAAATCAAGAAGAAGACAGACTTGCCTAGAATAGAGTATTCATGACAGGGACTATGATCAATTAAATCATGGGGGGAGCATGTGTGTAAATTACAAATACCTTTAATGCTTGATTCAATTTGGATTTGTTTTGATGGGTGCTTGTTTTTTCACTTCTGGGCATAACCAAATCACAGTTGCTGAGAGTTTAAAGAAAGGTTTGAATAATTATCTGAAAAAGATTTTCCGAATCTTTTCCTTTCAAGAAAGAAGGGGGTGGGTGTGGTACTGGCAAACGTAATGTCTCTCAAGACACCTACCCTCAGCCCTAGCAGTGGCTAATGAGAGTGTTTCTAATGGAGGAGGATACTCTGAGGTCTGTTAGCAGAAACTGAGACTCGCCAGTCCCCATCATCTGTTACTTTCCTGCACTCCAAAGTAAAGGAGGTGAGCTGGGTCCAGGCTGCCTTAGAGTCATAAACCTTCACTGGTATCCAGTTTAGTGTCATAGTAAAACAGGGAGAGAAATCACAAAGTCCATAATAAAGAGGTATTATTGGGTTCATTAAAAGATGAATTCTGTACCTCATTTTTTTTAATTTAAAAAATGTATTTTTTTTAATTTTTAGTGGGGGGAGGGAATTAGGTTTATTTATTTTTTAATGGAGATACTGGGAATTGAACCCAGGATCCTGTGCATGCTAAGCAGGCACTCTGTCACTGAGCTATACCCTCCCCATGTACCTCATTGTCTAGCACGACCTTGGATAAACCTATCTCTGCTTCTGTTTTCTCATCTACAAAATAGAGATAATGATTTCTACTTCATAGGGTTGTTTTGAGGATAAAATGAGTTAATATATTAGAGTTCTGTGAAAGGCCTGGCATATAGCAGGTACTTTATAAGGGACAACTATTTTTATTATTATGTTATTTCATTATGAGTGTTTATATGGATTGATTACATATAATGAATTACACTTTTTCATGCTTACCATTTTGTTCAGTGCTATATCTACCAACTCTTTTATTCTTTCATCAATCGCCTCCTCAGGTGACTGCTGGTGTAGACCGTTCTTCAACATGTCAAATATTTTCTCTCGAGAAATGTAACCATCACCATTCAAACAATAAACTTCAAAACAGACTTTTCAAAGCATAAGAAGTTTAAAGATTTGGATAAGAACAATTAAACTGTCATTAGTCTTCTCCTTTGTTATTTCAATATATAATTTTAAAAGGATGAAAACAATTTATACAACCTACAATTATTAGTATAGTAGAGAAACTTTATTATATATCTTTCTACAAGATTAAGATACCTATTGGGATGTGAAAAGTAAGATTTATAATCTCTGGACTTTGAAATTGAGGGTTTACAAATGCTACGAAGCAATAAAGGAGATATTTTGAAACCTTTGATCATACAATACACATTGACATATACATATATATGTGTGTGTACCTCAATATCATAGTTTCCTTCTTACATAGAGTACAAAAACTAGTACACACTTTACTATACCACTGACAAAGAACATTTTTCAATTCTATTTGGGTAATGAATCTGTCATCTCCTTAGGATCTCCCCATTTGTACTTTCCAAAATGATCAATCTCTCCCTGGAGGGTGACTTTCATGACTTTGATCTCACTGTGGAACCTCTACCACAGTTCACTTGTTCAGTCCACAAATGACCTTACTCAGGTCCTGGAGCCCTGGTGCAGTCTGCAATCTAGTTACATATTTCAGAGGACGGGAGGGGCGTGGGGGAAGGGAAGTGAAAGGAAAGGAAGGGAAAGAACAAGAACAAGAACAAGAACCAGGTATGAAATATTCCAGAGTATCAGATTAGCTGCGTCTTTTTTGTTGTGTTTCTCCACGACATAGCATACATCACTTTGTGACACAACCCTACTAGAAGTAATATTTTCCTCAAGTTAACATACCTTGAAATGTATATGAAACATTTTTAGGAAGTGGGATTAGAGGAGGAAAATTTTTTTAATTAGTGCGATGTTATTCAATCATGTACAGCTGCATTTAGTGTCACAGCCACTTTCACAAGAATTTACATTTATGAAACTTAACTTTTCATTTCTCAGTGAGACTTTTGTATAAGAACACTGCAACAAACATATATGGCAACTATATTTAAATGTTCTCCTGTGAAAAATTATATTGGAGAAAACAAAACAAACCACATAATGTTGTAAGAAAAAAATAATTAAACCTCCCCCACATAATGTTGTTTTGTCAATTATACTTCAATTGTTTGAAAAAATCAAAAAAAGAAAAAAAGGAAACAAACAAAAAAGTCATAAAGTTGGTAACTTTTAAAAATGTTGCTGTCATTTTAAAAATGTGTTTAATTTAGAGATCTTCTTTTGTACATCCCAAATGCAAATTCAAGTGTAAGGACAAGAAGGGATAAAAATTTCCTTACATACTCAGAAGTCTGAAGTCTTAAGCAATTTGACACTTCAAGCAACTTGTTCCCTTGAAAACTGCTATTTAAAATTGTTTCTATTCTCTTTCTAGGGTTTCATACCCCAAATTCTGGCACAGGAGGTGTGAAACATAGAAAGTATACATCATACCAATGGAACAGGTTGGGTGAAGCCAGAGCTATTTCTTGGCAAAATTGTGAATTGGGAGATCTTTGTCTTTGGAATCCCTAACGTTCCTTTTCTGTAGGAATCTCCCTTTATATTCCTTCTTCCTTTGGACTTTCATTGTCTCCGCCTTCTTCCCTCTCTTTATTCATCCACACTAACTCTAACATTAGAGTAATGATGTCTGGACATTGTGTGTTTTTACCTTGCTTTAGTCAATCCCTTACATTTTTTCTGATGAAAAGACAAGAAAGGGCCCCAGTATGAACCATGTGCTGCCTCATATTAAGGCCAACTTCCTGCTGAGCCCAGAGGCAGCCCCAGAAACCTCAACCTTGCCAGCGGCTCAGAGTTGGCACAAGCCCGGGCCTTTAGTTGCTATTCTTCACCTGGGCCGTAGGCCAGAGGGTGACATCTGGGCATTATAGAATCAGTGGAGGAAAGGTTTGGAGACCCTGGGACTAGGAACTATCCAATGAAACAGGCCACCCATTTCATCTGTATTTTTTTTTTTTAACTATCATGAACTAATTTTGCAAGATTGCTGTAGAGAACATTGATTTTATATTTTTTAAAAAATATTTAAAGATTCACCAAATACAAAATTAACAATATAAACTACTAAGTTAGAAATTACGTAGAGAAATCTTACACTTTAGCTTTTCTTCAAAAGTCCCTCGAAGAAACACCGATAATCCTTTAACCCACTCTTTCACATTTATGTAGTTATCATTGTCTTTGTCAAATGCAAAAAATACTGAAAGAAAAAGAACATGCAAGTGCATTGTAATTTACAGCTATTTCATAATTCAAGAGTATGTATGAATAGATTTAAAAAAAACTTTCCTCCCCAAATGAGAGGAAAAATGGTTTTGGCACAATCTTTCTTGAAAAAGGCAAAATCACTGGAAATATATTTCCAACAGAATTTTATTGAAATAAATCATTCTCATCCATAGTCAATGATGATTTTCACTTGTGATGTTTTGTACAGTTACTTATAAGCCAAGAAGACCAACAGTGGAGAAAATCAATGTGATAATTTTTACTCTAAAAAGAGTGGCAAAATCCTGTTCTAAAGAATTTGTACAATACCTAAAGACAAATTTCTCAAATAACATATTATTTTTAAAATTATCAATGAAATCTTAGTATTACCCTTTAGAAAAGAAAATATTATTGACTCTTTTGGGGGTGATGGATATGTTAATTATTTTGATTACAGTTATGGCTTCAAAGGTGTATACATACATCAAGACCTATCAACTCCTGGGCATATATCTGGAGGGAACCCTAATTCAAAAAGACACTTGCACCCCAATGTTCATAGCAGCACTATTACAATAGCCAAGATGTGGAAACAGCCTAAATGTCCATCGACTAATGACTGGATAAAGAAGTTGTGTTATATTTATACAACAGAATACCACTCAGCCACAAAAATGATAAAATAATGCTATTTGCAGCAACATGGATGGCCCTGGAGAGTGTCATTCTAAGTAAAGCAAGCCAGAAAGAGAATGAAAAATACCATATATCACTATGTGGAATCTGAAAAAAGAAGACAAATGAACGTATATAGAAAACAGAAACAGACTCACAGACATAGAATACAGACTTGTGGTTGCCACGGGGGAGGGGGGTGGGAAGGGATAAATGGGGAGTTCGAGATTTGCAGATACTGACTGGTACATATGAAATAGATAAACAAGTTTATACTGTATAGCACAAGGAAATATATTCAATATCTTGTAGTAGCTTATGGTGAAAAAGAATATGAAAATGAATATATATATATGCATGTATGACCGAAGAACTGTGCTGTACAACAGAAGTTGACACAACATTGTAAACTGACTATACCTCAATAAAAAAAAAGTTAAAAAAACACAAACAAACAAACAAACAAACAAGACATCTAATTGAACACTAAAAATCTGTAGGTGAAATTGACTGGATCCCATTAAATAATTTCCTATTTTAAATACATAATTATTTCTTTGATCTTTCTCAATATGAGTAATTATTTTTTGGTGTTGACTGATACCTTCTTCACTTTTATGAAGAAAAAGAAATCATTTGATAATTTACATGTCTACAGCATATGAATTAAAAGACATCATGATTAAAAACCATAAGCTTATCTTTAAAAAAAATACTGCTAGCTTATTTAGTTCATTATTTGTTCTCTCTCAAAGTGGTACAGCTACGAGATATGAAATTCTGAGTGAGTTTATATTAAAAACCACCCTCACAATCAAATCAATTACTGGTTTAAATTGGTAGCACTATCAGAATTATATCTTTCAGTTTGGTATTTAAAAACTCAGTCTTTGGTGAAAATTGAATATATATATATATATATATATATATTTGCCATATTAAAAATACATTTGCCATTATAATACATGCTTGCCATACATTTGTATATACATGTATATGCCATCTCAGCTTGGCCCATTTCAGTCTCTAGGACTTCTTACCCCTATTCATTAGCATATTATCAGTCATTCCAAACACGCTGTGCAGGATTGCTTGAAATGCATTACGATCCAGTCCAGTGTTATCAAGTCTTACATCAGCTCTTTTCACCAAGCTGTGAAAAATTCTTATGAGACACTCTATTTCACTTTTTTTGACTGTAAAATGAAAATACAAATAAACACAACTTAGATTTAATCATCGAGTTTTCCATCCCAATTAAAAATATTTTAAGCAGCTATTCTGCTCCTATAATGCTAAATGCTTAAAAGTATGACACAGATTTGCTACTTAAGAGCTTATAGAATTAAGATGGGCTTTACTCAGAAGTCTCACAAGACAGTATACAAATGATAAGTTATGTAATATACTCATCACTATAGACATGTGAAGAGAAATCAGTATGGGAGAGAAGAGTTGGGCCATTTTCATGGAGGTAAGACTTTGAACTGAGCCTTGAAGGATACACAGTATTTATATATATGTGTTGAGGATGGTAAAGAAGTGGAGAATTCCAAGGAAAGGAAGAATTGAGGCTGAAGTTGAACATGATTTACTGGGAGCACAGCAAGTTGGAAAGGAGTGAAAAACAAGACTCAAGAGGATGGGTTAATGGTAGAGGGCCTTGAATGCCTAATCAGAGGATTAACATTTATTTCACTGGAGATGTTGTTTCTTATGGTGTCATTTTTGGACCATCTGTATGAAAATTATCCGCCTCTCATTGCTTGCTAAATATTTGTTGAATATGCAGATTACCAGGCCTTGCCCCAGACCTACTAAACAAGAATTGCTAACAGTGGGCCCAGGAATTGGCTTTTAAACAAGAGCTTGGCTGACTCTTCTATGCTCTAAGGTTTGAGAAGTGGTTAAAGAAAATTTATCTGGCAAAGCTGTGTTGAAATGAAGGAGACAACTGGAAACATAGAAACAAGGCTTGGTGTGACAGGGCTTTGACTAGGGAGATGGAAATGAGGTCAGAAAGCACGTAGGATGCCTGAGATGCTGCAGGAAATCAAGCCTTGGTAACTGATTTCCAAACAAACTTTTTCATATTTACATACTTGGATCTCATTCCAGACTTCGTAAAAGTATTTTTAAGAAGCGCACAGGTGATGCATTTCTCAGGACTGAGAACTAAGAGATTAAGCTTTGTGCACTGGGGGTTCCAGATTTAAGCATCTGGGTTCCACTTCCATTTCTTACCCTACATGGCTGACTTAGACAAGTCTTACAGCTTCCTTATGCCTTAGAGTCCTCACCTATAAAGTTTGGCCCTTGTCCTAGATGATCTCTGAGATTCTTTACTTTCTGAAAGTCTGATTCTATGAATCAAAGATTATTTGAGATAATTTAGAGTTAAGAGGGAAAGCTGGCTATTATTTTTTCTTTCCTCTCCTCTCCTCCCCTCCCCCCTTTTTCTCTTGTGGGGAAGTTGGGGAGAAATAAATAATTATTTTAGATTTTGTCTTTGAGGTGATTTCAAGTTACCCAACTGAAACCAATGAGAACCCACTGCAAATATTCAGTTTACATTACGGTTTCTACTGTGGTCAGAAGGATGACTTGACTCTTACGGTAAAGGTTGATCAATCCATAGAATAAGCAATTATAAATATACCTAATAATACTATTTTATGAACTGAATTAGATTCTCAGGCTTCACACTGTAACTATAACCCCCAAAATGTGACATAAAGGTAATTTTATCCATTCAATAAGCATTTATTAAGGGCTTCCTATGAACCAGGCAATATATACACCATGGTCCTGGTCTCAAGGTTGTTACACTTTGATCAAGAGATAAAGAAATGCAATGAAGTATTACAAACATTGATTGATGGTGTTTGGTGACCCAAAGAAAGGAAACTAGGGGGAGGCAACAAGAGATTAAGGGGCCTGAGGAAGAGGTGTCACTTCAGCTAAAGCCAACCAAAGGAGTAAGCATTTGCTAGATGAGGCAGCTTGAAGGCAGAGAAGGATTTTCTGAGAGCCTCAGATGGTTTAGTTAGAATTGTTCAACTTTACAGACAACAAGAAAATTTTGGCTGGAAAGATAACAGGATGAGGTTTGCATTTAAGGAAGATCAGACTGACAGTAGATTCTTGAAACTACCTTATGAATGGTGAATCCAGATGTGACAAGTTGTATTTTCCCAAAGACGATTTTTAACAACCTGTCCCATCTCATATGGTCTTCTAACAGTGTGACTTTTGGAGAGATGGGGGTTTGTCTCCTTCACTTGAAACTAAAGGGATTTTTCTGTGACCGTTTCAACCAACAGAGTACAGTGGAAATAAGGCAATGTGACCTTTCAAGATGTGGTCATCGGAGAGGATGCAGCTGCCCTGAGGACAAAAACTTGGAAAGCCTCCCACTTTTTTCTTTTAATGGAATGGAAGAAAAAAAAAAAAAGCTCAGGTGTGGACACACTGTATGGAGTGCATAGTAATATTAATGCTTGCCTGAAAGTAGTCCTGCTCAACTCTTTTGGAGAACCTGAGTGGAAAATATAGCACCAACAGTAGTGTGAAAATGGATCCCCAAGAAAAGCAAGTGTTCAAAGAGTCAGGAGCTGCTCTGAGTCAAATACTGATAAGTCATCCAACAAAACAATCAAGGACTTTAGACACAATCTTCAGCAGGTAATAGTTTTATCCATGCAGCTCACATTTCATCGTCTCTAAAGACGTTACACATGTGGTCAAAGAACCACTGTGAATGACAGTTGAGAAATTGTGGCTGAGAATGGTATTGATATGCTAGAGACTGGCCTATGTTATTCATTAAACTTTTTAGTTTGGAGTAACTTTAATTCACATAAGAGATGCAATTATAGTAGGGTTCGCATAAACTTATTGTTTCTCCCTGCTAACATCTTACACAATCATGCTGCATTTGTCAAAACTAATACACTAACACTGGCACATTATTATTAACTAAATTACAGACTTTTACCAGCTTTTCCACTGATGTCCTTTTTTGTTCCAGGATCCAATCCAGGATCCATTTGGTTGTCATGTCTCCTCCAGCTAGTCTTAACCCTTTCCACAGCCTTGACAGTTTTACTTTTGCATAATGGCCCTCAATTTAGGTATGCTGAGTGTTTTCCTCATGATTAGACTGGTTATGTGCCTTGGGGAATACTACTGACATATAGTGTTCTTGTCACCTAACAGGAGATACATGACATTAACATGACATATCACTGCTGACGATAACCTCAATCACTCAGTTAAGCCAGAGTCTACAGGTTTCTCCACTGTAGCTACTACTTTCCCTTTCCACAATCTGTTCTTTAGAAGCCAAGGTAAGGTAATTAAGCTCTACTTCTTGGGTAAGGGGTATTTATAGTATTATTTGGAATTATTCTGAGGAAGATTTGTCTCTTTACCACTTACTCAGTTTTTTATGTTAGTAAGTAGCCACATATATTTATTTTATACCAATACTATGTTATTGTGTAGCTCAAATTGTTCCAGCTTTGGCCATTGGGAGTTTTCAAGCTGGCTCCCGTATCTTTTCCACGTATCTTTTTGTTTTTTCAACACTTCCTTGCTTTCTGACACCACTTGCCAGGCTCATCTTGTATCATCCGTGTGATAACAGAAAAAAAAAATATTGGTCTCTGCTCCTGGTTCCTGGCTCAGAACTCCTGTATCTCTTAGAATTTCCTGGTTGATAGGATGTCTTTTGTCCTAACAAGGTGACTGTTGTTTGCTCCTGGATGTGAGCAGGTCACCAGAAAAACCAAGCCATGATTAAAAGCTTGGAACTTTTAGCCCCACACCCACATTTCTCCAAAGGGGGATTGGAAATTGAGCTAATCTAATGATCTATCATGACCATGTGATAAAACCTCCATAAAAATCCCCCATAAAGGGGTTTGGGGAGCTTCTGGGCTGGTGAACACAGAAGTGCTGGGAGAAAGCACGGGAACTCTGTATCTGTTCCTATATACCTTGCTCTATGCATCTTCCACTTGGCTGTATCCAACTATATATCCTATAATAAATTGGTAATCTAGTGAGTAAACTGCTTTCCTGAGTTCTGTGAGCTGCTCTAGCACATTAATTGAACATGGGGAGCCTCTGATTTATAGCCAGTCAGAAGCACAGGTAACAACTTAGACTTCTGATTGACATCTGGTGGGGTGCAGTCTTGTAGGACTTTACTCTTAACCTGTGAAACTTGATGCCATCTTCAGACAGTGTCAGAATTGTTACTCTGTAGGGAAATCCAGCTAATGTCAGAAAATTGTTGGGAAAACCTCCACATAGTTGGAGGCCAGAAATATCAGAAGTGTGAGTATGGTAGTAGTGTTAGAGTACAAGAGAAACAAACAGGAGTAGTGTTTTTCCTGTATGTGTTATTCAGCTATTTCTTCAGGGAAATCTGGTTTTTTTATTTAGAGTTTGGTGTTTAGAAACCAAGGTCTAGGCACTGGGTGTGCTTGTTGCTACTGGGTGTTAATACTTCTAAGCCTTCTCAGCAGACACAGCTAGGAAATATGTTGTACACTAACCTATGTGCACACATATTGGCCCATGTTATGTCACACAAATACAGCAAAAGCCAGGTATTAGACTAGTGGACCTTTAGGTGGTCCTGGGCTAAGTCCTAAAAGAGATAATCAACTATATTAAAGACTCATGAGTGCTCAGAGAAGACAGGCTGATGAACTCACAAGAGCAAATGAAACTACACTTCACTTGCTCCATCTGATAGGAGTGGATCAGAGAAAGGCAGCTCACGAAAATACCTGGGTTTTAGCAAGGCATCTGACAAAATCTTGTTCTTAGTTAACATCTACTCAGTAACAAGTAGTGCCGAGCACAAAGGTAGGTTCTCAATGTTTGCTAAATAAACGATAACCTCTTGTAAATTGGGGAAGATAAGGAATAAGCTAGATCAGAGTCAGGATCCTGCATAATCTCAGGATGCTAAAATAATCAGTTGAATCAAACAACATGAATTACAAGTAATTTAACAATTCTTCACTTTGCTTAAAAAATGTTAATTACATAAGTGTGAAAATTATGGCTGAGCAACAATTTGTATGAAAAAGACTGGGTCAACTCCTATTAAAGTGGGATTGATACTAGGCTGACATAACTGAAGTTTCGCCTGGAAAAGACAATTTTGATCAGGATTCTCAAACTTTAGTGTCTAAGAATACATGCAGTGAACAATCTGGATGTTTGGCCCACACTTTCAGAGATATTTTAATATACCAGAGGGGTACTCAGGGATCTACATTTTCAATATCAACCTTTAGCTGATTCTGATGGCGGAGATACTCCTACCATAGCACGAATAAAAAGTACACAGCCAGGATCAACTACCACATTTGTAGGCCCAATGCGGAATAAAAATGCAGGTCCCTTATAAAAAAATTAATTTTAAGTCAGTGTTAGCAGCACACTAACCTAAGTACGGTACCCTGTGAGAACGCACAGGTTGAACATCCATGAAGCCATTTATTGCACCCTGAGGTAATTATCTGCCTCCCCCACCAGATTAAAGGGCTATTATCTGCCTGACTCTAGATCAGCAATGTCTGACAGAACTTTCTAAGATGATGGAAACGTTCTGTATCTGTGCTGTCCAATTTGGTAGCCACAACCCACATATGGTTATTAAGCCCTGAAAAATGGCTGGTGTGACCAAAGCTGGATTTAAAATTCTACTTAATCTACATCTAAATACTCACATGTAACTAGTGGTTACCATATTAAACAATGTAGCTCTAGGGAGCAGTATGAAAATCAATAGGTAGAAGTTACACTAGGTCCAGAATGTAAAACATTCTAGATCTGTCAGAGGTGAAAAAAAAGGAAACAGCTGCTTGGCAAGTTAAGGTAATGAATCTCCTTTGTGAGGTCACTGGAGGTAACAAGCTAAGGATCTGAGACAAGAGACAAGAGTCATGCAGTGGCAGTGGCCTGGACTGAAGGAAGCCATGTGGCACATTGAGGACCTAGCAAATAGAGAAGGCCCCCTTCTAAGGAGCTCTAAGGCAAAGCCCAGGAAAAACCACTTCAACTTTCTGCCACATGACACAATTGGAACTTTGCACACCAAGAGAAATAATAAAAAGATAGACCCTTTTGAGAAGGCCAAGGCAGCACTAGCTTTTTAGTCCATCACACTCCTATCCATTAATAACCAAATTCTGGCCATAAGAGGACCAAAATCTATCCTGGTCTCAACTGGAATGGCTCAAGAACTAAGCTGACTGCAACAAATTTTAATCATGCCCTTACTATGGGACAGCACTATACAGAATGACCATGAGGGTCTATGATGCTGATCAGTAGGATTAATTTGAGAAATAAAGATTATTTGAGTGTAGACGCCAGCATCAGACTACCTGGGTTCTAGCTTGGCTTCCACCCAAAAAGTTCACCAACAACTTAAAGACATGGTTTTCACATCTGAAAACATGGATAATTATTACCTACCCCGTTGAGTTTGTTCTGAGAATTAAAAATGAGGAACATAAACCATTTTGCAGTGTCTCACCAATGAAGAACTCAATAAATATCAGTTGTTGGTAATCTTGAATGTAAAACCATAATCTTGTTACACTTGTGAATAGCTATGTTTAAGAACTTAGGGCCTGAACTTTTGACCATAACTTAAGAATTAATAAGTATCAAAAACTTTGGAAAAAGAAAGGAATGCAACTCGTTCCTTTTTTCAACTAAAAGCATCTCCTTCATAGAAGATTATATGGGATATGGGTCTGATCAAGTATACTCATACCTACAGACTATTTCAGAGAACTGCTTTTAAATAAAAAATTATGGTATTAAACACACATTTGGGTAGCAGACATTGCTAAAAATAATTTCATTAGGATGGGGAGAGGAGTCAGATTTTGGAAGTATGCAAAGTTTCCTTTTCAGTGTTATAAAACTCAGGCTCTATTAAGAAAGCAGCACATGACTGCAGGCATTTCTTACTACATTCAATGTTGGCTAAATGTGCCGGATGGATGTTAAGGATAGTATGTCAGCAGGATTGGAAAACAGGCTCCAGAAGTGCTTGAGGAGCTTGGATCATTTAAAATCCAACTGGAAAAAGAGAAAACTGAATTAAGTCCACAATGAGACTTGAACAAGGTGGTGCCTATCTTTGCCAAGGTCACACAAGGAAAAATGGAAGCACCCAATAATGAGGGTGTATAAGTCGCTGAAATAAATGTAACTTCCTCAAAGTCTAAAAACAGATTCTTAGAAATACCAGTCAGGATTCCTTGTGGTCATGCTTACGTAACAAAAGTTTACCAGATTACTTTTTAAGATATGGCAAGGCAAAGAATCCTAAAAAAACCTCTTAATTAGATTAGCTTTAACAAACACTTGCCATGTACAAAGCACCATGCTATTTCTTCAACATCTAAAGTACCTTATGTATCTCTATCAATCCTGTGAAGTAGAGCAATCAGCTGCCTCTATGGCTTTTGTGCCAGAGAATTCAGGGAACTTGTCAGAGTAAACCTTTATACTTTGAAACCTTTTATTAAATTTCAAACTATAAAAAAATTGGTACTTGGTTGGCAGATAATCCTTCAGCACTTATGATGTCATGTAAATTCTCAAGCTATTCTTCCCACATATCCTAATATATTTTAGGACACCTGATGATTAAAATACTTTCAGTGTAAGTACAGGAATGATTGCTCACTTGCTGTTTTTTTAAATGGCCAAAATATTACATAGAAAATAGGAGAATTCTATTTTGGGGGTTACAATGCACTTGTTAATGTCTAACTAGTATGTCTATTCAATGTTTCTATTTGATTACGAATAAAGATGTTCAAGGGGGTGGGTACAGCTCAGTGGTAGAATGGTGGAGTGAATGCTTAGCATGTATGATGTCCTGGGTTCAATCTCCAGTGCCTCTATTAATAAATAAGTAAGTAAGCAAATAAATCAATCAATCTACCCCTCTCCCCCTCAAAAGATGTTCAGGCAGTGTTGGATGTTTGGTCAGTACTTACAGCTCTCGACCGTACTACTGATGGATTTCACCAGTTTCTTCAGAACCCTCTGTTCCATGTCGAGTGTAGCTTCAACACACTGCAGACTGAGACAGCCTAGTTTCAAGCCTGGGCGTCCTTGGTTGCCACTGGTTCCACAGTTCACCACTCCATACCCAACACGGAATGTGACCATGGCAACATTTCAGCAACCAAATACAGAAGGTTCTCAAGTAATTGGAAAAATATTTAACAATGGTTGTTACCACTCAGTACAAATACAGGGATTTCATTAATGTTATTGCGATCTGAAATATTAAAGCAATTCCGACATTTACCTTTTCTTTGGGGCTAAATACCACTTAACATGGTGTTTGATATTACTGCCATTTGTATTTCCTCAGCACAAATTCTACAGTTGAAAATGTTTCTCTCCTATGTGAACATATAATAACTAAATAAGATTATAAAGATCTTATTCTTTAAATAGAAATAAAGTAACTTCCCAGACTATAAAGACTTCCTTCAGAGGTTATAACCACCTTCAAAAACTCTAACCAAGCACCTTCTCATGATAAGCTAACAGAGGCCTCAATATGAGAACTTTCAGAGAAATGTAACGCCCCCCACCCCCCACACAGACTTTTATCCCTCCAACTTATCTGACTGACTGGTAGGAAAACACGGTGTGCCTATGCCAAAGCTGGCCAAGATGGCAACCGTTCTCATATCTGTTGTCAAACCCCAGTATAGAGAACAAACATCTTTTTATGTACATCGGCTGGCCTTCATTGTGATAAGACAAAAAAATGCACTGAAAGTGACTTTTACAATTTAGAACACTATATTTTTACTAAATCTTAAATAACATATAAAAACAAATTTTAAAATAAGGCAAATATAACTGGGGTGTGGGATGGGGGGAAGCTTTCCAAAAACTTTTCTTAAGGAAATACCAAATGTTCATAGACTTTAAAAAGTTGAAAACTGGCAATTAAGAAAAACCGTAAAACTTGTCACTGAGGTCTGAAGAATAAATGTTCTCAGTGGCTAGCCTATCGTTCTCCATGAAATTAAAGAAAAATAGGCAACAGGCTTTTAGCACATTTTTACTGGAGGAATACAAACCTATACCCTGGATAAAATAAATTCAGATACTCTTAGGGTATTTAAAACATCTAAACATATGAAGGGCAACCAAATAAATCCAAAATAACCAGAAAAAGGTAGCACCAGGTATAAATTCAATTTTTCTATCCAGACACTCATCAATTTTGTTGCAGTTACCTTGGCATCATCATCCCAACAACATGCCTTATGTTTATAAAATTGGTATATAATTATTGAAGAAAAAGAGTGGTTTGGTGGATTGAGAAACTAAGAGAGGTTATTAACTTGCACATGCCATCAACTGGTCAAATTTTCTTCGTATACCTTATAAGAAGACTGTTAAGGCTACAAGAGAACAATAAAAATGGTATTTCCTGGTCAACACAATCCGGAAACAATACAATTTTTTGCCAAATCACTTTCTTCTCCAGTCTGAACTGCTGCTTCCAGTGGGACATAATCATCATATACTGGAGCAGTCAGCAAAAGTACATGTTATGTTCATAGCAAAACTGATCAACAAATAACCTGATGAACTTATCTTTTTGCACTTTCATAACACTACTGAGAAACTTCCTTTTGGAAACAAAATGTCTCTCAAACTTGCTTTGTACTCAAGAGCATGTAGGTGTTTTTTATTAGGAGAGATAATGAAGCTTTAAGCATAAAATTTACGGAAATTTACCAAGAAATGTATTATTTTTACAGCTAAGAACTCGGGGACATGTCTTATCCATCTACCACTTAACACCTAGTTAGTGTTTCTTAACCTTTAACTTTACTTGTGACCCAAAGGGAGCTGATAAAAACACAGCTATTTTTAATTAAAATAGCTATTTATTCAGCTTCTTGTCATGCCAAAATGTTTTGTGCATATACCACTATAATTAGCACACCCTCTATAACAGGCAAAATTATACATCAAATTATATTTCATGTTACCTGATTATATAAAAAGGTAAAGTGAAAATGATTTCTCAATTCTTTTTAACATTACTAGTAAACAAGTCAGCAGGAGATATGAATCACAAAATCTTAGTAAATGACACAGGAAAAGCAATAATGTAATTCTCACTTAAATTTAAACTTATAATTTGTTGTGAATATATAAAGACAAACTTTTAAAATGTTGTATTTACTAAGATTCTGGCAAGAGCTTCATGTAACAAGACATAGCATACCAAGCCTGCCACTTAACTTGCTTATGGTAAGTCTCAGCTTCAATATGAAGCTGTTAAAAAAAAAAAAAACCCAAAAAATGAAAACAAAACATCAAAAACCTGCTTTTTACATGCTAAATATCTTGGCAAGTATGCTGTTAAACACAGTATGGAATTTAAGATAGCAAGAATAAGGGGTTAATAAAAAGCTAAACATTACAGCCTAAACAAAATTCATACAAAAAACAAAATAACTATCACTGGTTACATAAAAATTTCCTGACTGGTTAAAATGTAACAGTATAAAACATGCATTTTAGAATCTTTAGCTATCAAGTTCAAAAAGTACCAGTGTCTATTTGAAATGATTCCTCTCCAAAGCCAAAGTGTAGTCAAAATTAGTTCAAATGTTATAACACATTCTAATGCTAAAAAACATTCAGTATTATTGAAGTGGAGGTAAATCCCAGAGCTTTCGGGCATTCTCATGCTGCAAAAGGCTATTTTTCTGGTTCACTCAAAGTAGCATACGAGAGTCCAAGGATGTCACTAAGCTCAGTAAAGGGCAAGACTGCCATACCCAGCTCTGACCTCTCCATGAAGCATGGCTACTGTGTCCACAAAAATAAGATGTGTGAGGATAAAGGCACACTATTCTGCTAGCTAAAGTGATAGCAAACCACCCCCCCACCCCAACCCTAAAAGCTCCTTCCCCAGGTAAATAAAAGTATAAAGTGGAAAAATCAAAATACACTTATCTACAGAGTAAGGATTTTGAAATATCAATGTAATCCCTACTTCAAAAATGTTAACTAGAGTCATCTGTTCATTTCTAATTACATCTTAATGATGTACCCAGGTTCAATTTCTGTTGATTTATCATTAGATACTTCTAGTCAAAAATAATTAACTTTATTCCCAAATATCTTAACCACTAGTATGACTGCAGTATATTATTATCTCCCAGAGTTATTAAGCACTGGAAGAGAAAAAAAGAGATGTTCAAGCAGCAGGCAACAGTTATGGCCCTTTCACACAGCGGCATCTGAGTGGCTACTGAATAGTCCAGGAATAATTCTAAAAACAAGAAAATTCATGCACTTTAGTAAATATGTCATAATTTCACAGTTGCAATTTCCCTAGACATTGCACTTTCTTTAAGTGAATCCTGATTCTTCTTTATGTTATGGTGAGTCAGGACTTGAACAAGTAGCCTTCTTTTTCTTCTTCTTACTGTGTTTCTTATGCTTCTTTTTCTTTTTTGTTTTTTCCTGAAAAGATAGTTCCATGTTAGATGTATCTACATGAAGACCTGCAAATTAAAAACAACTTTACCATGAGTACTTCTAAGCTACTAGTTATTTCAAACAATTCACACAAGCAAGTAAGCTACTGAAAACATTTCCCAAAGTCTTGATAATATAAATATGAGGACCAAGAGAGTGCTTGTCAATTTTCAAAAAGATAAGGGAAAACTCTAAGTCATTAGTACATGAGTGTAGCTGCTAATAAAATTTTTTGTAGAAAATAAATTCTATTGAATTATGGTATAAATTGCTATACTTCATGTTATCTAATTTCTAAAGGTGAAGTGATTGTAGTTACTGCAAAGGAATCATCACATCACAGCAAAACACAATTGTTTGTAAAATGATAGTCTTCAGAGAACGAATACACTAAGCCTGCTACTTTTAAGTAAACAGGAACAGATATGTACTTCTTAGACTGGTAAACCTAATTATTAAATTAACAGCTAACTGGTACAAAATATTGATGTATAGCAGAAAAGTCTTATTTAGCTTAGTAAAACATATGCTTGATTTTTAAAGGAAAAGGTCACTGAAGCCTAGTAAAAGTGGTCGAATTGTGACTAGGCAAAGGAAGCTAGAATTTTGCTGAAATCTGACTCTATTTCTGTAAAAGAGACGGCAGAACTTTCAGAAAACAGGTATGCGGGAAGGTGGTATCAATGATACGCTACTTATTGATGTTCAAGAGAAAGTAAAAAGCAAGAAAAGAGAAGATACACGTTAAGGTGGCAAAAGCAAAGCTTCCTATCCATTTCCTCATCTATCAGAACTTTCTTGCAGTTCCTCCCACCCCTACCCAAGGCCTCTACCACCACTTTGTGGCTCTAAGCAAATATTTACTGTTCTTTTCATTACAAGTCCAAATACACAGGCACTTTGTTACAGAGTCCAGAATCTCAGGCTGGGGCTTTAAAAAATGTTTTGAGTATAGATTACTTTTTCATAAAAGAACAGTAAACCAGTCTGTTCTTAAAACACTTTTCTTCCTGGCTTCCATGATGCCTCACTCTGCTGCTTTTCTTCTATCACAAAGACCTCATTTTTTTTGGTAGTTCTTCCTCTGCTCAACCTTCTGGGGCTTTCTTCCCTTCTTTTCCACACGCTCTCCGAGTCACATGCTTTAAATACCACTTTCATATCAAATCTTCATATCCAGCCCTGTGCTCTGAACTCAAGACTGCAGCCCTACCAGACATATCTAAAATTACCATAAAAAATGCTTAATTTTTCTCTCCAAATCCTTTCTTAGCCATCCTAGTAAATGGCATCAGTAATTCATCATTTTAGTTACACCAAATATCTAAGCTATCTGACTCTACTCTTTGCTTTAACTCCACGCTCCACACCTGAAGCACCAAGAAAGTCATTTCATTTTGCTTTTACCTCTCCCTAAGAAAATGCTTTCAAAGGCCATAGCCCACACTTCTGTAAGTGCTCCTAAATTACTTTCCCGTTACGATCCGCATTACTCTTTGATCACCTGTTACATCCTTTGTCTAGGTTGGTCTGCTTCTCATTGGATACAACTTCCACTTTCCTTATTCACCTCTTCCTTTTTTCTCCTTTCCTACTTCTCAATCTGTGTAATAGCAGAGCTGGCTTTAGAAATGATCAAAAGAATTGCCTTTGTTAGCAAATCATCTATGTTGTCATAGTCCTGCTTATTTTTTGCTGCAGCCTGTGCTCTGAGAGCCCTTTTCTATTCTGACCGGGTTTGCTGATCTGGAGGGACTCACTGTCAAAGATGGAGGGAATCATCATATTTTACTCTTGTGTTTCCTACTAGAGCTTAAGAAAGTCAAACAAAAGTTTAAGCTTACATTTTTAACAGTAAAATACTGAAATGGAAACAGAGATGTTTGCTACTAGGGTATTCTTTCTTTTACCTGAGCCAATTTAGCTTTCTCCAACCCATTAAATGAAGCTGCTGAACACCACCCTTTCACAATAAATATTCGTTCCCAGTAAATGCAATCATGCTTTACCATGAGTCACTTTGTATTAAACAAAAACAGCTATACTGTTGTCATGTAAAAACTTAAGTGATACTTGCTGTTGTTTTTTCTCGTTCTTCACTGCTTTTCTTCTTTTTTGCTCGTACCTAAAAAGTTAAGATTTACGGAGAAGATAAATATGTAACTTATACTCAAGTCATTTTAAAAAATTCCCTAATATACCTTGCATCTTTAAAATTTTTATGCAAAAAAAATTGTGACAACAAAATAATATTTTAAATGCCTTGTTATATACCTTAAACCCCTGTTATATCAAAATAAGGATTCAATGAAAAACATTTAAAGGAAAGAAAATTAAAAATTTAAATCCCTAGAGGGCTTCGCTTATATTTTCTTTTAGCATCTAAAAACAACAGTGAGGTACAGCTGATAAAAAACATCAGCTCTGAATCCTACCTCTGCTATGTATTACCCTCAGTTTCACTGTCTTTGTAAAATGTAAATAATATCTACCCTCAAGGAGGAGTGCCTGGAATATAGTAGGTGTTCCTCTTAGTCTATGGTGTTTAATAAAGGGTAGATATATATATACACACATACACACACACACTCACATTTATAGCATATTCAGTATAAGTGAACTGATTAAAATCTTTTGAAGTAAAAATTATGACCCCAGTAATATTTCGATATTTAAAGTGTGATACTTTGGATTTAAATCAAATTCAAAGTTGCTAAAGCCATGTGTATTTAACGTTAAATCCAAATGTAACATTTTATATTAAGACAGACATAATTAGTACAACAGAATACTAAAGGACAAAAATTGCCTAAATATTGAATTGTGGTTTACCTGTTAGATGACTACATATTATATATATGAAAATGTAACTAACAATAGCACAAATAATAGACTAAAGGAATAGAACATATAAGCGTTAGAGACCATTAGCTTTCAATAGGGGGGCGGTAGCTTTCTCTTGAAAGCACTTAGAAAATTATTGTGTTTGTGGTTATTCTTGTCATCACAGTGACTGAGGGGCAGGGTCAGTCGCTGTGTTGCACCCATATTAGCCAGGCCAAAACAGGGGGTGTTGTCGTGCAACGTCTAGGATAGCCCTGATATTTAACTTTTGAACAGCCTGCTTGACATTCATGTAATCAACCCAATTATAATACAGAAACTAAATTTATTAAAATATGAATACAAAGTATTTTGTATAGCATTTTAAGGTTTTTTTCTTTCTTGTAAGGAACATACGTACACTTTAATAAAAGTGACAATTCTTATCTTATGTACAAGAGCATCGACATTTAAATTGTATAGAGTTTTAAGATACAGTTGGCCCCCCATATCCACAGGTTCAGCATCCGTGGATTCAACTGACTGCAGATCAGAAATGTCTGGGGGTGAAAATTCCAAAGAGTTTCAAAAAGCAAAACTTGAAACTGCCACATGCCAGCAACTATTTATACAGAGCATTTACATTGTATTAGGTTATTATATGTATTTTAGAGATGATTTAAAGTATACGGGAGGATGTGCATAGGTTACATGCAAATAATACGCCATTTTACATAAGAGACTTGAGAACCTGCGGATTTTGGTATCCACAGGGGTCCTGGAATAAATCCTCCACAGATGTCAAAGGATGACAGTACAGTGAATGTCCCAGAAGAGCAGTATCATATAAATAGGGGGAAGACTATTTTGTTTCATTCAGAGCTTTACTGAGAACTATCCGCCATTTTCAAAAGTGTCACTGAAGACAACACTACTATGCAGTTTTTGAAGGGCATACATAAATGCACCCGCTACAGCCTGAATTTTGTTACATCTTAATATTTTGTCTTCTGGTGTTACTATACTCAAGTGCTTATGTAGTGAAATATAATTTTATTAAAATTACATGTTATTATTTCCTTGTGTTCATTTTTTATTTCTGTTAGGGGATAATATAAAAATGTGTATAGGCAGGCTATATTAGCTACAAATTTCATTTAAGGAGGATTACAAAAATACTGTTACAAAATGGGGACAATAACGGCTCTATTTTACAAATGAGGAAATCAAGTCCAACCAGAGAAATACTTCAAAGATGATTAACTTATAGGCCTAAACTTAACTAAGAATGGACTCTAATTCCAATAGAGTACAAAATCTAAGACAAGGCTATTAGAGCTGAAAAGGACTGTATAGATGATCTAACCCTACTCCCTCATTTTAGAGAGGAAAATTGAGGTTATGCCAACATTTCTGCTCTACCTCATCATTTTTCTATTCCTTCAAGAGGAGCTCTAAACAAAAACAAGGGAATGGTGGGTTTTAATATGCTATATATTATACAGTATCTTTCATGTCATCAATTAAAAGAAAATATTAGAATAAAAAGATCTGGATTGGAAAGGTATGTGGAAATATGACTATCAAAATAAAAGCCATATTATTATCTTCTATAAAAATATACAACATGCTAAAATAGCATTTTTTCATATTATATTAGAAAAGTGAGTAAATCAAATATTTATAAAATTAAAAAAAATAATTCATATTAGTGAAATCAAATAAACATCTTAAGGTAAAGAAAATGGATTTGATTATGAACTTACCTCCTCAGTATAATCTGATTCTGACAGAGACTCAGACGATAAAGGTTTATCTTCAAGATACATCTTTCTTTTTTTGCTGAGTCCTTTAATGTCCTGTGAAAAATAAATACATGTATATTGAATCAGAAAGATATAATACTATGCCAAACAAATTTTATGTTTTTAAGTCCTATTTTCAAAATTTTCCAATTATCACAAAAATTATTCATTTTCATTTTACAGATGTCTAAAATTGGTGACATTTATCAGGATTTAATTCCTAATTCCAATAAAGCAAAGCTTTTATTAAATAATTTGAAAAGAAATAACTATATCCATTTAGATGTAATATCCTCCTTATTTTTTTTAACTACACATGACAGAATTTTAAAGAGTCGTAAGAAACTATATGGTATTAAGATTCGGGTCCTCTGCAGTCTAACTCTTTTATCCAGTTTCTACTCAGGGTTGGATCAGAAAGGCCTAGTGTTGCAAAAAAGAAAATCAATAGGTAGTTATTTGTAATGATCTAAAAAGATCTCTGCACAGTAGTTCCTTAAGTGTATTTAAAGTGCTAAATTCACATAAAAAACACCACCCTTAATCTCTAAGTAATTAATGATAAGTATACATAATTCTGGGGAAGAAGAGTCGAGGAAGACTGGGAGGAGTACTCAAGGACTTACATATTTTAAGAAATAAAACATTTTGAAAATATCTGAAATAACATAGCAAAATGTTAAAATTTATTAAAGCTGCACAGGGAATACACTGGTTGTCATTTTACTATTTTCGATTTACTTCCTCCCTATGTATGAAGTAGTTCTTAACAATAAAAACAACAAAACTACAAAATGGAAAAAAATTCTCACCACCTAATACTACAAAGAAAAAATGACATAAACCTTTTTATATAGCACGAACCCAATTTTAGGATATAAATAAAACAAGAAAACAAACTAACAGTGATAATCTATGTGTTAGATTATAGGTGATTTAATTTTGTTTTGCAAATGGCTTTATTATTTTGGTAAAAATTTGTAAGAAAATTCATCCAAATCCCACCACAGGGATTTTGGGAAACATCTGTGTGTGTGTGTTATGTACAATTTTACATAAATACTTGCTGTTTGGAACCCGCTTTTCTCACTCAATAGTATCTTTCCATGCCAACTACACCGTCATTTTTGGCCGCCCTTGATACAATTTACTTAACCCATCTCCCTCTGGAGGGCAGGCATATGGGTTCTTTGCTATTAAAAACAAAGTTGAAATAGAGTAAAGGGTATGTGAGGGTAAAAATCTTTATCTAACAATAACAGCTAATTAAAGGCCAAAGTAGCCTTCATCCAAATGATTTTCTCACTCTCCCACAACCCTCACAATTGTTTATTTCATTCATGAATCAAACTTTACCAAAAAGCCTCTTTAATCAAGTTATCAGTCATAACAATCTGAGATTACTAGAATACACTGCATATTTTCTTTAAGAATTGCCTAAACATGTATTTTACCTATTTTTATGTATATGTGAGGTATTTGCTTTCATTAAAGTATTGAAGATCACCAAGTTTTTGTCTTACGTATTCCTAGCTGTTTGTCTTGGTCTGTTAATTATATTTAAACTTTGTTCATGGTTTATTTTTCGTAATCTGTATCTTTTGGCCATTCAGAATTTGAATTAAGTGGTCAAAAATTTGAGTTTTGAGGTATAGGCCCTTCCCACTACAATGTTATATTTACCCTGTCTTTCTCTAGTTGCATTTTCATACGTTTACATCTTTGACTTATTCAGAATTTATCTGGCCTTAAGGAGAATTCAACTTTATATTTCCCAAATGGCTAGTCATTTTGTCCCAAGAAACACTATTTTTATCATATATTAAATTCCACAAATACTTATAAATTTTCACCTGAACTCTACACCGTTTCATTGTTTTCTCTATTCCTGTACCACATCTATGGTTTTAATCAAAGCATATGAAAAATGTTTTAACTTCTCGTAGGGCAAGTCATACACAGGAACATTTATTAAATTTTCATGCATCTCTGAATAGATTTGTATAGTTTTCTTCAAATAATCCTGCTCACTTCTTTAAGATATTCCTATATACTTTTTGTTACTATTACAAATGAAATATTTTCTTCCATTATATTTTCTAATTAGGTATTGCATTGCCTAGCACTTTCAGAACAATTTAAAATAAAAATGGAGCTAGAACAATGATCGATATATATGACTTAAAATTAAAACCTTCTAAGATAATAATAGACATCCTACACAAGATTGAGATGCCATAGACCAAAAGATGCTAATCGTGTGTCTGAAAGAAGACTGGCATCCAAAGTATGTAACTCTTTCGTATTAGCAAGATTAAAAAACCAAACAGACAAACAGGCAAAGATCAAGCATAGGCAATTTTCAGAAAATGAAATGTGAATGGCTAATAAGCAAATAAATATCTTCACATGTTAAACTGGCTAAAAGGGAAGTCTCACAGTGTGACAAGTATACATGTAGAATAAGGGTACTGTCATACATTACTAATAGGGGTACAAATTAATAACAAGCACTTTGGTTGAACAAAATGTAGGCAAAGTTAAATGTATGTACCGCCCAGGACCTAGAAATTATAGTTCCAGGTATATCTTAGAAAATTAATGATAACTTAAGGAAAAAGAGAAGTAGGTAACAGATAGCCATTGCAGCACTGTTTGTGTTACTAAAGAATGAAAATAATGTAGATATCCATAAATGGAGAACAAAAATACATACTGTGATGAATTAAAATAAAGGAATATTATAAGCAAAAGAAACAACCTTATCCTTGTAACAACAAGGATAAACATCAACAGCAATGTTGAGTGAAAAAACAAGTTTCGGAAGGAAACACAATGATACCATTTTGAAAATACAAAATATGACTATTTATGAACACATACTTATGTAATAAGAATGTATAAATGCAGAAACAGCTGCCTTTAAGGAAGGAGAGAGTGCCTAGGACTTTCCCCTCCCCTGAATAAAATAAGACCTGAAGCAAATATAACAAAATGTACATTACTTGTTAATTCTAATTGGTATGTATATGGGTATTTGTGTATTATATTATTTATTATGTGTGTCTATATGTGTACCTTATATTATTTTGAAAAGTACTTCAACATCAGAGTACAGTTGTTTTAATATTTCATGTTTATATACTACCAGTTTTTAGTTTCACAAATTTTTTAAAAACATGAAAGTAATCACTTGTTCTTATTTTATAATGGCTCTGAAAATCATAAATTTCTGTTGAAATTATATTATACCCTTTTGGCAACTATTAAAATAATCACATGATTTCTTTCCTTTGACTAGTTAATATGACAATTTATTTCAATAAATTTCTTATCCCTGGATACTTGGAATTAAACCAATGTGGTCAATATGGTTTCTTTTTTTACTGTGTTAATAGAGTTTTATTTGCAAACTTGTTAAAAAAAAAAACCACTTCTAGGTATACACGTAGGAGAAATGAAAACCTATGTCCACACAGAAACATGCATATTTACAGAAGCATTATTCATATTAGCCAAAAGATACAAACAACTCAAATGTCCATCAACGAATGAATGGATAAACAAATTGTGGTATACACATTCAATGGAATATTACATGCATTTGTAAAAAGGCATGAAATGTTGATACATGCTACAACTTGGATGAACCTCGAAAACATTACACTAAGTGAAAGAAGACAGACACAAAAGGTTGCATATAGCATGACAGCTTTTATATGATATATCCAGGGGGCTGGGGGACATAGCTCAGTGGTAGAGTGCATGCTTGGTGTGTATGAGGTCCTGGGTTCAATCCCCAGTGCCTCCGTTAAGGGAAAATAAAATAAAATAAATTTATATGATATATGCAGAACACACAAAGCCATAGAGACATAAAACAGATTAGAGGCTACCAGGGAATGGCAAGAAGGGAACTAATTACTCAGTGGATATGAGTTGTTTTTAATGAGATGATGAAAAAGTTTTGAAACTAGAGCGGTGATTAATGCCTAACACTGTACATACACTAAATACCACCAAATTGTAATTTAAAAACGGTTAACAGCATATTATATGAATTTCACCTTAATTTTTAAGAAATGATATAAAAAGACAATAAAATATAGTGATACTGGTCTTCAGTTTCCTTTTATTAGTATTTTGCTTTCTTTAGGCTTTTCTTCATTTTTCATAATCAGGAAGATTTTTAAATGTAAATCGAGAACTTAGGTAGGGTTAAATTTAGCATTAAGCAAAGAAAAGCTATAAATAAAGATTAAAACATCTACTTAGAGTAGAAAAAAGATTTTTCAAAATTATCTATGTATGCTCAGTGTGAAACAGAAGTCTGTGTTTTTTAATTAAAAGGACGTTCTTTAAAATGACTTGAGGAAACAAGGGAAATGTTTAAAATCTTCATTATGTTGAATTTTAATCTGAGATAATCCATTAATCTACACAAATTGAAATTCTCTGCAGAAATACTCTTCTTGTCTTTTACCCTCAATAATGAATACAATAAATAATATCCTTAAATCAACAGGAAATCCCATAAAAGCAAAAGAAATCTCTTAAGTTAAAAAGGGGAATACCTCATTAATTTCTCAAAGTAATTCTTGAAGTAAATTAAGTATCTTAGGGCATTGTATAGTATAAATTACCTTTTCTTTCTCAGTTGCATCCTTTGACTTCTTTTTCTTTTTCAAACTATCCTAAAAAACAAATATGTATCACTTTTAAATTTGAAAGATACAGCATTATAGCACAAGGACAAAAATACCAAAACGGAGATTTACTCTATGACTGATAAAAATTTACTTCGTATCAGAATTTTATTCTGAAAATAAAGGAGAAATATATGTTGTGTATATTCGTGCTTGTAAAGAAATGACACTTCATTTGTCTGGCTGTATGTCAAATCTATCTACATCTAAAATGACAGATATTGTCTGCATAACCACATGGTTTATTTTAGAATAAGACTTTATGCTATTGCTTATTTTTGCCTATAGCGGTCATATGCACTGGAGTTCTAATTTACACTGCGCAGACATCAATCTGATTTCCCTACTCTCCTTATAAGGTGGGGAGGCAAGAATTTCTGCTTTTGAATCTCTCAGTTCTAGCTGTCAACCTCTCTGAGCCCTTCCCTCACCATAAAGTGGGATAAACAAATAACTACTTCGCTGAGTTTTTGAGAGGACTGTTAGTAAGTCAAGTGTTTGGAACTGGGCCTAATACATAGTGGGCATTCAATAAATGTTAGCTATCAGGATCACTAGACTGGTTCTTCTCCTTTGAGATAGAGAAAACCAACATTTACCGAATATTTTCTAGACACCAGGCATTTTATCAGAAGAAATCTCAGTAGGGCAAGTAGCATCTGCCATAAAATCATATAGTTCTTTGTTCTCCTGGAACCCCAGGACAGCGCTTGTCAAATTGTGGCCCATGGACACCATGCATCAGAATCACAGAGAACATCTGTTAAAAAAATCTACTTTTGAGCCTAATCAGACTCATTAAATCAGATTCTGGAGATGGGTCCTAGGAATCTACATTTTCACTGTAACCTGCATGTATTTCTTATTCCCACTAATGTTTGAAAGTTAACTGCACCTGACAATTCTGGATAGTACAGAACAGATTTAGGTACAGTAGAGCAGAAAGGACACTGGATCAGATATTAGAAGACAGATTCAACTTCCAATTCTAATACTAGCTATATGAATTTAAGTAAGATATTTTTTCTCTGAACTCCCAATTATTTATGAAAATGGGAAAAATAATGTCTGCTATGCTATATCATAAAGCTGTCATAAAAGTGATGAGACATGGAGAGACCTGTATGTGAAAGTATTTAGAGAACAATTAAGTGCTATATGTACAATATTATCAAATACATCAATGAAGTGGCACAGAGCATCCAAGTACAAAAACAGTATCTCACTTCTAAATCAAGAGCAATTTAAGATAGAAAGAACTAAAAGAAAAACCTAATTAAATGTCTGCTATCCAAAATGTTACTCATCTAAATAATTTTACCTTACTGTCTGATTCAGTTTCTGACATGGAGCTTTCAGAAGATTTATGTGAACGGCTCTTCCTTTTCTTTTTCCTTTTTCCTTGTTTCTTATCCTATATAAAAGATTTAAAAAAACATTTGCTTTCTGTTACAAAAATGTAACAATGCATTTTATTTACATCAAAACTTTATCAATGAACAAAACTTAATGAAAGGACCAGTTTCTAAATATGTATGTTTTACTTAATTAATATTTTAAATGTAATTTACATCACTTTGATTTATAAAAAAAGTTAATTCATTTGAGTTAAATGTAATTCTTATATAAAGGAGCATTTTAGATTTTTAAATCCATTTCTTCTACCAATATTTTTAAATGAACAAGACAAATTTAGGAATCTAAAAAATACACATAACCAATATTTAAATATCTGGTTATTTATTCATGTCAGTGCTCTCAGTTATGGATAATTAATCAAGACTTGGAAGTAAACATTTCTAACAGATATTTCACAATGGGTTTCCTCTTCTCATTAAAGATATCAGAGACATATTAGTTCATGAATCACTACAGGCAAACATTACCTCATCTTCAGAATCCGAAGAACTGCTGGAAGAATCAGAGCTTGATGAAGAAGAAGATGAATACTTGACCAAGCACAAAACAATGAAAGCTTGTGAGATGCAGGAATTTTTTTCTTTTACTAAGTCTCTCAAATGCTTAAAGAAACCAATCTAGTGTCTGAGAAACAGATGCCATATTTCTAACACTTAAATATTAAAATGTCAAATCTCACATCGTCTCATACATACAAACACAAAAAGCACAACAAAGTAACAACAGATGTGGCACAGTAGTCAATTTTCCCTCTTTATTAGTAATAAAGGAGTTACCAGGTTATAAGGAGGGTGGCACCTTTCTTTTATCACTAACAGAACAAAACCACCCATAACTACCAAAGGACCCCAGGCTCCTTGACTCATCTAGAGTTAGCATTCAGGTTATACAAATTAGTCTCACTTTTTTTGTAGGCTCTTGATTGCAACATTTAGAAAAATGGAAAACTTTTGCTCACCCTACCAGATTTCTTCTTTTCTTTTTTCTTTCTCTAAAAGCAAACACATAAAAGCACAAATCCAATTAAGGTCGTATTTTCAAATGTATCCACTAATAGTGCACACCATTACTATGAAAACCCAACTGTGAGATTAAGAACAGCAATAAACTAAAAATGGCATTACCTGTCTTTTTTTGGATGAACTCTCACTTCCACTTAATAATTTCTCCCTGTGTTTTTCTAGTTCTTTCTTCCAGTTCTGCAGAAAAGTTATAAACACCATCAGAGGCTATCCATCCCCTTCTAGTACATCTAAATATACAGAGACAGCCACTGCTGCCTTCCCTTCCATCCTCTACCACGTCTCACCCATCCCAGCCTCTAATCACAGTCAAAATGCAGATGCCAGAATCCTTTACCCTGTCACCAAAGAAGCCTCTCCTAGCTCCTTTCGAAGAGAATATTAAAGGGTAGGAGTTCTTCACTGTATAACGAAAGGAAGAGTAGGTATTATTATTGAGTCTGAGAACTTTTTTCTTTTTAACAACTGTCTCTCCAGACAGTAAAAGTTGAATTACTCCATACTGTGGCTGAAATACCACATACATGTTTGCAATCAAAACAAGCAATCATTACCATGGACATTCCAGGATAAGACAGGGGCTTGGGGACGAAGGGAGAAAAGGGAAGACTCTAACACTGAGGAACCTTAAGATAATTTAAATTATTATAAGATGGCTTTTCTCTATTTCTTTTTTAAGAAATCAAATATTTATATACAAACCTGTTCTCAATGTAACAAAAACACTTCCAAAATACAGAGCCCCTTTAAACCTAAAGAGCTTGGCCCAAATCTGTGGTTTATTAAAAAATGATTTCATTTTTCTTATTATAAGAAAAAAATTAGTCTTTTTTTTTAAAGGCACAATTTACAAACCTCATTCATTTTTTCTTCAAATTCAGCCAATGCCTTGGAGCCTTTCTTTTTCTTTTCTAGTTGTTCTTTCACTTCTTCCCTTAAAAAGTAGAATGTACAAACAAATTTTCAAGCAACTCAAATTGGAGACGGAGGCTTTACAAACAAGACAACAAAAATTTCATAAATAAATTTTTCTTAAATATCCTAATAAACTCCCATACCAGTTCCAGCGTTTACATTTAACATTTCTTTGTTCATATCCTTGTAGATCAATTAAATAAAGCCTATTAGCTAACACTAGTCACTCCTCTTCTAAAAATGGATTATAAAAACCAATACACCAAACATTTGAGTTCTTCCATATAACAGGTACTGCTTTAAATACATCTTCCTTTAATCTTCACAACAATCCTATGAGAAAAGGTAGTATTTTTACCCCCATTTTAGGGCTTAAGAAGCTGAAGCTTGGAGAAGGTAAGAGATCTAAGATCACAAAGCTAGGAGTTTCAGTGTTAGGGTGAGTTAAGGTCTGTCTGACTGAGTTACTACAGTCTCTTACTAAGTCACCCATTTTATAGTGTACTTGCTTACAAGAAACACTGGCCCTGGCTGGATTCTGGTATCACCGCTTGGTAACAGTGGCTCACTGTGCCTGTCTATACAAACGCTATAGATTTTATGGACACCTGCATTCCTTCTGGAACTCTGGAATTCTGCCATCGGACAGGAAGAATCTGATCAGTCCCCAATAAAAAAAACCTGGACACACTGAATCACTAATGAACTCCTCTGGCTGGCAACATCTCACACGTGTTATCACAACTCACTGCTAAGGGAATTAAATGCATCCTGTGTGACTCTGCAGAAGTAGCCTTGGAAGCCTGCACCCAGTCTCCCCTGGACCTTGCCCCAAGCACCCTTTTCCTCTGCTGACTGCGGCTGCTATCCTCTCACTGTAGGCAGTCTTGCCCATGAGTACAACTCTCTGTGAATCCTAGTGAATTACCCAACCTGAGAGTTGTCTTGGGGACCTTTGACCACACGTCATACACTTGCTTAAGCACTTCCCCTTTAAAGTGCATCCCTTCTCCTCAATTTCAAAGATAAAGTGTACTTTGTTTTGGGATAATTTATTTTCTGGTATGCTGCAACAGTAAACAATAGCACTTATGAACATTCGAAGAGGGAGACACAGCTGACTTCCTAGCTAACTCAAAGGAAGAATTCTGTTATGTGTAAACAACACAATTTGCAGCTAAGTTGCCCAGCTCTCAGGGGCCCTTAGGAGGAGTCCAAAGCTAACAACTCTGAAGCTTGTCTTACGTTACGTCAGGAGTATAGGTATTTAATAATAAGACATACTAAAAAATAATGTCAGTGCTCTGGTGCTTTATTTACAAAACATCAGAGCCATTCAACAAGGGCAAAACAAAACAAACAATTTCAAACAAAAATGTTATAATGGGAAATTCTAACTCACTGAAAAGCCAGCAGATAAAACTGGAAACAAGGCCTAACATTATCTTTCTCAACACCTAGTTACATCTCAGGGAGGGGTGAAATTATTCAAACCTACCATTTAAATAGCTTAGAACACTGCACGGTTAAGGTCTCTTTTAGGAGGTGTGTTTGGTATAAAAGGCTCCCTGGCAGAGCTTTAGCTATTCTGGGTAGTGCGTTCTCTAACGTTTGCTTTACACTCACGCATGTGCTTTATACATTCAACAGAAAAGCACATATCAGATACCACTTCGAAAAATTATGTATCTACCAACTGCTTGGCAATCAATAAAAGTTGTAACAATAACCTTCAAAAAGTTTATGAAAACCATATAAATAGGTAAATCGTTTCACAAATACCAGGTAGGCCTTGGTCGATTCAGATAATCTTGGATTGTTGGACCTGAAGACTGGATAGGACCCCTTGATCTCGCCATTGCTATTGGATTCATATAGGCCTTGAGGAAAAAACAAAATTAACTCCAATAAAATAACCATTAAAACTGCAAAAGTTCATTTGCTTACTCATCAATCAATCTTTATTATAAATGTGTACTATGTCTAAGCATGAATAATCTGATTAGTCAACTTTTCATTACAAAAAATAAATTCAATGTTCCATTAAGCCTCAAAAATTTGGGATATGAGTAATACCACTATTTCACAGAAAATGTTTTTACCAGAGATTTGATGAATAGTGATACCTCTTTTCTATTGTAAGATACCTTTATAGTGCTTCCTCCCAAAGCCCAATAAAGCTGAGGGTAGTAATACTAAGCTCAATGGTAAACAAAAAAGCTCAGTTTCAAAGAAGTTAAAGAAGACCTAACTCTAAATTCATTGCTTACTGCACCAAATCTTCTGTTTCAGGAAATACAGTGCCATGTTGATAGCAAATTTACATGCAAACTGTTAACATCAAAAATTAAATTATGCACAGGCAACAAAAGAAATCATAGATAAACAAGACCGTCAAAATTAAAAACATTTGTGCATCAAAAACACTATCAAAAGAGTGAGAAGACAATCCACAAGAGACCACCACCAAAAAACCAAAATAACACCAAAAAATAAATAAAGAAAGAAAGAAAAGACAACCCACATAGTGGAAGAAAATATTTGCAAATCACATACCTGATACAGGATTAATATCCACAGTGCATAAAGAAACCCTACAGTTTGACAACAAAAAACCCAAACAACCCAATTCAAAAATGCACAAAGGACTTAAACGGACATGTCTCCAAAAAAGATACACAAATGTCCAATATGCATGTAAAAGAATGTTCAATGTCACAAGTCATTATGGAAATGCAAATCAAAACGAGATGCCACCTCATACCCATTAGAACAGTTACTATCAAAAAACAAAATAACAAGCATCATTAAGGATGTGGAGAAACTGGGACTCTTACACATTGCTGGTCAGAATTAAAAATGGTGCAGTTGTTTTGAAAAAGTTTGATGATTCCTCAAAAGGTTAAAGACAGAACTGCCAGATTATCCAAAAATCACACCTCTAACTAGAATTGAAAAAGAACTGAAAGCAGAGGCTCAAACAGATATGTGTATACCCATGTACACAGCAGCAGTAGTCACAACAGCCAAAAGGTGGAAACAACCCAAATGTCCCATCTGTGGATGAGTGGATAAAGAAAATGTGATATATAATACAGTGCAATATTATTCAGCTTTAGAAAGGAATAAAACTCTGATACATGCTACAACACACATGAACTCTGGAAGCATACTAAGTAAAACAAGCCAGATATCAAAGGGCAAATACTGTATGATTCAACTTATGTGAGGAACCTGCAATAAGTACATTCATAGAGACAGAAAACAGAGTTTACCAGGGGCTGGAAGTTATTGCGTAATGCGTACAGAGCTTCTTGTTTGGGATGATGAAAAAGTTCTGTAAATGGATAGGAGTGATAGTTGTACAACACTGTAAATGTACTTAGTGCCACTGAACTATACACTTAAAAATGGTTCAAACAGTGAAATTTTATGTTATGTTTATTTCCACATAATAAAGAGACCACAAAAATTATATTAAGCTGTGTATACTAGACTTACTATAGCAGAAAAACACATTTTTTAGACACTTTTTCTAAAAACATATTGAGACAACATAAAGTAGGTTTCTTTGTTAATGATAGTGTCTAGCAAAGAGGTGTTATTTTATTAGAATTCACTTTGAAAAAGATATTAAAAAATCTGGTCTTTAATTCAGTTTCAACCCCTTGATCCTCACATTCAGTTTTCCAAATTAAATTTAAGTCATTTATAAAAACTCTTCCACTTTTTAAATAAAAAGAATTTTGGTTTAAAATGACTATTACCAAGGTTAATTTTAAGGCCTTAAACCGAATAACATAACATTCCAAAAGAAGAGTACAATGTATCTGCTGCATTTTATTTAACAAAATCTGTAAAAGTGACAAAAATCCCCACCTTTATAACAAATGTTTCCAGATTTCTCCAGCAGAGTAAACAATATAAAACCACTATAAACAACACACTGAGAACTATCTGCATTCAATTGGATACTGCCTAATTACGTGAGATGAAAAAGTTAAACCTTTAATATAACTTTCTTACAGGCAGGAATTAATGCTAGAGCGCCTAAGGTTAGAGACATTCACAGAATCAGGGCTACATGTGGATATCAAATGCAACTCTGAAGACAGAGGAATATAGTAATTTTTTTATATCAAGTGTTATGACCTTAAATATTTCATTCCTTTATTTCATGCTTTTGCTGAGAATTTCAGTCAGTTCATGCGGAAATGACAACCAACAGAGACCACAATGGAGCAGTTGTTGGTCCAATGAATGACAATAACAACCATAATAACCAAAAGCAAGTACAATGTGCAAGCTAAGATCCTTACTTTTAAAACAGGAGTGTAATATCTGTCACCTTCTCACTTCTTTGGTATCATGTCATAACTTTAGCAGTACTTAATGGTAAAATATTTTAAGTTTAAAATAGTAAAAACTTAATTTCCAAAGCTATAAATATATACAAGGATGCTCAAAACTATATTACTAAAATAGGAAAAATGGAAAACACTCAAATAGCCATCAAATTGAGATTCATTAAATACACTGAGGTATACTCTCAAAATGAAATACTATGTAGCCATTGAAAAGAACAAGGTAGATCTATAATTACTGACATGGAAAGATGTCCAAGATTTCTCAGGTGAAAAGCAAAAGCAAGTTGCCAAGAAACAGATGCCATTTTAATAAATGGCTAAAAATTAAAAAAAAATTCTAGATGCATGTGCAACAAAATGTAAAGACAGTTGTCAGTTTTTAATCATTTCATACACTGGACAAAATTTTAAAAAGTAACTCACAGATGGCCAACAGGCATATGAAAAGATGCTCAATATCGCTAATTACTAGAGAAATGCAAATCAAAACCATCACCTCGCACCAGTCAGAAATGCCATCATTAACAAGTCCATAAATGATAAATGCTGGAGAGGGTGTGGAAAAAAAAGAACCCCTCTACACCATTGGTGGGAATGTAAACTGGTATAGCCACTATGGAGGACAATATGGAGGCTCCTTAAAAAACAAAAAATAGAGTTAACAAAATGATCCAGCAATTCTACTCCTGGGCACATATCTGGAGAAAACGAATTCAAAAAGATACATGCACTGCAATGTTCACAGCAACACTATAATAGCTAAGGCATGAAAGCAACCTAAATGTCCAACGACAGATGAATGGATTAAGATGTGGTGTATACACACAATGTGGTATTACTCAGTCATAAAAGAGAAGGAAATACTGCCATTTGCAGCAACATGGATGGACCTAGAGATGATCATATTAAGTGAAGTAAGTCAGACAGAAAAAGACAAATATCATATGGTATCACTTATATGTGGAATCAAAAAAAAAAAAAAAAAACTTATTTACAAACCAGAAACAGACTCACAGACATAGAAAACAAACTATAGTTACCAAAGAGGAAAGGGGTGGGGGAGAGACATAATTAGGAGCTTGGGATTAACACATCCACACTAGTATATACAAAATAAACAATAAGGATTTACTGTACAGCACAGGGAACTATATTCAGTATCTTGTAATAACTTATAATGGAAAAGAACCTGAAAAAGAATATATATGTATATGTACAACCGAATCACTTTGTTGTACACCTGAAACAAACACAACCTTGTAAATCTACTATATTTCAATTAAAAAACCCCAAAACCCAAACAAAAAACCAAATAAATTACTCATTACCTTTATAAAACAAAAATACTACACGCAAACAAGTTTATACTGTACGGCGTGGGGAAATACATTCAAGGTCTCGTAGTAGCTCACAGTGAAAAATAGGAGTATGAATGTACATATGTTCATGTATGACTGAAAAATTGTGCTGTACACCAGAAATTGACACATTGTAAACTGACTGTAACTCAATAAAAAAAGAAAGTACTACATGCAAACATTACCATAACATTAATAGTAAACAAAATGAAAAAAAATTCAACCACAATACTGCCACTCTAATTTAGAGAGCTGAATTGTCTTCACATAAAAATTCAGATAGTAGAGCAGTAATTTTTCATTCTAATTTAAAAAAAAACTCTAAACACTACATTTACCATGTTTTACAGTCTTTAAATTTCTGAGCATATATCTTAAAAGTACATTAATATTTTTGTGTTTTAATGTCTACTGTGAAACTGCATTCCCAATGTCATACCAACTCATCGCTTACCTTTCAGAGGAATATGAAATAAAGTAGTATATTCGCATGCTAAGGACTATTAATTATAGACAAGTTATGGTACAATTACATGAGCTATCACTTAATATGAAATAAGGCTTAACTTTCAAGCTTTTGACCATAAATACTATCTTCAGTCTGCTTAAGTACACTCCAAATATCTCCATTTATTTCAATTATAATGGCAATATTTATGAAGTGCATCTTACAGGCTCCTTGCAAAACACCTGATTATGACTCTGCTCATAATCATTAAGCAACAGTACTCCTTTTTTACTATGCACAAAAGAAAGGTTTTAAAAACAGAAAAACTGTTTCACAAAGGTTAAAAAAGCTCTTTCATTTATTTTGCATAGGTATGAAAAATAACGCTCCTAACATTAAGGCATGGGTGGTTGGGCATCGATCAAAATAAAGAAACTGTGCAATTTCTTAAAATGTCTATGACTTAATCCTTTAAATACTGTGACCTTTTAAATCACTCATATTCACATGTAACTAGAATTGTCTGTGGCTCCAATTTGCTGCACTGGATAACAGAAAAGGATTTGTTTTGAAACTCAGGACAGCAATTTCAGCTCAAGGGAATATATAAGTGGGCAGCTAGGAAAAGAGCAATGCAGCGAAGCGAAGCACAAAATGTGCAGAACTTCATCTGTTACTTTGATTGCCTATTTTTATCTAGAGGATATATCTGTTTCAGTAACAGAAAAGAACACGAAGGAAACTTCTGGGAAACAGTGGGCACAAAGGGTGGCTAGCACGAATTTAAGAGCCGTTTACAAATCTCAAGAATTAAAATGTTCAGTGAAAAAACAAAACAACACAAAACTGTTAAAGAACGTACAATACCAAGGGTGAACCCAAATGTAAACTGAGGCCTTCAGGTGAAAATGATGTGTCAGTGTAGGCTCATCAGCTGTAACAAACATACGGCTCAGGTGTGGGGGTTGAAAGCAGGGGAGGCTGAGCATGTCTCTGAGCAGGGAGCATGAGAAACTCTCTGTCCTTTCTGCTCAATTTCATTGTGAAACCAAAACAGCTCTAAAGAGTAAAGCCTATTTTTTAAAAAAAAAACCTTCAACCTTAAGTTTATGGCTTTTTAGAAAGCAATTCTGTCATCTCTAAAACTATGAATTTTATCTTTTTGTAAAAAAGAAAAAATGCCATTACTTTCAGAAGCAAATGTTCATTTTATTTAAAATTAAGAGTTACGATATACTGAACTAAGTATCAGATGACCCAAATTTTGGGGGTTATTTTGGTTCCAGTTTAAACAGTTCCATCTCCTCCTCCATTGCAAGGAGACTGAATTAGTCAATCTCTGTCTTCTACCTCTCAATTTCCTGGTTTCCTTTCCACAACCTTTCAAGAGCATATAAAATGCTACCACAACACCCTGTGCTAAGACAAGATACCAAGTAATAAGTAGAGCCCAAAGTTATTATCAATATGCTCTAGTAAATGAAGCTAATTTGAAGTTTTTCAAATGCTTTAAAAGGATGTGTAGACCAACACCTTTTGCCGGTAAAACAAAACATCTTAGGTTTCTGCATGAAAACTGTACCCAAGGTTTGGTGATTTATAAACCCTTAAGACCTAAGGTCATTAAAGAGCCAAAACACTCAACACCTGAAACTTAAGGATGTTCCAGGAGAACACCATACCAACTCTTTGACAATCAGGATACCACAAGGTCTGACCTACAGCCAGGAAAGCAGAAAAGAACATTCCTCAACCTTGTAATCAAAGTTCACCACTGTGGTTCCTAGGCATCTTTAATTTTAAAGACTATATAAAGTTAAAATAAACGTTTTGAAGATAGGAAATACTTCATAAAAGTAAAGCTCTTTTAGCACTTCACCCCCCCACCCCAAACCCGCAAAGGAAATGATCGCTTAATTTAAAAAAAGCTAGTTCATTAAATTTAGTACATTAGCTTCAACCGCATTTACTTTTTTCATTTTCCTGCTCAGTGATTTAAAATTCTATCATAGCCAAGGCTAGAAACTGTAAAGCTGCAACCTAAATTTATTGCTAATCCCGTAAGTTTATGGCCCATCCAATCTGATTTATAACCTGGGCTTTCCAAACCATGCTAGTAGTCATCTAGATCTTCCTCCTATCTTTGCCTGTCAAAATGCCCTCAGAACCTCAAATTTCTATCAGATATGATTTCTTATTCCTTCTGCCATTAGTTACTTCTGTATCACTTTTATCTTATTAACTAGAATAATAACTTTCAAGCACTCGCCCGGCCACCTTGCCTTTTGTAGTCTCAACTATTCTGCAAAGTTACGGACAACACTGATCCCCTTTTAGAGATAAAGAAATAGAGGCTTAAAGAAGAAAAGTAACTTATCCTAGGTCACTCAACTCCCAAAGGACCCAAACTGACATTCTAGTCTGTACCTGACTGCAGTCAACGATTATCAGGCCATTCATTCCTTCACAGGGCCCACCAGGTACCAGGCAGTGCTGGGCGCTGGGGCACGAAGCCAAATGCTTCCATTCTGGTTCTCAAACGGGAGCCCGCCTGCCGCTACAACTGGGCGCGCTGCAGGCCCCCGGGTGCAGGGGCTGCGCCGGAGGCCTCAGCGCCTCCATCCCACCCGAGTGAGCACGGGAGGGGCGCGGAGCTAGAGGACGATCCCCATAGGGGGTGAGAGGAGCTCAGACTTTGGACTTATTTACAGCAGGGGACTCGAGCCCTTGCGGCTCTGGAAACTGGGCACCGCTGGCCCGAGTGTGGGAGGGAAGGATGCCAGAGAGCACTGCCAGAGAGTGCGCCAGTGAGAGGGGGTGTAGAGAAAACAGGAGAGAAGAGGAAAGAGAGTGTGGGGTCTCGAAGGCGCCAACTGCGTGCGCGGCGCACGCGCGTATGGGGCCGACGCGGGGTGGGGTGGGGGGGCTGCTGGGTTTCCAGGCTCGAGGTCCGAGCGCCGCCGCTGACCCTCAGGCCCCGCCGAGAAGAGCGAGGGATCCCGTTCTCCTGCTGCCCAGCCCCGCGTCACCCCACTGCTTTCCCCACTTGGTACTCACCACCCGGTTGTCCCGTTTCCCCATGGTGCCGGACTGAGCGCACGCACGGTCAGCCACGGAGGGAGCCGAGGCCAGAGAGGCTGTGGAATGGGCCCGCCGCAGGTCCTGCTGCCAACTCCCCACCACATCCAGAGAGCGGCGCCGCGCGGCCCCGGCGCCTGCGCCCGGCCACAGCGCCACCTACCGTCTCGGAGGAGAGGCGGGTGCCCGGGATCACCTGCACTTCCCTGGGGTTGCCTGGAGATTCCTATTCTTTACCACCCACCTAGTAATGTAGCAGGCTCGCCAAGGCAGCTCACTTCCGTTGGCCTTGGATTGTTTTGCTCTCTTCCATTCCCGATGCACTTTGGGTAGATGCTTTAGGAGTTTCTAGAGACTCTTAAGATTGTGAATAAGGACAGCTGTAGCATCTCAGGAGCTGCTTCGTCTCACTCTGGTCTAGTATGCATGTGGTCGTACAAAAACAATCTCCCTCTTTAAAATCCTTCGATGGTTTAAAACTCCTTTATATGGTATATTAAGCCCTTCTGGATCTCACCTCGGGGCTCCTTTACCTCCATTCCCCTTCACCTTGCTAATTGTTTTCAAACAGTAAGTCATGGCCTATTAATGGGGTTCTGAAATCAATTTAGTGGCTTGCCAGCAGTTACTTTCAAAGTGTGGAGGAAATAAAAAAGAAAACATGTATGCGGCACAGAGCATCATTTTAATGTGAAATTTAAGCTTCCAATATATGTAATAGGTGTCTTCGTGTGTTTATGTGTGCACCAGGTCATGCTGTTATGTTTTTTTCTATAGGTTATGATCCAAATGTTTGAAAGCCATTGTTCCAGGAGTGGCCTTACCAATCTTCCAGCCCTTTCCTGTGTGCTCTTTCCTAATTGCACACCACTGCACACACAAAGTGTTTCTCCTTGAATGACTGGCCAGCATCAACTTTTGGTGCCACTCAGGCATCATTTCCAATGTGAAACCTTTGTTCCTCCCCAGATTATCAGCAACTGGCTACACAAACCTTTTTCACAGTCTCAGTCTGTAAGCTTCAGGAAGGACTGCCCGTGCCTTGTCCATTTTTGGGTCTTCAATGTTTACCACAGTCAATTAACAAGAGCTTACTAAATGTGTATTATGGAACTTTTCAGCTCAATGAGTCTCTATTTACTTTTTTTAAACATTTGAAGCCTGAAAACTAGTCCCTTCAAATGAAAACTTGAGACATATTCTGCTAAAACTTGCTACTTAGTTATATTTTACTTTCCTCACTGCCATTACATTTGTTTTACATTAAAGTAAAAAGAAAAATAGCTAGGATAGTAATTCATCACCAAGAAAGCAGTTTAAAATGGCTGTTTTTATTATTTTTATTTGCTACCAAGTTTTATTGTAAGAAGTACAAAAGGTATGACAAATATACAAACCATTTTTTGTTTCAATTTAGCTTGTGCATAAGTTTGTGCATAACACCAATTCTTAAAAAAAACAATGAATTCCATTATCTGACAATAAATACTTAAATTTGCATTCTAGCACCCAGTAAGACATCCAGTTTCCAAAGGATTATTGATCTGTAACCCTCTGAATGTTCTGCTGTGTTATCTTTGCCACTGCCACAGAGTCACCACTGGTAGCTGTCCCTGGCCAAACAAGTCTCAGAGCAAGGTGCATGTTAAGAGGAGCTACCTCTGACCTCAGAAACCCCCGGTCATTAAGCATCACTTACTTGGCTACTTCTTAAAACAGACTGGAGCGATGGGGTATTTAATGTGAGTTTTTGTGGTTCCTGGATTACATATTTCTCAATACATAAACACCTACTTTTCTACTTTCCTCTTCAAGTGGGAGGACTCTAGGTAAACTGACCTATATTTTCATCTACCTAAAGGGAAGGAAACAAGATCACTTAGCTCAGGGTAACTTTACAGACAAGCTTTACTTCTTTTTTTCTTTTTCTTTCTTTCTTTCCTTTTTTTTTTTTTTTTTTTTTTTTGCCCCAGGAAGGCTTTCTCAATGGATGGTTGCTAGAGTGAGACAACTCTTCCCATTTTTCTCCTGTCTACACCCGAGGTCATATTTCTTTGAGGGCTAAATGATCCAGATATGTAGGAAGGTCCCTGCTTTAAGAGAGCTGCACTACACCCACACTTGGGGAGAGCACAGGGTTGATAAACCCTGTGAGGAAGGTATGATACCCAGGGGAACCTGACAGACCAGTGCGGTAACTCTCTATCCTGTGTACAGAGAAAAAAGCAGAAGCAATTTCTAACACCAAGCCACCTGCCAACATTCTTGTAAGACTGTGTTCCAGGCAGTGAATTTCCACACTGCTCCTTTGACCTGCCGAATCTGAAGCACCAAAACAGAGCATTCTGTAGCAATATGAGCAAACGGAATGAGAGTAATTTTGCACCTTGAAAGAACATGCACCCTTATGAGTCTTTACCCTGATATTAAAATAGCAGAATGAGTTTCAAGTATGAAGAAATACAGTAAAAGTAGAGCCTGTAGATGGATAGAAAACAGCAGCCTGGAATGTGGTTTATATTCTTGGTTAGTTTTTCTCTCTAAACCACAGTCAAAACTGAATGCTCTGTAGAGTGACTTGGTTTAAAAATCAAAATATGTACAAAGATGCTAGAGGGCATTTGTGATTGGTGTCCTGATCATTCTCTGTGCCCAGCACCAGGAACCTTCTCTTGATGGCTGTGACCAGCCAAAGGTCAAGTAGGGTTGGTGGCCAAGCTTGGACAGGCATACCTGTGATGCCTAAAGCATCTCTCATCATGTCCCTGATCCCAAAGAGTGGCAGAGGATGGAAAGCACCATGTGGGCAGGCCAGGAAGCGGGCAGGGAGCACTTCTGGACGGAGGGAGGAAAGGATGCAGGGCACGGGGGAGTATCAGTTCTCCTGGGCTGGTTCACACAGCCTAGATTAGGATCTGATATGCACATGCACAATCTCTACATCTCCAGAACTGTGATTTCAAACACAGAAACCAACAAGTCAGATGTCCAAATTAAAGTTTTTCTCTACTTTTAAAACATTTTCTATTATAAAAGTAAGTAAGAAAAAAAGCAAAAAAAGCTCACTGGCTGCAACAGCCTTGCTGAAATCTAGAAGAAAGTTTAAACTAGTCCCTATAGGAATGCAGAAACACTAATACATTTTACAGTGAAAACATGCTCTTACACATCTCAGAAATGATAGTCCTATGAAAAACCTCTAGTTCTAATCTGCACTCTACGGGAACCGATATTGTGCTTTTCTTAACACATACTGCTCTTCTACACAAAACACTTGCCATATAACCTTCAGATCAAAACCTAAAATACCAGGAATGCAACAAGCTTTGGAGGTGTTGGAGATTCTTGGTTGTTAAAAATCTCATTATTGACTACTGTACATGCAATCCTTGTTTTAATTACCAGACTGGATTGTTTCTGTACCAAATCAAGTTGCTTGAAGTATGGACACTTGGACTTCTCCATCTGACACGTTCTCGAAGCCTCAAGGCACATGCTGACAGTTCTGTTTCTACAGAAAACTCTCACACTGCTCTCCTTTCAACAGTACTACCTGTTCCCACTACTGCACACGACACCTACGAGGGCACTAGATCATGCTGGGGAAGCGTCTTCTCAAGGCCAGGTAAGAGGAGGCACCACCCAGGCACCTGGCTCTGCTTGGCACCTGTTCTGATGGCTGCCTGGCAGAGTTCCTAAATTAAGGCAGCATCTGATGCTTTGCTATCTGCAGTTTTAATTTTTGCTGTATTTTCACACTATAGTATATGCATATCTGACAAAAGAACAACTACAAAGTCGTTTGCTTTAATTCCTTTACATAATGATAAAACACCTAGACACAAAAACACTATCTCTATAGACTTAAATTCTACTAATCATGTAAAAATGCATGCAGCTTATTTGGGGGCTTAGTCTAAATTTAATTTTCTTAGCTCCAACAACACCATGATAATGAGCACTAAATGCAAATCTTAATGTGGTCTGCCTTCTGTCACACTTTCACAGGACTAGTGTGATTGAGAAATAAATAATATACATGAATAATAATAGAAATAATTTATGCAAATGTAGAACAACCTGAAATAGACATTCCCCACCTCGTTAAGTGCTGATCCTTGGGGTAGCTGATGCTGTTCGTTCCATGTACTAAGTAATATATTCATTACTGGTCATAGGCAAATAAATGAATACAAAGTAAGTGAGGAACTAAAATATTCACCTGTACATTGTTGCAAACACAGGACCAAAATAAGAAGATACATAATGTACTTGGTGCCGGGGCAGGAGGTTCAAGAAGTATATTACTGCTGGGATCTATTTCCATTATTCAAAGATTTCAGGATCAAACTGGGAGTTGCTGGTGATCACAGAAATATTGCTAGCTAATACACATTATTGCATTTCATAAAACTTAGGATTAGAAACTTTCAAGTAAGGGTATGCAGGGTCTCTTCATAACTGTAACCTAAGCACTTCAACAGATTTGCTTAGAAACCACAGAGAGTTAGAAATGATATAACTTGTGGCTTTAGGCTTGCTGATTAGTGCTACAGTCATAGTTCTTTATAGAATTATGTACAGTTATATGTCCCCTCTAAGAAAACCTACACTTGACCATCCAAACTCTATTTTAGATAGAGAAGGGGTTGATTATTTGTTTGACGAAACAATTCACACAAAAGGTTCCTTGAAACAGGAAAGTCTCCCTCCTACAAGAGATAATTTGCTCACATATCTTTAATTACTTAACAAAGAAAAAAGAGAAAGAAGAAACTAGGAACTAAAGAGTTAGGAGCTTCTGCCAACTGGGTATGAAGCAGAAAATAAATTTTCCAAACAAAACTTATCCAAGCATATCTTTTGCCATCATATAATGCAGAATGATAGAAAATAAAAAATTAAAAAAATATTTCCTGTAATTATACATCTTCTCTTAAAAAAAAAAAAAGCTGAACTTAGAGCTTTGAGAGATGCCTGGTAGACAGCTTCATACAGCAGCATCTCTTTATACCCGAACTTTCGGAGAATTGTGTTGTACTTACTTATGCACAGAAGACACCCGTTTGCTTCTAGGGACGTTTTACTTCCTAAGATTGCAGAACAGATGCCTCTGAGACAGCAGCAGGGCACGTGGACCTCGGACAGTATCCCGCCGGGTCTGCACATCCTTTCAGGCACTAACAGGTGAGCGGCAGGCGGGTCCCAGCCAGCTCCGCCCACTGCCTCTCTACTGCCAAAGGGGCGGGGCGACGGTGCAGCGCACCCGGAAGCCTTTTGGGTGGGAGTTCAGTTTTGAAAGCGAGCAGAGTTCAGACTGGCCCAACCGATAGCAAACTCGAAGTTTGAACTCGGCCTTCCACTTAGGGGCTTAAATTGGAATCTACTTCAGTGGGACTTTAAGCAGGGGGATGAGGCCTAAGATTTCTCAGAGCTCTGACAGCCCCGAGGGTGTGCGGTATTTTGATTCAGTATGAATTACTGAGACTTGCCTGCCGGCTACTCTGGAGGAAAGTGAAGCAGGCAATATCGAGTTTCTGCCACTCAGAAGGAATAAACTGCCTTCTGTTATGCTGTGCTAAGGAAACTCTGAAAAATAATATAATTTCCTTCCTCTTAAATTGCAGCGACACTCTTATAGAAAAATGACTTCTAAAATTAAGTAAAACCATCTGGGGGGTGGGGAGGGAATAATGGATCTCCAAGCAGATCTGTGAATTAAAACTTGAGTGTATGAAAAAATACATATTTATATAAAATAAAGTTGCCAAAGAACTTCACAAGTGGAGAAATCAAACACTTATGCAGATATATACCTAAATCATTTTCTCTAAGTCATATGCTTAGAGAAAATTTAACAAAATTAAAATTTCGTGTGAAGTTACACTTATCATTATACAAACGTAAAAAATTACCAGGTCTTTTAGGATTTTAGGGCTCTGTTTCTGCATAGCAATTCTTCAGAAAAAAATAGTTTTGTCTACTTAATTACTGATGCATTACTTAGTTCTTCATCTGACTTTTTAATTAAGTTTTAAAAATTTAATCACTTTCTAAAGGCCACTGTGGTAGAGAATGTGAAAGCAGCTGACAGGGAGTATAGGGATTTTGGCTGGAGCCACTGGAGGAGTTTTACACTCCTAACAAAACTATCCTCTGCACAGATCAGTGTTGCCTTTTTAGTAATAAAATAAGTCTGTCCATATATGTAACTTCTGCACCTAGAAAAATGAAGTAATTAGGCACCTCAAAAAGTTTCTTGAACTAATGAATGAAGGACTAGGCTCTCTCTCCACACTTAAATAACAAAATGGGTGTATTATCCATCTCCAAGAACAATTTACTTTCAGTCATTCAGAACCTACCTAACAACTAAAATATCTAAGTTATAGAACATGATGGAGACTATTAATCACCCTGTAAAACAAGTGCTAGGTAAAAGTTAAATATGTGCAGAAAAATAAAAGTTGGAAGCTTTGCTCAGATTTTTCCTCCCCAAAGTGCCACCTTGTGGAATATATTGGAATAAAACAAGGCCATCTCTCAGGATAGTGTGAATTTTGAAACAGACATTTACAAGAAAAATCACTTCCCCTTCCTACCGTATCAACTTCAAATTGCTGTAATACTGTTTAAACAGACGCTTGAAAAAAAGCCTGAATTTATTTTCAGGTGAATCTTGTTTTCTTCTTGAAGGCCAGAGCACCAGTATCAAGGAAACATAAACATGTTGATGGAAGTCCATTCATTTATCTAAATTAACTCCCAGGGAATGCTAAGAAGTAGGAAACGTTTTAGAAAGCTGATTTGCACCATCATTAAAAAAAAACAAACAAACAAGCAACTAATTGAGGAAAACATTTAAAAATCAGATCCCTCCTCTTTCTACATTTCTGTTATTCACATAGATCAGAAGATGGAAAAGGCCAAAGGAATATTTTTGGTTTATTTTCTGAAAAAGTACAAGTTAGAAATGCTTGAGATATAGGTATGTAACAAAGCCATGTTGAAAACTGCATTGATAAGAAATGAAAATGCTATATTCTTATACTTCTGAGAAAAACACAACTACTAGTTATCTGAGGACTTACACTGCTTGACAGGTTTTTGGTGGCCTTGAGAAGATTTTCCCCTGTAGGGAATGAACATGGAATTATCTTCCTAATCATATATCTGAATGTAGTGAATGTACATGAGAAATGGTTTGGGCTTTACAAGATTTCAAAAATCCTGGTGGCACAGGAAACACATACGTTTAAAAAGCTTATTATTTTTTTTTACAACATATTCTTAGGCTTGCATAACAAGCATAGCTTGCTTGACATGGCTGCTTTTTCCATGAAATGAGGAAGAAATAGGGATGGTTTAGTTTGCTTAGCTCAACCTTTGAAATGGTAACTATGTGGGATGGCTTTTCCATAAAGTCTGTTTTTGACCGTATCAAGTTCATAGTTGCCAGATAACTTTGACATAAATTCTTACAATATACGCTAAAAGATATATTCTTCAAAATACACTTAACTTTGAAACTATCCTTCTTTGAGTACCTTCATTTTCTCCAGAACTTCCTCTATCCATTGCCTACTGTTTCACGGTTTTTAAAGATTTAGAAATTATATCACATCTTTATTTTTAGGAAATAAAGACATTATTTTTATGTCTTTATGTGTTCTTTTGAATTCTATTGGTATCTAAGAATCTATATTTCAATATTTTCTTTCCAAGGTAAATATTCTATAGGTTCTGTACTAACAATTAAGTAATTACAGTAGCTTATTAACTTTGAACATTATTCTTTCCTAAACTCACCTATGTAACACAAGCCTGTTTTGGGGAAATGTGTACTTATCATAAAGAGAATAAAGTTGTCACTTAAAAGAAGCAATTCTTTAGAGAGAAGAATTTTAATATGTTTATGCTATTAGGAAGCTTACATGATTTAATTTCCACAATGGAATGAGAATCACCATTACCGACTTTCATAGGTACTACTTTTAAGAGAAGCAGTCAAAAACTCAATTTAAATACATAATTCGAGGTTCAAAAGATATGGTAATACTTATGTTTTTTCTCATCGAGATGGATACTACCACATTCTGGAGTCAAATTATAAATTTCTCTATTAAAATGTACAAGTTTTCCTTAAGATATTAACACCCTGTGCATTCTGAAATTTTTACCTAAAACTAAAAGGCTGAGATTCTGTTCTTAGGTGACTATTTTGAACTATTTTTAGTATAAGTCACCTGGGGCTAAATGAAAAGTTGGCCATTCAAAGTGTGTACTTTCTGAGAGAAAAATCATGAGAACACAGGGGGCTGAAATGGCCCGGAGCTTTCTTCCAAAACAGGTTCTTTGCTCCTGGGTTCCCATCCACTTCAAAGACAAAGTGGGAGGTTTCAACACACTGGCTTCTTACAAGCTCTTGGGAATTGTGTTTTTAAGGTTATAAGGTTATAAGCCTTATTACTTTTTTCTATGTGATAGCTTATGACGCCTAAATGGACAGGTTTCTCTTCCACTTTTTTTAAGTGTAGGTTGTTACAACTCCACCTGGCATCACGGTTCCCACAATGCTTGGGCCACTAGAACAGAATATTATATAGAAACTATCAGGCATATGCTTGCCCCAGTTCTAGTAAGAAATACAAATGTTAATCCCCAATCTGTCATCCTGGTTTTTTTTTTTTTTTTTTTTTTTTTTAACTGCTGTAAACTGCTTCAGGATAACCCTGGGGCAGAATGACCTTCCAGCTAATCACTGCCTAGCTTTTGGCAACGATGTTTGAAACCATTTGTCACAGAAGAATAAGCCATATTCAGTAACATTGTATTCTGCTAGATGCTTCAAAGTGCCCTAATGGCAGAGGTGCTTGTGTGGGACCTGGATTTCAGGAGTGGTGAGCCGGATGTAAAAGACATAAAACAAGAGAGTAATCACTCAAGTACAACAACCACCTGGATGGAAGAGCTGGGGACAGACTCTTCACAAGGTAAGAGCAGCCGAGATGCCCTCCCCTTCTGCTCTCAGAGGGTAAATGTGCCAAGTATTAATGTCAATATGTTTGTGCTTTAAGGTTTCTTTATAATCGCTGCCAAGAAATGAACCATATGTTAGAAATAAAAGCTGAACTCTCTACTTGTTGAAAATGCTAAAGAATGCCGAAAAATTCCAGTTTAGAACAGCTGCGTTTTTCTTGAGCGAACTTAAGAAAAACTTTCGCAAAAGCAAAAACTCAAGTTATGTGCACTCTAACCAGGGTTACTAACTGCAAAGCTCATGATGGATCAGTGCAGTGAGTTTTAAAATTCAATTTCTAGGCCCCTAGGTCTTTGAATTTTCACCCCTGATCAAAGGAAAGGCAGAACTCCTTTGTCCGGGGGTGGGGGGAGACCACAAATACTCTTGCCCTGAACGCTCTGGATTCATTATATCTCAAGCATTTACAGTGATGACAAAACATAATCATTGTCATCACAATGAACAAAGTATAAAACATTCTTATGGCCCATCTTCTCATTCACATCTTGCTTTAGACAAATTTTCCTGCTCTTCAAGTTACCAAATTAGAACAATGTTAAACAACATACGTATTAAAAGAATAAAGGATGATTCCCGGCCCAGAAAGCTCTCAAGGAGAAAAGTCTTCTCATTTTTCTCCTGTTCAAGATAGCCATATATAATATAAGCTGTGAAGAATTCAGAAAGGCCTGACAATGCAGAAACGTCACCTGGAACATTTTCTATTGAGTGAACCAGTGTCCATTCTTTGAAAACCCTAACTCTAAACATGGTCTAACTGTTGCACACGTGCAAAACATGAATCAGAAAGCAAAGGTAGCTGAACTTCCCCAGAGACACTTAATCTCTGTGTCTTCTGGTTACTAGAGCTGACTGAGCACTAACCACATAGAAGGCGGTGATTGTATGGCATATAGAGTATTGCAGAGAAAATGGCAAAAGGGAAAAGTAAAGCTGTTCACAATGCCCGGGTCAGGTTGGCTTTGCAGAGAGTAGGAGTGCGCATAAGGCACTAGAAACAAGCACAGCCTGGTGGATGGAGAATAGATAATCTTATAGAGTAAATACATACTTCTGAAAATAGTTAAAGACATTCCTTCAGAGACTACACTGACACCATAGTCTATAAATATGTAAAATGCTGAGTAAAGCAATCTATGTGCTGGTGATTGAGAAGAACCAGTCTTCTACTCATTGCCTAGGTAACAACAGTGAATGCCAGGTAGGAAGATGGCATTAGATGGAGAACATATGGGACTCAGGATTGTGTAATTGGAGCCATAAGCCATAGTCTGAATCTAACTGTTAATGAAAGGTTCATTGAAAGAAAGAAAGTAGGAGGTGCATGGGAACAGCTTAAGCAATCTGTTACTGGTTATCTAACGGCAGTAATATACATTAGAGAAGCTGGGGGATAGATAAGACAGATGCTTTGGAAATAAGGCAGTGCATGGTAGAAGAAGTACAGTGTAAGGCGAGGAAAACTTAAATGGCATTCCTGTCTCTAGTCACAGGGAACTACCCTGCAGACCCAAACAGGAAACAGTTGCTGACAAATTCCTAAAACAAAAACCAAAACAAAATAACAACAAAAACCCAAAAGGAAATACATTTCAAACTAGGAAATAAAGGCTTTCTCTATTTTTTTTTTTGACCATTTTACCTAGTTGAGGTACACTCCCTAAATCTACAGCAAGTAAGGAAAAATCTTATAGGGTATTTTTTAAAAGAAACAATAAAGCATATTTTTACAGGTTAATGTTACAATGAGTAAATTCAGCTTTTTGAAGAGTAAATAGAATGTGTGCTTTAAAAAACAGATTTCTCAAAAGATACTAGAATTTTTTTTTCTTTTTACTGTGTGTATAAAGCTTTATCAAGATAGTGAACCTTTTACTACTAGCAAATTTACTGCTTTTGGCCAGAAAAGAAATGCTGAGGACACAGGCTCAACTTTCTACTTTGAGAAGCCCATTTTGGTGAATCACCTTCAGTCAACAGATGCCTGTTATCTAGCGGTCCCTTTGAGTCTTTAAAATTCAATTTTTCTCGTTGTTTACAGAAAGTAACACTTTAAGAGATCAAGAATCACACACACACAGACACTCTCTCTCTCTCTCTCTCTCTCTCTCTCACTCAAAAGTACCACATCGGGCTCCGGCAGCTGTGGAGAGATTACATCATAACTCAGCTGTGCCTGGATTGCTCACTTCACACTGGCAGCATTCAAGATCAGGAAAATGAAATGGCAGCACAATTGGTCAGCAGCTTCTCTTCTGGAATTTTTCCAGGTTCTTGAAACAAACAAACAGACAGACAAACAAACAAACGAATGAACATAAAGCTGCAATCACTCTTGCATTGATTTCAAAACAGTAAACTAGGCGGTTTCCTTGGAGAAGCAGAGCCCATCCAGAAGACGGCAGCTAGAAGGTCTCCAGCCAGTGATCCACAACCTCAAAGCTCTGCAGAGCTTGCTCAGGGGACCATCAGCCACCGAGGGGTTCTTCGGACGATCAGCTCAAGGCAGCGGCTGGGACCTCAGGCTGTGTTCATTTCTGAGCTGTTCTGGCTGGGTGGCAGGTGGGAATCCAGGTTCTCCTTGCGCCTCTCCAGGTCGTGGAAGTACGGATGAGACAGGGCACTGTAGGCAGATATTCTTTTGGCTGGATTAAATGTCAAGCACTTCTGTGATAGAGAAAAAAATGATGAATTGACGTAAAACACGGCCATTTAAATAACGTGCTTACATAGTTATGTTATCTATTCACTGCCACTTAAATAAGTGTGTCTGTAATGAGAACAGATACCTGCTTCAAGGGACACTAAGTAAGTAATATGCAGACAGGACTCATTTATGTCCCTAATGTATGAACTGCCTCTCAGGAAAAGGCAACACCTTTCAGGTCGCCTGTGGGCTGTTACCTACCCAGGCTTTGTCTCCAACCCAATAATAATATTATTATTATTACAATATGCATATGACTTTATTTCGGGTGGTGATTTTTCTGATGCTAGCAAACTTAGTGCTATAGTCAGAGTCTTCACCCTACTTTTTCACCCTGCCCCAGGTTTTATCAATGAGCAGGGAATAGCAAGGGGTTACCTTGTTCCAGTACAAAGGGTAATTACTGAACACAGGGCCAGTAGAGGGGGCAGCAAGTAAGGGCTAAAGCCTCGACCCTAATTACCCGGATCCACTAGCGAGCCACACGCCCCATCCCAGGGATGCACCACCCAGAGGAAGGGATGCCTGCCTTCTGATTCACATCTAGGTGCCGTATGGGCTAGCAGCAACCCTACAAGGAATCCATTAGATTCAATTCACTAAACTCTATTTCAGGCTGCTGACTCAAGTGCAGGTTGAAGGGGAAAAGAGGGAAAGGTGAACTCTGGAGCAGCAATCTGTACTCCCAAGCTGTTGATACACAGTCAGATAGTCAGAACATTTCCCTAATCTCAGTTTCATTTCCACTCCAACCCCAGGTAATCCTGTTCTTCAAATCCTCCTTCTCTCATTCCACCAACTCCTCTGGAGTGCCTAGCAAGAGGCAAGCACTAATTAACGATGATTAAGACCCCATCCCATTACCCCAGGAGGTCACAAGGAGCAGAGAAGCTGTACCAGCTTCTCCATCCTCGTAATGCAGTGTCCACTGAAGTGAGCTGGGGATCAGAAATGTCTCTGGATCTCAGTCCTTTATGTAATCTAGACTTAACGTTATGATGGTTATGTAGGCCTCTTCCATTTGATCTGGATTCTGCCCTTAAGTGGCTGACAGTCCTAGTCAGGTCCTGAATGGATTAGGGACCCCTCTAAATCTCTGCTGAATGCAACTGACCTAGAAAAACATGTACAAACTGAAAATTCTACAAATAATTTCAGGTGAACTTTTGGGCCTCCTAAAATCTTATGTATCCAGAGCTCCCTTACCAGTCCATGGATGCCAGCCTGCCCACAGTGTCTTCTGAAAATCAAAGAACCATATGGCAAGCAGAGGAAGGAGCTTATTCGTAGAATGGTTCTACTGTCTCTGATAACAATAAACATCTTGAGAAAAGCTTTACAAAGGCTGAATTCCCAAAGGACAGGAAAGCAGGGGCAAAATTCTTAAGTCTGAGTTCTTTTCCCAGAGTCCAAGAAGGAGAAAATTAGGTAGTGGCATTAGAAAAGGAAGCAGACAGTTTAATTCCCAGGACATAGAAAAGAAGGGAAAAAAAAAGTTGTGGAAATAAGTCCAAGATACAGAGAATGTCCCTAGAGGATTATCTGGGAGGAAGCCCTGTTTCCACACTACACTGATGTCCTAGAGCTGGGAGGAGGGTAGAGTGAAGGAGAAATCCTTCACCTAAGGTTGGGGTGTGTGAGAATCTCAAGCTGGAGGTCTAATACATTTTTTTCTACAGAAATATTGTTAGAAAAGGTGGCTAAGTTCTATTATTGCTCTACTTCAATAGAATGATTGGCTAGTTTGAGAATTAATTTTAAAATCTTGTGTAATAATGTTTCTGCAAAAAAAATTTTACTTGCCAAATAACTGATTTATAAAATGAGCCTCTGGAATTGCAGCTTAGTCAAGAATTGACTACTGTGGTGGATTGGATAGTTTTCTAGCCCAGATTCCCCCCGCCCCCTTTTCTTCCCTTCCCCTTCTCATGGGAGGGGTATGTGTTCTTCTAAAGTTGGCCTTGACCACGTAACTTCCTTTGGCCAATGGAATGGGGACAGCAATGGCAGGGTGCCTCTTCCAATTGTATATTTCAGGGGCCATTGTATATTTCTGCTTGCCCTCCTGGGAGTGCCCACCTTCTATGATGAGAACAACATGCCCCAGGGAGCCAAAGCCCCTCTGGCCTGGACTCCAGAATGAGACACGTGGAGAAGACCAGTACTTGATCCACTGGCTGAAGCAGAGTTGTTCCAGACGACTCACACAGCTCTCTCTGCCAATATACACACCCACAGGCAAGAAACAAATGCTAACTGCTATATGCTAGTGAGATGGTTGTTTGGATGTTTGTTATGCAGCAAAAGTGGACCATTACAAAAAAAAAAAAAAAAAAAAAAGTACCTCAGGCTCTGAAAGCAGTTTTGTAGCAAGAACTCTAAGCATATCCTATTTGGAGTAAGTACCCAGCCTTCCAAGTGAAGCATGATGAAGGGGACAATACTTGTAAAGATATGTAGGTTTTGGTTGCTAAAAATAATCCTTTCCCTGAATTGTCTTGTTACCGCATACTATTTACGCACCTATGTAAGAGCATTTATAAATGTGGACATATATATCCCTACATGTATGATTGAGGCATGATATAAAGTCAACCTTTTTTTCAGATAAAAATGAAGGATAATTCTTTAAAGTGCTAAACTTTTGAATGTTAATTGTTTCTTAAATAAAACATTCTAAAACACCTTTCACTTTTTTTCCTTACTGAAAAATTTTTAACAAGAGGCAACAGGTACTGTACTCTAGGGGTCTCAGCTGCCTCTCTTGTCCCGAATGTAGGCTGTAGGCTTTACAGTTCTAGCCTGTGTCCCTCTAGGACGAAATAGTGAGAGCTTTCAGAAGGTTCTGAGGTTTAAGGTCTTGGGCTGTCCTTTCCCTGAATGCCTGTGGATATTATGCTCCATGCTTAAGTTTTCCCTGGACATGATGTTACTGGCTGTGCTTTCTATTCCTCTCCTTTGTGTTTTCTAATCTCTGTTGCCACTCCTTGTCCACCCACCTCCTTTTCTCTTTGGTAGATTTCTTTGCTCTTTTTTCTTCTTTGTCTCCTGCTACTTCTCCAGACTAGCACTTGTGTATGATCTGACTTTGAAAGCCACCGTTGTTAGTGGGGGACCCTGAAGGAACCCATGGCATTGTCTATTATATTTACATTTTAAGTTCTTCTCAGTGATTCCTACTGATTTGGGGCCAGGAGATATTTTGGGGTGTCTTACGATGTTCTGGAAGGAGTAGGCTACTTTCACTACTAAAACTGTTCATCACTGTGACTGTCCAGAATCCTCTTCCAAGAGGAACATTTCATTCAATGAATGAGGAATATTTACTGCTGAAAAGGAAAGCCCATGGTGGCTATATTTTATAACACGTGGTCCCCACCCCCTCCCAGCATAGCTGACTGGGCCAGGAGTGCAACCTGCCCTTAGGTAGCAACCCATATCTTGGTTTGGCAAAAAGGTAAGGTATGTCAGCCAGATTCCCCCTTTTAGGAATCTGATGGAGGAAATACTGACAGCAAATGTCAGCAGTGGGGGTTACAGCTGAAAGGATCCATGAATTATTTGAAGTTCTGACAGTCAAGGAACCAGCAAGAATTAGAGGGAGCAGACAGTATGACTGGAAAGAAGCAGTGAGGTGGAGATGAGGCATTCAGAGCAGAGAAAAGCAGAGTTTCTAAGAGTAGGCAGTGCACAGGACAGAGACAGAATGTTTACACTCTGGGTGGCTTTCCATTTCCAGGCCACATGAAACATCCCATCAAATCCCCTTTTCTTAAGGTAATGCAAATACATACCTGTTATCTGAAACCAAGGAAGAATCTTCTGAAATAGCAGGTGAGCCAGCAAGTGTGCATGTACAATGACCCTTTGTCTAGGTGAATACCCTCCTTTCTAACTGATCTATTTCAAAGGATGTGGGCTAAGGTCCTTAGTGAGTGTTTTAGAAATAAACAGTGGGAGGAAATTTAGCTGTTGTGATCCATAACTTGGCAATGAAGGGAACTCTTGCCTAAGTATCAGAAAATGAGCCACCATCAAGTGAAGATGGAGTTAGGGCTTTTTACTGGGAAAATCTAGGGCTCTGCACACATACCAATCAATGGCGATGTCTACACAGAGCTGAACCATAACATTGCTCACCACCTGCTCTTAGCAACTCTGCTTTTCTCTGCTCTGAATGCCTCTTCTCCACCTCACTGCTTCTTTCCAGTCATACTGTCAGCTCCCTCTAACTCTAGCTGGTCCCTTGACTATCAGAACTTCAACTAATTCATGGATTGTACAGACTCTTAGGTCTATACCTAAAAATCAGAATATACTGGCAGAATGGGAGCATTGGCTCCTCTGGGTCTAGAAGCACTTTCTTGGTTAGATATCAAAGGTCAATTTTTTCCACTGGTAAAGGATACACTCATTACTACTTATTGGATTCCAGACACCAAGAGTAGCCCAACAGGTACATTCTACCCATCATTCTGGTCTCCAAATACAGGGAATTACGCACAAAGCCAAGTATTATGAGTTTGAGTCTCAAGCAGGCACAGAAATCTTTGTTTTCCGTGAGGTGTTTTATAATCATTCAATATTTATTAAATAAATTAGTAATTAGAAGGAGTATTGCTATGCAGTTCCTTTGGAAAAACATCTTCCTCAAGATGTGCGTATTTAAGAAAAGGCACATTAAAATGCCAAACAAGCTGCTTAAAGTGGCATGAAACTGTCAACAAGGAAACATAATATTTACTTCTAAGGAAGCATATGTTTAGACAAATCCAGAGGATTCTAAGGCTGCAAAAGAACATTCAAAGATGGCAGATTTAAAGAGTGTGGATCAGACTCTTTTTCTACAGGAACTGAAGACACTGCAGAATCAAAAGCCACTGGCTGCTTCAGGTGTGGAAAGGAAAGCGGCAGAGAGACTGTGGCCTCTGCCCTGGGTGGTTGTGGCCCACGGTGTTGAGCTGACGCTGTGCCCACCACCCCGCATGGACAGGGCAAGTCTCTCATGAGCAGAGTGCAGACCAACTTGGCATCGTGTGAACTTACCAGAAGTAGATCTTTGCCTTGTTCATCAATATCTGTCACAAACTTCTCAATTGGTTGAGGAGATTTCGAGTGAAAAGCCTGCCTGGGAAGGGCAACATCTCTAGGCCAGTCCTCTTCTCCTGGGAGTCCAATTACGCTACGAAGAACCACGTGTGAAAATAAGCATTAGCTGCTGTGCTGAAGCTATTTTCCAGCAAAATCTAGAAGAAGGTAAAGTCTAAGGGGCAGGCATGGGGGACACAGAGCCCCAGGAACCCCTCACTTGAACGACTTTCAGGACTCATTTCTCCCTGTCCTACAACAATACGGTGATCATGGGGCAGAAGGCGCTCTCACAGGACAACTGTGAAAGCCACTGGGAAGAAGTAAGAGACTACTTTGGCAGCAGACACAAAATGTAAGCAATAATGCAGAAATGGAAAATATTACATTACCAATAAGCCCTGAAATACTGATGGAGCAGGACCTCTATATTCACAGGACGCCCACGTGGGCAGATCATATTTGCCTTTATGCCCAAGAGTGGCTTTTGTGTTCTGCTCAAACCGTTCTGTTGACATGCTTTTATGATGCTCATCTAACATGATTGTGTTTACACATCAATTTGGTTGCATTTTTGGTTAAAGAATAATTCCCCAAACAGAAATTACATAAATTAAAATTAGACCAGAAACATGAGGCTAAAAGTTATGTTAGTCCTGTGTTATGCAAATGCTATTTTATAATTTAATATCACATTTAATGTATATAATTTAATGCACATATTTTGTGTAACTATTTTATGGTACTGCTAAGTGAGCAAACAATTAAGAAAAACAGCATCATTTACGTTTCTCCTGGAAATCATTCTGGGATCAGAAATGTAGAGAGAGTATCAAGTGATATTAAAAACTGCACATCCTTTGGAAACAGGCAGACCTGGGTTCAAATTCTGCACCTGCCACTTATTGGTAGGTAAGGACAAACTACTTAACTCCTGTGAGCCTCAGTGTCTTTATTTATACAACAATGACAACAATTGATGGTGTTATGAGGATCAGCAATAACTTACGTAAAGTGCATAGCACAGTGCCTAACACACAGTACTCGTCAACAGCAATGCATGACCCACTATTATTATCACAAGAGGAAAATAACATCATTGATCTAAAATGCGCACGCAACACATCACCACCACACAAAAAATATGAACTGCTTGAATTATACTGATGTGTGATTTAGGTTGTTCAGAAATATTAGAGGTCAGTGGCCTTACACAACTTATATATTATGTAGATATTCTTCATAATTTATGTATAGGTGGTTAAGGAGCTTTGAACAAGGGGAATAAGGGCAAGCAAGAACTTATACCTTACACAGACTCTGATTAACTCTAACCTAAAAAATTACAGTTTAGTGGACAGAATATACGGTTATTCAAATACTGAGCAAACTATTTTGACTACAGTTAGAAATGGTGCTGGCCTACGTTACCATCTTCCTGGCCTGCCCTCGCTGGGGGTGATCTCCTGAATAAGTCCCCAGGGTTCAGGAGCACGTGGTGGTGTCATAAGATCTCTCACAGGCTCTGTTCCCCTTCCCTTCCCTCAACAAAGCCCAGGTCACAGACCTCACCTGGGAAAGCAGACACCTGTGTCGTAACTGCACCTGTCTTTGGGTGTCTGGGGAGATACTGTAATCCTACCTCTGTGAGACATGCTGGGAGAGCCACGTTATTGAGGTAGATAGAGACAGACTCATGGACTTATTTACTGGAAAAAGGAACGGAAATGACAACTTGAGCAACATACATATTTGTTTAATAGCAAGTTTTAGAATAAGGATAAAAAGAAGGAAACATGAACAGAAGAATGCTTATTAAACAACTTTAAAAATTGCCTTTCATTTGTTTTTAGCCTTTTAGCCATATTTGTATCAATATTCTTGCATATCATCACCAGTCACTTAGAAATAGATGATAACAGCTCTTAGTAAGTTTTTAAATCTTTTTTCTTTGCAGTTTTGAATACATCGAGTTAAATCTGTTAATATGGGCAGCTAAGTGCCAAAAGCTCTCAGAAAAATACTGTCTCTGTATGTATATTTGCACGTGATGTATACATACATACACCCACATACCTGTTTACATAAATAACTTTTAAAAGTGTTTTAAAATCTATCACCTTCTCTGATCCCCATAATGACCTCCTGAGACATGCAGGTAAGTATTATTATTTCCATTTTGTAGACAGGGAAACTGAGGATGAGGAATGAAATGAACTGCCAAAGTCAGACACAGAGAGTTCAGTCCAGAGCCCAGAGTGAACTTACTCCAAATCCAGTATTTTGTTTCCATTTAACTATGACTCTGCTCCTAAAAATGCTCTAAAATGTCACTGGCTAAAAGCATTCAGTTTCACTTTCAAAGTACTTGTTGTTCTTTGAAAGTATAAATCTTCCTAAATGCAGAGACATTTTTCTCCTTAAGAGAATGTGAATATGGCTTTCCTTTAAAAAATATTCACTTTAATATCCAGTATGAACTTTTACAGCCTATATATGAGCGCTGTGAAACTCTGATAGGTCCTTCAAAAAGTGCTTGCATCAAATTTCAGTATCTGGACAGCTGAATACAAGCCTTAAAAGTTGACATTTGTACTGGAAAGACTGACAGAGCACAAAAGCTATAAATGGCAGTGACGGCCGGGACAGAAACCATTCTTCAAGTACTTCCAAGTGACACTAGGGTGCAGCATTGTCCCTTTTCTCTACGCCAAAGCAATGAATGCGTTCAGAGGAAACAGAACACAATTTCGATGAAACAATGCCAGAAACCGAGAAGTAAAACCTAAAGGCGCAAAACATATCGAACTTTATGGCTTCCTTTCTGCTGGCAGCCCAGGATCTCAGGCCTTTGTCAAAAGCGGAACTGGCCTTCCCCTTGGAAGCAAGTCAAACGTGCTCATCAAAGGTTCCTTGTGGTCCACCTCACTGCCTTCGTGTCCTCAGGGGCACCAGCAGTGTGAATGAGACTGAAGATGCCAGGGCTGAAGGTGGTCAGGACGCCCAGACAGCATCGGCAAGGAAAAGCAGGTGAAGGACCTTCAGCGTCTGGCAAGCAGGTTTCCATTAAGATTGGTTTTACTTTTACCAAAAGGGTCACTGGTAGGTCTCACTTTCCTAGTTCCCACTTCCCTTTCACATGCACACAAAATATCTTCAACAGGGATAGGGAAGAATAGATGGGAGTTCACCACTGAATGATCAAAGAATGTGACATCCAGAAGCAGAGAGTAACGTGGACATTTGGTCCTGAGTCCCTCCATCCTACAGAGCGGGCAGCAACAGCGGTGGGAGCAGCTGTGGTGGCTGCTGCCCTGGACCTGGGAAGCACCCCCAACAGTAAAACGAGCAAATGTTTTTCAGGCCTTAAAGCCCGTGGGTTCTGACTCAGCAGGGACACTGACACTAACAGAAGCCTATTAGAGCTGCTTCCAGTCACCAAAGAACTAACTCAGGTTCTGGTTTTATTCCAGCTCTTTCAAGCAGTTATGCATGGGAAGATGGTGTTAAAATAAAATTATTTTCATTAAGGGTACTTTTCATCAGTTTTACAGATAAAAAATCACTGGGTTTCCTTTAAAACGGTACAGACCAATGATCAGGGCTGGTTTTGGTTCTAGAACTCCCACTTTCTTCCTACCCCACTGCAATTCTGATGGGCTGGGAAAACACACAAATCCCCGAAGGAGGCCATACTGCATGCTCTGCGGGAAGAACAGCCTCTTAACATTCTAGAAACATGAGAGCATCCATCTTCATATGCACAAACATGCAGACACTAATGGAACTCTGAAAATCATCAAGGAGCTATGCCACAGGCAACTGGAGCCCAAGAATTTGAGCACAAGAAAGGATCTTCAAGTTTCATGTCTCAGGTGAAGAGGTTAAGAACAAAGAGGTAAAATAATGAATGATCATTACAATAATAGCTAACATTTTTTTAAGCCTTTAGAATGTACCAGGCACTGGGGAAGCTCTCGACAGGGTGTTCTAAATGAACTTCTCCAGATCGCACATTTATTTAGCCACAGACACAGGACTGGAACCCAGGATTCTCATTTCCTATTTCAGTGTTCCAAAGAAAAATGGATTGTGGAACATAGCACCCTTGGCCCAGGAAAACAAAACAGAACAATGTACAACCAACTGGGATGAATAAAGGACATTCAATGCGGACTGGAAGCCTAGTGGGCAAAATGGGTTACCGGGCCACTGAGCACCCCACCTCTGATGGTGGGAGCATCTGAAATGACCCCCAGCTGACAACACAACTAAACCAAAGACCTGGAGCTCAGCCAAGCAGAGAAGGAGAAGCCGCCAAAAGGTCCACACAAGCAACATACAAGTTTCCAGAGCAGAGCAGTTAGGCCACACGTCATGAGGGGCTCTGTGCAAAACAGCACGTCTACCCTGTCCCCACTCACCACACAAATAGCAACACTGTCTGCAGCAGCAGCTTGGGGTAGGAAAGACAAGAGATAAACATATTACATGAACGTCAGAGGAAGGTCACTGTAAATGTTTTAATGCTACAGACACTGATGTAAAATTACAGTTACTACTTACTCCAAGATTTTTCCTAGTTGATCGACATCTGAACTTCCACGAAAAAGAGGCCTAAAAGAATAAAGATACATATTAAACAAGGAATTTTCTCTGGTTACGTTCCAATCATATTTGTCGTGATCATTATTTAACGGGAATCAAAATATTCTTTGTGTAGGGGAGAAGTAAAGAATGCAGATACCTTTTCTTTTGGTAAATGAAGGTTTTTTGCCTCCATTTCACTTACAAATATCTGGTGGTGCCTGAATCCCATGCCTGATAATCACGGGTATCCTATTCTCAGTCATTGTAACAACAGTGCCACCATCATATACAGGCCCCAGCTTCAAAGTTCTGCTTAACTTTGTGATAGGGTGGAACACATCCCTGGCTTAGTCTCAACCAGGGGTATGTGGTATTCTTTGAAACTATTCATGGTCAAATCCTTCTCAGAATACCCCTTCTTTTTTTTAAATTGAAGTATAGTTGATTTACAGTATTGTGTTACTTTTAGGTGTACAGCAAAGTGTTCAGTTACATATATATATATATTTTTTTTTTCAGATCCTTTTCCATTATAGGTAATTATAAGCCACTGAATATAGTTTCCAGTGCCATACAGTAAATCCTTGTTTCTTATCTATTTTATGTATGTAGGTAGTTTGTGTCTATTAATCCCAGACTCCTGATTTATCCCTTCCTCCTCCCTTATGTCTGTGAGCCTGTTTCCATTTGATACACCACTTTTTAATTCTTTCCAAAGCCCAGAACTTGGGTTACACAGAATCAACAATTCTCTTTCTTTTCATGTTCATCTGTTTCCTTAATACTAAAGAACAAAATGATAAAATTAAGTATAACTAGCCTTCTGGAGTTTGAGAACAAACACAAATGACAAACGGCCCCTCCTTGTTAAGCAAGGCTCAAATGGCTGCAGTGGTGAGTGCGCTGGGGTGGGAAGCACAGAGGGAAGACAGAGAGTCAGTTTCATCTGCTGAGCTGGTTAAGTAGCTCCGGACACATGCCAAGCCCCTCACCCTTCATGAAGAAGACTGGCATCCACAGAAGCATGAGTGAAATTACTTTTGAGGATTAGGGAGCAGTTTACCATAAATATCTTGGCATGGCTATTGGGAAACAAACAAAGCAGACTAACTTGAATGGATGTTTCCAGGCAAAGGCGTAAGAATATCTCGTTTCTGGGGTGGCCACTGAGACCCCAGCCTAACACTCAGTTGTAGCAATGGCTCATGCCTTTCCCGTTTTAGTTTTCACCTCTTTTTGTCCCTTGGCAATATCCTAATCTTTTCTTGCTAGCTCCACTATGCATTTAAGCTTGCTCTATTTTATCTTAAAGTTGCTGCATGTTTTAGCAGAGGACTTTCAAGTCACGCAGTCCACCATATGGCAAAAGCCTGAAGTCTGATCTCTAGTGGTTGAACTTGGCCCACAAAATGACATGTGCTTGCCATCCTCGAGTTAGAACTGGTCCATCAGTTTGGCGCCTCCTTTCATTAATGTGGCAAGCAAAAGGTCTGAATCATAACCACTCTCTGTGAACACTCAGCAAAACCTGCTGGGGGATACTAGAAACCTGGAGGCTGCAATTTGGTGTACAACTCAGGTGGCCTTTTGCCACCTTAGGAAGACCTGGCATGAGACTCTGAGGTCTATGAATCTGACTTTGCAGCAGATATGGGTTGGCTTAGGTTATACAGAGCCACCAAAACCTGACTGCATGCAGTTAACTCCTATAAAATGGATCTTTGGATGCAAAGACACAGTCACAAGACAACAGAAATGGGTCACGTGAAGGGGGAACAAGACTAATTGGATCTGGTACTCTCAGCTGACCAAGAGGTTGGTCATGAATGTGATCAAACTCTTAGAACTATCTATTCCGTTTTCAGCTGAAAATTTGGAATAGTTTGTATGAGCTGTTTTTATGTACATCAGAAGCTTGGAGAAGATTTAGAGGAGAGGTGAAACCTCTAGGTGTGCTATGGCGGAGAACAGAGACATAGACCTAAGGACCTCATTCTATCTTTAAATAAGGCTTTATGTTAAAAAGTCTTGGCTTTTATGCATCATGAACTGAAGAAACACACAGGACTGGTATTTTCATTGAGATTATTTTGAGTGTTTCTTTCTTTCTCAGATTAGTTGAGCTAAATATCCTTCAATTTATATAATTTATGGCTTATGGTGGACAAATATGAACATAATCTTTGATTATATTCTTGGGTTTAGTGCTGAGGGAGAGTTTAACCTACTGCCTTGAGTAACTATATAATTGCAGTGATGATTTGGCTAAAACACATACATACATTGAGTTGGATGTGGCTGGTTCTTTGTTACCATGACACAGAGCTGAGCTGGAAGGAGTAGAGGGTTGAAGGAGCAAAATGGGGGAGAATAAAACACACATACTGAGGACTGAGACTGAAATAGAGATGGCAGAGGTTCAAAATAACTTCAAACTGTTTCCTCCCATTGCCTAAGGATCTACCTCTCCTGGGAATCCTAGGGTGCACTTACAGAGCCCTGACGTGAAGACTGAAGCTGGGAGAGGAAAGCTCTATTATATATCATGAGACAGAGCATCATCAGAGAGAAAAAGTCATGCTTTTTTTTTTTTTTAATCACTGTTGGGGGAGGATCCACAAAGTGCTCCTTTCTTGTCTGTTTTTAGACATAAGCCTCCAGGCGACATACTTACTAATTATTTTAAACTAATTATTTAAAAGTACAGTTAACAATAGAGATATTCTATTGAAGGTAGTAAATCTGAAGCCTGTTTTTGTATTTTTTAAAAATAATTCTTCCTTATACACATATTTGGTGGGGGGAAATAATAAAATGGAAAGATTACTTGTACCACAACCATCCCAAAATAGAGACTGCAATTGCTTTACTGGAGTAACACATTAAAACTACAATGAATCACTTCTTTAGATACTTTCAGCAGTTTAACCAAGTCGTTGGTTAATGGTGCACTAAAAAACGTTATCTGCTAAAGACATTTATGAATCTAAGTTTCATGAATCCATTTCCAACTTTATCTACATTTCTTTTCTCTTCCCTCTAGCTTATGATTCTCCTTTTTCTTCAAAAGAGTTTCTCCACATTCCCCGGGACCGTTACATTCCACTGCATAAACTCTGCTTCTGTCTCTCATGGCCCTGAGCCTCTTTCTATTTTGAATTCCCACATAAACTACAGAGGAGCCTACTGGAAGGGCTATACCCTTGAAACCAATTTATTTGACAAGATAAGCAATATTAGGGGGAAAATATCTGAAACCAAACATTGCTATGTTTTTATGAAAGAGAATTTTAGGTTATTTCCGTGTATTTTCTTCAAATATCTTTCTTCACCATTATAGTTAATGCTGATAAGATAAACTCTTTATGAAAGAAATACATTTTCATTTATACATGTAAACTTTTTTCCTAACTAAAAGGATATTACCGTAAAATACAATGGCAAATTGCACTCACTTCAAACCACAGCAAAGTCAATTCTCTTCTCACATCACCTTAGGCACTGTTGTGCCAAAAAAAGCATAGTTCTTGGGGTTTTTTTAAATCAAGGATTTTCCCCAAGGCTTTCCTAAATTTGTGAAAGGTTAAGCCTTAATATTTACCCCCCACCCCTTAACGTGTGATTTCAGGGTATTTGTTGATTGGGGAAAGGGCACAGATTTTGGTGATAAACTGTCCTGAATGTGAACCCCTACTCAGCCGATTCTCTCTATATGACCTTAGGAAAATCACCTAGCCTCTTTGAACTTATTTGTTTCATCTGTAAAATGTCCGGTTTATAGTAAACATATAATAAGCAGCAACTAAATATGCACACTTTCTCATACACAGTAGATACTAAAATTTAATCATCAAGAAAAGAATGAATGTCAAAATTTCCAATAAGGTTTAATTCATTTTGAATTGGCATTATCACTGCCCCTTCTGACTCACCGTGTCTTATCAGTGAAGTGAATTTTCTTGGGTCAAATTACAAAGGGGACCAAGTTTCAGATTATATGCCTTTTAAAACAAACGACTGAAAGAACGTATAAATATTATTCATAATCTCAACGAACAGTGGAAAACAACATTTAGAAGTAGGGTATGTTTTCTAGCAGATGAGACGTGTATCTGTCTGTTACAGAGAGGAAATGATTCATGCATAGTGGAAGATGGAAGATTTCGTTTAGTTACAGTACTTTCATTGTACTAAAAATATGAGGAAGCCATGGATCACCCTAGAGAACATCTCTCTAACCTGCATTTGACCTGCAGCTATGCTTTCCCTGCTATCTTTCTTGATTAGTAGAGGAATTTTCCATGTTCATAAAATGACCTTTCAAAAAATATTACCCAGGGGTGTGTTTGCTGTTTTATACTTGCACTCCATGTTCAGTTCTAAAGCTGTTATCTGTTAAGGTACAAATGTCAATTTATCACCTTATAATTACCACCCATTCAAATAACCAGATTAAGCAGAAAATCGATGAACTGATTTGCTTTGTAAATACTAATTGGGTGATCACGTATTAAATACAAAGGGCTGCATTAGGTGCCTGCCCCTGAAAATAAATATTAAATGTAAGTTAGTATGTATGATCTTAAAATATAATAGACATATTTAAATTATATTATATATTTTACAAATTTATATTATAATAAAATAATATGTTTATATTATAAATTCATTATACAAATATATCAAAACACAACTTTAGAACTATTTATAAATAAATATACATCCATATTCTACGTACTACCATAATGGTCTTTGCCTCCACAGGAGACAAGCTATACAAATGCAGGGTCATGAAACCGAGAAGTTTATCTCATTTTACTGGTAGGAGGCAAAGCCAAGGGCAATCATTTAACCTTCACTAGAATGTTGGGAGGTGGTCTGACTAACCTCCTCTTAACAGATGAGAAGTAACTGATCCAGGAAAATACAGCCCGCCTGGTAAGTGGCTAAGCTGGTCTTGTGACTCCAATGAGCAGCAAGCAGAAGCAGTGTTTTAGAGAGACTGATATGGCAGGCACTCACTAGGTCAACTGGGAGGGATGGAGACGAAGCTGGGGATGCCAATGGGGAGGCCAGGTCACGAATGAGATGGCAAGGACCTGCACCAGGTGGACAAGGAAATGGGCAGGGATGCAAAGATGTTTAAGGGAAGGTGATCAGAACTTGGTGAAAGACTGAACATGACTTTAAAGGAGAAGGATGATTTGAAGTTTGCATTACTAGCAAAGCCAGGCTGAATGAGAAAGGCAGAGGAGTGGGAGACTAGGAGGAGCAAACTGGAAGATAATTTAGTTTTAAACATGCTCCTTGATAATAAAAGTAACATATAAAATAAAAGATATGCAAAAAGGTAGCTAAGCACACCTAGAGATGTACCTAGGAGTATTGAAAGCATATGTCCATACAAAAACTTGTACATGAACATACATAGCATATTCATATTCGTAACAACCAAAAAGTAGAAAGAACCCATATGTCCATCGGCTGATAAAGGGATAAACAGAATGTGGTATAAGCCATACAACAGAGTATCATTCAATCATACAAAGAAATGAAGCACTGCTGCAACATGGATGACTCTTGAAAACATCATGCTAAGTAAAAGATGCCAGTCACAAAAGACCACATATTGTATGATTCCATGTACAAGGAAGAGGCAAATCTACAATCAGAAAGTAGATTAGTGGTTGCCTAGGAAAAGGGCCATGTGGGAAAATGAGGAGTGACTGCTAATGGGTATGAGGTTTCTTTTTGGGGTAATAAAAATATTCTAAAACTGACCGTGGTGATGGTTGCACAACTCTCTGGATATACTACATTGAAAACCATTGAACTGTAAAATTTATATTGGTGAATTGTATGGTATGTGAATTATATGTCAGTAAAGCTTTTTTTATTAAGTAGTTAAAATTATATTTCCAAGCAAACATTTACAAATTCAGTTAAAAAAACTGCTACGAAAACTGCTTTAGGGTTAAATATATGAAAGGCTTAAGTACATGGTATTAAAGAAGAGCGACAAACACTTATTTTACCATATATTCAATCAAGGACCCACTTGGAGAGAGGTGGTCTGGAAGTTCTGAATAATCTAGTAATTTGATCTGAATCTCCCCCAAACACCTGATTAATCAGATTAGGATTAACTGATAAACAGAAATGTCTATGTATGAAAAAAAGACACTCTTACAAAAACTATCTTATACTTTCCTCTGGATGGTGAGATTATGGGTGATTTTTTTCCTGCATTTTTCTATTACTCTGTACTCAGCATTTTATGAGCACCAGTTCCTCTTAAAATCAGAAGAAAATCGTCCCAACATGGCTACTTGCCACACACTGCATGTATGAGATCTGGTCACCTCATCCCCTACTCCTGCGCTAACCCACCACTATCACTCACTTACTTGTTGGTTTCTGCAGCCAAATCAGAAGCTCTCTGAGGACAGGGCCAACCTTACTTGCTGCTATATCCAGGGCACATAACTTTCTGTCCATAATTGGCACTCATTGAACACATACTGAATGGTTACTGTTTCTTCCATCAAGAAGGCCTTCCTCTCTCTTCTTTCCATAAGCTTCAGTCCCTTATGCCTCAAATTTCGCTTCCTTGGTTCACCTCTGGGTAATGCAACTGTGAGCATGTGTGTTTGCACAGATACACGTACATATGAATAGACGTATACACAGTCAGGGCTGCAACTGGATTTGACCGATATTGTCCTATCTAGTTATGCTGTATGAGTCTGTGACACTAGACAGTATCTGCAAATAATGGGTACTTAAAAATCCAGGCAGCCTGACAATCAGTCCCCTAAATCTAAAATCTTGCCAAAACCATCAGAGAAGCAGCAAGAGGCATACAGGATAGGAAATTTGCCTGCAGGTGCTTCCTTCACCCAAGTATGCAGGACAGGGATGGGCTCCTTGGAAGACAAAGAGAGAGAAGTGTTGAGAAAAAGTGTAGCAAAGGCAGAACAGGGAGTGAGGGATTACAGAGGGTGTGGAGGGGAAAGAGGAGCTGGAAGGAAACCAGTCCAGAAAGGAAGAAGGCCTGCTGGGAAAGAGCACTGGAGAAAGGGGGAAAAAATAAAAAATTAAAAGGCCAAGTAATGAAAGGGAAGGACAGGGGCAAAAATGATCTGAGATGAAGTTCTGTCATGGAGACATACACTGACAGGAAAAAGCCTCTACCAGGGAAGGGAGGTGCTACTTACAGCACAGACCAGATGAACACAAGTCAGAGACTGTTGCCATATCTGTCCATAGCAGGGGACTCTGAGTCTCGTAATTTCCTTAAAAGTAAATTGCTGAATTAATTTTCCCTTGTTACCAGATGTGAATAATTTATTTCTCCACAGAGGGTTCATATTTACTGGACTATGAGTTAACTTCCGAGAGAGAGAGAGAGAGAGAGAAGCAGAGGAAAACCCCAATGGTTTTCAATGCAAAATTGCCAATTACAATTAAACTAGAGCTCCAAACCACTTGAGATTTCTGAAACATTACAAAACTTACAAATTAACATATTTACCCACATAGTCAACTTCATATATGACTAAAGAAGCCTAAGTGGCCATTAGGACAAAAAAAGCACTTCTAATATCACTTGAGCAAATGTTGAGTACCTAGTATTTGCCAGAAATCACTACTTCTTGTCTATACTTAATTTGAGAACTGCCTTTCTGTTCTCTCAGTGCTCTCTCTTCCTGTCTTAGTCTACTTGGGCTAGCATAACAGTACCATAGGCTGGGCGGCTAAAATGACAGAAATTTATTTCCCACAGTTCTGGAGGCTGAGAAGTCCTAGATGAAGGTGCCAACAGGATTGATTTCTGATGAGGAGTCTCTTCCTGGCTTGCAGATGGCCACCTTCTTGTTGTGTCCTCACATGATGGGGTTAGAGTAAGCTCTCTGGTGTCTCTTCTTAGAAGGGCACTAATCCCATCATAGGGGCTCCATCCTCATGATCTCATCTAACCCTAACTAACTCCAAAGGCCCCACCTCCAAACACCATAAAATTGGGGGTTAGAGCTTCAACATCTGAATTTTGGGTGGACACAAACATGCAGTCCATAACACGTCCTCATATTACTAATACCTTTCATACCTTTAAAGTTAGAAAGCTGGGTGGGCATGTTCTCGTCCAACAGAACAACACACAGAATTAGTCTCATTCTGTGTCTGTGATCTAAGTATTCATTTCATATACTTTCTGATAATTTTTCTTGCCAAGTTGCATTTATTACTCTTCCAATGCCTCCCTTATCTCTTGCTCTCCAATCACAGTGCTCAGGGGAGTTCTTAAGGCAGGAAGGACATGATCACGTATTGAGCACTTTCTAAAGGCTGGGCTCCTAACTACGTTACTGCATTTTCATTCTTACTCTAACCCTAAAGCAAGACAACTAGCAAGTACTAAATAACTTTGCATTTGAAAGGAAGTTTGCGAACCAGGAGAAGAAACTTGAGTCAAACCTAAGAAGTGATAACTTGCAAGGGTGAAGCATTTGCATTAGTATTACTAACTACCAGGAAACTGAAGGCACATCCAGGGTCTGGGACTTCCATGGAATCAACTTTCTCACCACAGGCAATAAGCCTCTTTAAAAGTCAGACATCTTAGGTTCAATGTCCTGGGGAATGCTGTCTTCTGTCTCTTCATATAATCACAGAGCCTGGATGACTCTCCTCCTCCTTTATGGAAATTCTAGTTGTAATACACACTGTACTTTACGTTGGGCTTGGTATTGAAAAACTTTAATGATGACATGCTGGAAGATCATTTGGGGCAAGGGTGATGGTGGTGTGTGGAGATATTGAACGGATTATCAGAGATTACCAGGAATACCTGGTAAAATCAGTGCCGGAACTGATTAGTCAGACTTTGATTACCAACTGGGCTCAGGGCTTATCAATGACATTCACTCTGCAAAAGAAATGTGAACTAGAGCCATCACTTAACCAAACTAGAACCTCACCATACCTTATAACAAAATCACTCTGTCCCACAATCCCTAGTCTTTATACAGTGCTTCCTGGGAGAGAAAGAAAACCTGTATCAGGGAGCTGATGAGTGAGAACCTTAGCACCCATGTTCCTTAACACTGGCCATCTGGGTAGGGCATGGGGACAGGGTGACCAGTGACCAAATGGCCCAGTTTTCCTAGGATGGTCCCAGTTTTAGCACTACAAATTTTGTATCCTGGGAAACCTCCTTGTCCCAGGCAAACTAGAATGGTTGGTCGCCCTACGCAGGAGACCCAGTACAAGAAGTTGTAGAAAGGCACGTTTAAAAAAAAAAAAAGAATTATCTTAAAAAATTATCTTGCTTTTCATTATAGGTTATTACAAGAGAAACTAAGACACCATTGTAAGTCAATAATATTTCAACTAAAAAATTATATTTGTTACTTCATACGAGCATCTGCCAAAACAATAAGAATGAAGGTGGTCCAGACAGACAGGTTTCATTCTCACTGACTGTTACTATGCAATAACAAACTAGACCATTGGTAGCTCCCTCTTCATACCATAATTCAATTTGTTATCACTCTCCTGTAGCAAAAGATTTGTAAAACTATACCCATCTTGCCGAGGGAAAGAGCACTGCCTATGGCTTAATCCACATGGCTAGTAACAGTCTGAGGGAAGTGCATGGTTTAAAGAGGAGGCCACCAGCACAGGCTGGAGCTACTCACATATCTAGCACGACAAAGAGAATCATCTTGTTCAATCTGATTGATTGATAGGAACAGGCTGCGAGCTGGGTTGAGAATGATTCTGAAGTGCTATCTAAGTGCAGCAGGAGACAGTGCTGTGATTAATCAGCAACATAGATCATGGAAAACAAACTAGCCACGTGAACCAAGGTGACCCAGGTAAGTCAAGTTTTCTCTCAGAGGCTGACGTCAAAGCAATATGCAAGGAATAAAAGTTAGAAAATGTAAAGGTAAGCCCATCTAACAGCGACATACTCCAACAGCAAATATTTCTTACATTACGGTAACAAAAATGTGGCTTTCAAAACTACTTACTTTTTAATCTTTGAATCCACTGGTCTTGTTTTTGACACAACAACTTTGCCAAAGATAGTCTTATGGCTGTAATGTGGGAGTCTCTGAGTAGATAATCATGATCACCTCCACGCGCATACGCACATGCTTTCTCCTGCACAAATACCCTCATATTGACATCAGCCAGCTGTCAGCAAAATGACACGTAATCCAAGGCTGAAAGTTTTAATGTTGATTTTAGGGGAGCATAATCACCAGAAATTTTCTGAAACAGATGTGTCTGTTGGTTGAAGTGGCTTATTTTATTTTATTTTTTTTAAGCAGCTTTGCTTAAAAGGGAACCAAAAGCATCACTCATATAGTATTACAAATGATCCAAAAATATCCTCAAATTGGATTCAATCATTGGTTAAAAATACTCCAAACAGTGGAAATCTGATTTTCTCATTTTTTCCTTAAAAAAAAATCTGCTTAGTATTACAAGTATGAGCACCGGCCCTCAAATATCAGTGAGGCTGTTTACATATCTCTAGGATTGAGAGATTAATGTGGTGATCAATTAACAAAAGTTAGCATTTCTTTTCTCGGGATAAAATTTTACTGACCCAAGAGCCAGTTTAACTTTTTTAAAAGCTTACTTATTGCACTTATATTTTTAATGATGGGTGGTGACTTTAACAAGTAAATTTTTTTCTGATTATGAAACATACATGCATTGGAGAAAATTTGGCAAATAGATAAAAGTAAATGGAAGAAATACAAATAGCTAAAATGGGATCTCTAAAGGTCTCTTCTCTTTCATACAAAGATGGCACCACACTCCAGAGCAGGATGGGAACCCTGGCCATGCAGTCCTTGGTTTGGACAAGAATAAAGACACAAGACAGCAGTTAGCAGTTGTAACAAAGCTGTGATGGAATATGACTGAAGCCTCTATGAAGAAAAGAATCAAAGACCTCTTAAAAAAATATGATTTGCACACACATTTCTACCTACCCTTTCAGAGTTTATATCTTATGACCAGGAGCAATAAAAACCTTCTCCTTTATTCCTTTCTAAATGGTAAAGACAACTGGTATCCTGTATGAATATAATATTCTTATCCAGAACATTCTGGGTAGAATCCAATCATGTGTGATAACTCAACGATTTAGCACAGGAAGCAAAGCCCACAACATTCCTTAGAAATTTCACAGACTATCTAGACAGAACAGACCCATTTGAATAGGATTTTTTTTTCTTCAGTGATATTTGAAGAATGCAGTTTTTCATGGTGGACACACAGGGTTTGTGACGGATACAAATTCAGAAAGGAATAAAATACAATTAAATGATTCAGAGTCTTGCTTATGCTTCCACAGACCTTATTTCTGCATGGGTCAAACAAAGGAAAGTTGGTGTTTGACAACTGTAGATGACTCATCAGAGGAAGTTCTTACCATATGGACATGCTTGTTGAAATAAAGCTGGTTAACAAAGCCAGCCTTTTTTCTGCCTGTGGGCCAGTGAGGGTTTCATTTTAGGAAATGGAAGTGTCAATGTGGACAAACTGTCCTAAAGTATTTATAGCATAATGTGGAGTTTCCTTAAACTGCCTTTGAACAAAGAATATGTGAATGGAAAAAAAAGACCCGAATTTCTTTCACTCGTGTCATTTGAACTGTATTGTTTGTTTATAAAACCCATTTAGCACTGTGACGTGCACAATGTGATAGGAAAGTGGGACAGCCACAGTGGGACGTGCTAATGGTTTCCCAATTAATTCTAAGAGCTCCTACTCATTAAGGATGCCACGACTTAGTCATATTCATTGCAGACATTTTCTCTAAGATTACCATATGCTTTTTAACTTTGCGCTGTTTTTATTTTTTGGTGGAACAGTCTCAAAGCACATGTTTTGTTTGTATTGTTTGTTTTTTGTGAGGGAGACGTAATTAGGTTTATTCATTGATTTCTGCTTGGAGGAGGTACTGGGGATTGAACCCCAGACCTCCTGAGTGCAGAGCATGCGCTCTACCACTTAAGCTATACCCTTCCACCTGCACTGTTTCTATTTTTTGATGAACAAAGGTTTCAATTTTTATATAGTCAAATATATTAATGTTTTTCTTTGTGACTTTTTAACACTTTGAAAGCTTATCTCCATTTTAGGGTCATCAATATTTTCTATAGTTTATCCTTTTATGGTTTTATTTTTAATATTTAACTCTTTAAGCCATCTGCTACTTGCTCTCCTGTAAGGAACAGGGAAAATCTAATCAGATCACCATTTTTTCCCCCCCTCAACAAGTTGATCAGTTACTTTATCTCATTTGTTGAACAAGCTATTCTGTCCTCCAGGATTTGTGATTTATGATAAATTATATCACTTCCTAAACTGGAGGTTTTTCCCTGGCCTCTCTGTTTTGTTCCATTAATGTCTGTCAGTTCTTCTGCGGGAACCAAATTGTTTTTATTACTGTAGCTGCACAATGCATTTTAGTGCTTGGTGGTAGGATTTTCCCTTCATGACTTTTTTTTTTTAAACCAACAATTCTTGGCTATTTTCACTGGTTTAGCTTTTCTGAATGCATTTTAGAAAATGCCACTGGGATTCTGACTGGAGTTGCATAAACCTATAACTGAATTTGGAAAGACCTTGTATCCTTTGAATATTCAATCTTCTCATTCAGGAAAATGTTTAACATCTTGCCAATATTCAAATATCCTCTACATAGGGGTAGGTCTTTTATATCTCTCAATCAAGTTTTACTGTTTCCTTGATAAGGGCCCCACACATTTGCTTACATTAGTTACAGTTTTGATTATTACTGGGAGTGAGATGGAACTGCTACCAACTGGAGAAACTGTCCTTCTTGTCTGAGGTCATGATCCTGATGGTTCTCTTGGATCAGAGGTTACCTTAGACTTGAAAAGTGGAAGCAGAAGGAAAAGAAGGACATTTGGGGGATGGTTTATATTCATAGCATGAAGACTATGAACCTCCCAAAAATGCTCTAAAGGTTAAAAAAGCATGCAACCTCAAGAACCGGGGGTTAGTGAAAAAGAGAAATAATGTGCTAATAAGCTCTGAGTGATGACTCATTGCATTGGATCATTGTTGGGAAACCACCTACTAAGCAGAATTTAGCAGTTAAGGTGTTATTTTTGGTGCATGATTACGGCTACTTCCTCTTGGGAAAAAAAAAAAAAAAAGATTAAACCCCAGCTCCCTAAAACACATGAAAATGCTCATCCTGGCAGACCAGCCTATCAGGTAATGATGCTATTTCTAGAACAGGGCAGGCTTGTGTCCCCTTGTAGAGCCTTCTTTAGAACAAGACAGAAGCACTTAGCCATGTGTAATGGAAAGGAGTATAAACCAGGAGACAGAAGACCCAGCTCCTAATGCGGGCTCTGTAACTGATTAACAGATCACTGAGTGCAGGCAGGCAGGCCACTGAACCTCTGCTCATCTGTTAAAGAACAGATATCACAGTTTCTGTCCCGCTCTATGCCACAGATGTGCTACAAAAATGATCAATTATGTGACGAATCAGAACTGCTGAGGAGTAAAATGAGCTGCTTGGTAAAAGTAACACCATTATCAAGTAGCAAATACAATGAACTCTCACTCATTCCAAAGTTACTCATTTTTGCTTCATACTGTATTATATTCTATCCCGGCCTCCGGCTCCCTTTCCCTGCTGGCAGTTTCTTTTCCTTGTTTCATTACGGTTAAATACACAAAGAAAAGTCAATGCTATTGTTTTGGACCTGTTACTGGACCAAATCTCTGAATTTAATTTACCCATGATATTCTGCTGTGACACTTACAAAGGTCACTGGCTCAGAAAACTTTAAGATGATGTAGCCATGATAAGGACAAGTATGAGGGAAAATGCGTCTCTTCATTCAGTAAGGCTAATTAGAGCATCCCCTCTACCCTCATCAACTGATTTTTAATATGGTGTTTTCCTTATGTTGATGAAGAAACTGAGGTCCTGCAAGATTAAATGACTTGCTCAAGATTTGATAGTTTGTTCGTTCACTTGTTCATTCACTCATTCCTTCAGAGAATATACACTGAGTGTCAGATGCTGTTCTGGAGGCTAGGAATATACCAGTAAATGAAATACACTCCCTCTCTCTGAATGCCTTAATAAACAGTTGTTAGAATGTGTCTTTCCCTGATTGGTGGTGAGTTTGAACAGTTTTATCCTTAGGCTTATTTACCATTGGTAATACTTCTATGAATTTCTGCTTCTCAATTTCCAATGAAGCCAGATCATTTTGCTTAATAAAATGGAATGGGAACTATAGGTATGACATGTTTTCCCTAATTCTCACAAACAACCCTGAAACATAGGCAGTACTCTCCACATTTTACAGATGAGGAAGCTGGGGCTCAGGAGAGTTTTGTAATTTAAACAGACGCAGTCATATATGTGGTAAGTGCAGAAGCCGGAATCAACACTGTTAATCATGATTTCTTATTGATGCTATTTTATCATATATTTAAATGCAACCTACCACAGCTCATTTACAAATATGTCACTGAACAGACATTAAGGTCAATCTTTGGCCTCAGTACAAAGCACTTGATTTATTTGTGAAACAAGTGAAATAGGAATGAGGAGGTTGGAGGCATATTTTGTTTATGGTCTGTTTGCATCACACATTCTCTAGAAAGGTACTTCTCTATCCATCATGCATATGACTTTACAGCTATGAGAGAAGGACATTGTGGGCAAGAAGTCTTATCTCAACCATACAAATGAAGCATCTGTACGGTAAGAATTACTGTATATTTATGTATTAAAATTATAGATGAAAAACTTGAAATATATATTAAAACGCTTCTATAATGCAAAATATGTTGATATTGTATAAAAATATATCAAAAAGATTAGAAAGAAGGATATGACGAAGGTGTTATGAATATGCTATCTATGGGTTACAGGTAATTTTCATCCTCCCTTTTTTGCTTCTCTGCATTATTCTAAATCAAACTTCCTAAAATTTTGCTAATGTGGTACTTTCTAAGAAGAAAAATTCAATAAAAGTTGTTAAAAGTGAAAAGTAAAAATCCAGTCATGTTCTGCCATCCCTAAAGTTATGGTCTGAGAAAAAGATGAATAGATAGGCATTAAAATAAAAGCTTTGGGAGGTATAGTTTTAATATACTTGAGACTATGTGGACTGGGATTTCAAAATGTAGAACAGATAAACAAGATCGTACCGAGTAGCACAGGGAAATACATACAGGATCTTGTGGTGGCTCACAGCGAACGAGAATGTGACAATGAATGTATGTATGTTCATGTATAACTGAAAAATTGTGCTCTACACTGGAATTTGACACAACATTGTAAAATGACTATAACTCAATTAAAAAAAAAAAAAAAAGACTATGTGGCCACAAGGGGCTGTCAGGTTACACCAGGTTTTACACACTTGACTAAACTGAAGATTTAAATTGCAACTGAACATTTTACTCAAAAACTGGTTGTGAATTCAGAAAATACCCGGTCAGATTTTAGATATTAAGCAAATAAATGTCTACTTTCTAATTATCAAGTATAATTACTTAATGACCACCTATACTTCTTGATCATCACTGGTAGGCTTGGCACTGTAACTGAGGAACACATTTTCCTTGAAAATGGAATTTAGATTCTTTCAATCTGTAAAAGAACTTCTGACCACATCTGGCTAGATTAAAACTCTGCAAGGAACTTTAAGGAAGTAGAAAAGAAACCTTAGCCTTAAGACTACTATTTTAAAGAAATTATGAAGATAAAAACCAGGGCATCCTAAAAAAATGTTAGGTAGGTAAGTAACCTTTCTTCAACATTGACAGCTATGAATGATGACAGATGCAATTTACCAAACAAATACCTCTTATAGGACAGGGGCTGCTTTACTCTATTCTCCATGTATTATCTCATTTGATTCTAAAAACACTCTGCTAGGTAAATATCATTATCCTCATTTTAAAAGAAGGAACTGAGGCTTAGAGAGGTTAAGTCAAAATCAAATATCAAATTGTGTAACTCTAACATCTACTAGGTAATAGACAGCAGACAGTACCCCCAATGGCACACATACAGGAAAAGTACACAAAAAAGTGAGGCTCAAAATAAATTAAAAACTTGAAAGGTTGTACTGTGTTCAACTCAGCTAATTAAATAGAGCCCTTTAAAGCTTACAAAGCATTGTGGGTGACAGTATTTAATATATTTAAAATACAATATTGACATAATTTGATAATGCACGTTGTATGCTCTGCTCATAAAATGCACTTTCAGATTATGTAGCTTTACACATAAATAAAATGCACTTTAGATTAGTTTGGTTTTGAATGTTAAAAAGTCTAAAAGAATATTAAAAAGTCTAAAATACATTTAAATTTAAAGTTTATATGGTAACTGAACTGCTCTTCTTTATTAATTTACCAAAATATACTATATATGTAGTATAACTTTGGCGCTTTTATTTTATTTTATTAAACAATTTATTTTAAAAGATAAACCTGGCACCCTTCCTACAAAAGTAGGAAGGCCTTGATACCAGGGAAGAGTCTGCGGGCTGCACATGGAGCGCCTGAGGAACACGGCCACACCAACCCCACGGCCCCTCCCGGAACAACGTTTTACTGTCTCATGTTTAACTGATCCACTCATCTAAGGATGAACTTTCCTGGTACCTTTCCCCACTTGTTTGGGAGTTCTGCCAATGCCCAGATAGAAGGATGCTTCAGAGCCAATGTACGGTTTACTTCAGAGTCCTGCTTTGTAAGGCTTGGGCTCCGACAAGCTGCAGCACAACACACCCTGTGTGGACCATGCAGGCTGGCCAGACCCCAGTGCTGCTCTGCCAGCAGCCAGTAGTGACCCACGAAGGCAACAGTAAGTCTCAGCCTTAGGTTCTCTGGTTTACTCCTTGACTGCCCCAAGGAATATCACTTACATATTAAATTATAATTAAAAATGTCCACATACAATCCAGCAATTCCACTCTTGGGTATTTATCTGAAGAAAGTGAAAACACTAATTTGAAAAAAAAAATATGTACCCTTATGTTTACTGCATTATTATTTACAATAGCCAAGTTATGGAATCAAACTAAGTGCCCATCAACAAATGGATAAAGAAGTTGTGGTGTGTGTATATATATATATATACACACACCACTACTATAGTACATATATACACACACATAGTACAATATTACTCAGCCATAAAAGAGAATGAAATCATGCCATTTGCGACAACACAGATAGACCTAGAGGGTATTATTCTTAGTGAAATAAGTCAGACAGAGAAAGACAAATACTGTATGATTTCACTTACATGTGGAATCTAAAAAACAAACGTAACTAAATAGAAACAGTAATAGATACAGAACAACCAGGTGGTTGTCAGAGGGGAGGGGAGTAGGGAGAGAAGAGAACTAGGTGAGGAAGAGTAAGAGGAATAATCTTTCAGTTACAAAATAAATGAGTCATGGGTATGAAATGTGCAGTGTGGGAAATACAGTCACTAATTATGTAACATCTTTGCATAGTAACAGGTGGTAACTAGACTTATCATGGTGATCATTCTGAAACGTAGAGAAATATTAAATCACTATTGTTGTGTACCAGGAACAAATATAGTGTCGTAGGTCAATTACACTTCAAAAATAAACAAACAAACAAACAAACAAACTCATCGAAAAAGAGATCAGGTTTGTGGTTACCAGAAGTGCGGGGGTGGGTGGAGGGAGGGGGAAAAGGATGAAGGCAGTCAAAAGGAACAAACTTGCAGTTATGAGACAAATAAGTACTAGGAATGCAATGTACAACATGATAAATGTAATTAACACTGCTGTATGTTATATAGGAAAGTTGTTAGGAGAGTATATCCTAAGAGTTCTCATCACACAAAAAATCTTTTTTTGTATCTTTAATTTTGCATCTATATGATGATGGAAGTTCACTAAACCTATTGTGGTAATCATTTCATGATGTATGTAAGTCGAATCATTATGCTGTACACCTTAAACTTACACAGTGCTGTGTGTCAATTATATATAAATAAAACTGGAAGAAAAAAAGAAAAAATATACATAAATTAAATACATTTTCCCTACAAGTGCTTAAAAATGTCTTTTAACTCCCAGAGTTAACCAGGAACCTTTATCTTCTGTTCCTTTATAGAACCATTTAATTTTTCAGCTCACTGAATACATATTTCCTACAAGTTTTTTTCCTTTTTAAGGGATTAAAAAAAAAATCTCAGAGCTTTGGTGAACACACACAGAGAGCTGCCAGTCTAAAAGTTCTCAAAATAAAAACAGCAAATAGAAGACACTGATTGCTAAGCACTTCTCAGTTACAACATGCATTTCTTAAAAACTAAAGAATGGGGCAACATTATTGAACATTTGTTCTGGAAAATTCAGTCAAGAGGACTATGGGGTAAACTCTTGTGACATAATTTGGTGACCAGACCTCTAGCTTCTTTTGTGTATCAGTGGTCTGAGGAGCATGTTAGGAAGCTGATAAAAATAGCTTCAGTTAAACTCCAGTCTTTCTCTTCCCTCAAGAAAAGCTTTCTTGCTCAGCAGTGTTACTGGAGAGCTGGGGCTTGGTACTTAGAGCTTTCCTGTTCTCACTGGAAAATTGGAGTCAGTGCCTGAGGCACCACCACGCTAGCCTCATGCCTAATGATCACACCAGACTGCAGGCTTAAATTGCTCTGTACAATTTCCTTTGTCTCCCCCTCTTCTCTGTAATTTTTTTTGTTGTTGTTTCGTTGTTATGGGTAGTGACAGTTTCTGGTTTCTTTCGTCTATCAACGGTTTCCTTTACCACAGCCTCTATTCCTCTCGCTGGAAGCCTGGCATGGCTGGAAGCTGGAAGAAAAACCACAACTGAATAGCCTGGCACTTACTTTAACAGTCATTTCCAACCACAGATTAATACTATTACTGGATTTGACTAACGGCTCTCAATCAGCCCAACTGTCATCACTTGAGAACATGTGAGCCAGCGGAAGCCAAAGAGGAAAATATAAGCAAATCCATATCATGGTTATAGCTTTACTGATTTCTCATCTTTTAAATTCAAAGACACCTCTCTGAATATACTCTTCCTGGTTCTCCTTAATAACCAGTATAACGTATGGATCAGGAGATAATGCAAACTGTCGCTCCTACTAGCTGGAGGCTTACGTCAGCTGATGAGGGTTGCCACGGGCACCAGCGAGCTGAAGAGGGCAACCTGCCCAGTTGCCATGGAGTGTGTGTGTGTCCCACACCTTGCCCTGTCACCTCCGGAAAATGCACTGGATGCTGGTGTTCAAGCCTGTTAAGGACCCAGCATTAGAGATCAAGTGAAGAGGCCCTTGTGGAGATTCTGTGTTAACAGTGCTCAATGCTGGCCTATCACATTCAGGACCAGGTTTTTCTCTTCATCATTTACCTGGACAGACCAGACTCCAGGTCTAGCAAAGGTGATAGGGTTTTCTGATAAAGACTAGAAGAGGATGGTATGATGTATGATGTGGTCTCTGAGTGGCTCAACTAAAATCAGGGTCTGTCCCAACTTGGGGCTTTCTGCATTAACAAAAACTCCATCATGTAAGTGTGAAGATTTTGGAAAACTGTTAGTGGTCCCCATCTTTTGGTCCTGACAGAATCTCACCTACTTGTGGAGAGCAGAGGATATGAATGACTATTATTTTCTTATTAATGACTGTTGGGTTCTACTCTGGGTGTTTCATACATATTCATCTCAATCTTCCCCCTTAAAAAATGTATTGAAAGGCATGTGTTTAATATACCACTGGTGGGAAAATAAAGTAGAAAAATCTTTCTGGAGGGCAATTTGGCCCCATGCATCAAAGGCCTTAGGGTTTTGATATTCTTTACCTCACTATTCCACTTCCAGGAATTAGTCCTAAGGAAAAAGTTGTGGGAATGCGGGAGACTAGTCATGAGAACGTACATCACAGCTTCGTTTTAAAGAGGCTTGTGAATTTCATTCACTCAATAAATATTTACTACTAGCTTACTAATTTTTAAATACAAATAAATATTTTCTCATGTATTTTTACATGAGAAAAATAGCTTACAAAAAAGCATGAGCTCATTTTTTGTAAGAAACTCAATGCTATATAGGAAAAACTATCAAAAGACACTTGGTAGGCCATTAACAATGGTCATCTCTTGGTCACTTGTTTATGGTTTATTTTTCTTTCTTCTTTTTTCTCCTCACCTTTAAAACTCTAAGTATCTTATAGAGAGCTACTCTGAGATTATATAAATTTCCCAATGTGCATAATATGTTCGTTCAAAGTTTTAGCATCCATTGATGCCTTTCTAACTCTGTCATTCTATCTAAATTTATTAGTTGGCATTCTATTGTAAGAAAGAGCTTTCTCTTCTATTTATTTATCCATTTATAAGTATGGACTCAAGGATTTTTGTTTTACTCAATGAGTTTAATCCATTACTATAATTATAGATTTTGAGGCTCAAATTGTTTCAGAATTGTCTAGTGGTCCCTTTAAGCTAAACTCTGTGCCCTTTTGACATGTTACCATTATTATTACTTGTTAGCATTGTCTTCCTTCTAGAGTAAGATGCTCTAGTTATACTCTTTACTCATATTTTAAAAAATGTTTTGTAATAACATGTATTATTTTTGTTAAATGAAAGAACAGAATACATACTATTTTAAAAATAAATCTTACATTAAATGTTAAGATTTACTTTAAAAGTCCAGATTGCTGACCCTACATGGTTCAGAAATATTAAAACCAATAGGGCTCTTCTTTGAGCTCCAGTTGAGATGGAAGAGGGCAGCATCTGCATTACAAATCAGTATGAAAGGCAATTATGTCCAGCAAGGTCATTAAATGCCTAAGTCATTTCTCTTTTCTTGATTGAGACCGGAGAGCCAGCCACCTAACTCCATGTATGAAAGGGAAACAGTTCAAGCACATTCTGTTCAATTAATGTCTCACAGCCAAACATCTCCTTGTTTCCCCCTCAGATTATTGCATAGAAAGATGGTGAGACAAAATCATTTTCATTTGTGATTGAGTTTCTTCCTGCTGACTGTTTGGAGTTTCCCTATGAGCTGGTATGAGGCACTGCTTCCTGAGCTCAGAGCAAGACTCTCTGAGGACCAATGCACCCTGGGGACTGCACTCTGGACTCCGTGAGGTACTAAGGAAAACAAAACAGGAGCCCCCAGTTCCTCCCTGTCATGGAGTTAGTAGTCCCCTCACCCCAGCATGCCCTGCCTGGTTTCTCTCATCTTATTACATGGGTTTGCTGAAACTCACTGTATGCTCAGCTCCTCACCAGCCTCCAGGATCAGTTCTAGCCTTGTGGTGACTGTGGTGAGGTGGAGGGGAAGAGACACAAGGAGCCCTGCGACGATTAGTCATTACTTCAATACTGAGTCATTTGGCCATACCGCCCAGTTGGCTGTGACCTCAGTTCATGCTTTGAGCCCTTAGGCATGAGGCTCTGTCTACATCCCAGTACTTCCGGTCCTGGGCTTTTCGACTCTGAATTCTTCTAACGTCTGATGTTACCTCTGACAAGAAGCCACCCCTTCTATCATTCTAGAGAAACGATACAGCAAGTTACTTCCACAAAATGAACAACAATAAGAGTGGCTAAGTTTTACTAAGCATATGCATTGCGAAACAAAGCTCAGTGCTCTCCATGCACTGTTTTATTTGACCTCAGATCAACACTAGGTGGGAAGTCTCTATTAATATCCTCATTTTACAGTTGAGGAAACTGAGGTTGAGAGATGGTTAATAAGTCACCACTACTCAGTGACAGATACAAAACCAAATGCTCCAAAGGCAGTTCCTGCAACCACTTCTCTAGACTGCATCCTTCAGACATGGAAACTCATAGTGGACCTGGGACTCTGAGCGAACAAAAATTCCAGTTTGTTTTAAAGAAAAATTCATGAATGGAAACCAGCCTGGTAAGCTGGATGTTGAGATCAAGTAGCATGCTTCATTTGAAGCTCAGAAAAGAAAGGGGTGACTCCCAAAGAACCATGAGCTGACTAGGAACACGAAACAAGTTTGCCACATACGACTTCAGCAGTTCATTCGTTCCTTCAGCACTTTGGGGAGCTGGGATGAGCTCTCACTGTGCCGAGTGCAGGGATGCAGGAATGATGGAGCTGACATGTTCCCTGACCTTGTAGGGCTGATGGCTCAGGTAGGGAGGAAGAAAAACAATCATTAAGTGGTGGTGCTATGAGGAAAACAAGATGCTCTGGTGAAGAAGAAAAGAGTGGTCAGGAAAGGCCTCTCTATGGAGGTGACATTTAACCTAAAGGATGAAACAGAGAATCAGAGCTTATGAGGTCTATTCACCTCCCTTTATTCTTTAGTAATAACTGGAATTTTCAAGTATTTTTCAAGGGTGTTTACAACCTGGACAGATCAACCACTCACTGCCTTACAGCCTGTATGCTCTATCACCAATGCTTTCTCCACCCAGTTCAAAACATCACAAATATGATACAGACAAGATTTTACATTCAGTCTAGAACTACCCTCACTTTTTATTTTTTTTTAAATACAGAAAATCACTTCAGAATCAGGGACAAGAGGAAAGCTCTTTGTGTTTTGCAGAGTTCATCCAAGTGTACTATTCGTTTCCTCCCTGTGGAATTGTCATATCAGCTTTAGGAAAGATGATGAAAGAAAAGAAATGGGCCCAGCAGATCCTAAGGAAACAAGGCCAAACTTGCTTTACATGGGAGCCCGTGGGGGGAGAATGGAAGGCAAAAGCAGTGAACTGGGTCCAAAATTTTTTTTATATCAGTGCTGCGTAGTGGTCAGATGAGACACTCCAAACCAGAAGGCATTTTAGACCAGTAGTGGGGACTTCTGACGCGTCTTCTCTGCATTTCTGGAAATGGTAGTTTTATTATCTCACAAGTAGAGACTCTGTAGAGTCTGCTGAAGGTAACAGCTCAGAAGACCCAGGGTCTGTCTTTACTGGAATCCAATTGCATTTTATCTGGGAGAAGGGATATGTGGGGTTGGGACCGGGGGCCATTTATAGCTAAGAAAGGAATATTTTTGATATTTAGAGAATTCAAGTCATGCTCATTTTCTGTGTGTGCAAAGACTGTGATAAAATGGTTGTGTACTCTCTTTATGGAACAATTTGATGTTCTGAGACCCTCTACTTCCTGGCTTCCCGAGGTCTATTTTTTCCTCCACCATAATATTTCCTCTGACTACTGAATAATTAACCCTCATGACTAATCTTGTCTCACAGGAAAAACGCTTGTGAAATCTGCTCCTGATGCACATAATAAATGCAGAAAGCCATATTAAGTAATGTGTACAGTCTGAGAAGGCCCAGATTCCCTCCCCAGGGCCTGGTCCGCCCTGAGACAGAGGGTGGGGAGCTGGGACTCTGATTACTGGGGCAGCCATTTTATTGTTTCACAAACACCCAGACCTCAGAGGTTTCTTCTCTCACACAGAAGTGACGCGGGGCAGCTGCTCTCCTTTGTCTGCCAGTGGCACTTCACACCAACTGACCAAAGCTGTCACCACCCGAGGACGCCAACGTGGACCTCCAGATTGTGAGGCCACAGGGTCAGATACGTGGCCTGGCGCTGCGCCGTCACCGCGCCGCGTATCCAGAGAGGCCGGCAGCCGGGCAGAGCCTGCTCCGTGACAGCTTGGCCACCTGTCTGCGAGGCAAGACAAATCTCATTTCATGAGGCTTGGCATGGAAAGCAAATTGTCCACCCCTGTGTCCAAAAGCACTCGAGTGGTGGAAAGAAGAGAAGAAAAGGGCAGACCCCAAGTGTGGATGTTAAAGTGGATCTCTTCGGGGAAGGACCTTCTGGTTAATCCGGTTTGGAATCGAGGTTGTTTTCAAACAGCTCTCATCCATCTTAAGCTGCATTTCCCAGGCTTTCAAGATACTTCTAATGAAGTAATGCAATGCCAAAGAAATGGCATCATGGGGCTTTGCCCTTTCCTGCTTTTAAAAGGCCATCAAAACCATCACTCCCTAACATACCCAAACAGGAAAAAAAGATGAGGCTTATCTTGTTGTTAAGCTATTGTGTTACCAGCATTTTGGTGGCACAAGAAAGATAAGTAAAGGCTTGCAAAATAAGGTCTGACCCAAGCCTCACCTGATATACAGTTTCTATCTTGCTGAGTGCACATGACAATAAGATTTCAAACTCACCAGAAACTCTGGTTGTTCATGGCTTTAGAAGGCAGCTTCTATAACACGGGGAGAACTCCTGATTACTTTGCAGTGAAGCCACCGTCACAAACAGGATTTCCTAAAGAGGTCTTAGGGCAAGGAAGCGTCATTCTAGCTTTGGCTCTGCCATCTGGGCAGCCCTGCTGCTCCTCCCCTACTGTAAACAGGCCGTTATTGGGGACTGGGGAACACTCTTTCCTATTGTTCTTCGTGCTCTCACTTCCCTTTCATCTCTGGTAATAGCTGGAATTTATGAGTACACTGGATGACCTTCCAAGCTTTCCCTCCAGACCTTATTTACTTCGGGCATACTCCTTAGAAGAGCTCCGTCTTTTGGCCCCACTCACCCCAGCTGTATTTGTCCAAAGGTGTGTGTTCATCGCCATGCACTGTTAAACCGAATGGAACAGGAGTCATAAAGCCCGTGTGCAGTTCTTAAGAGTCCACTGGTGATTATGCATAAACGACACTATTTCCCATTTGACATTTCCCACTCCAGCCTGGTCTTGCTTTTCCAAGAATACATGGCTATTTCTGTGGCTGGCCTAACGAAGTTATTGTTAAAGATCCAATCTAAGAGCTCCAAAATTCAGCTCAGAACTAGCTTCATAAAGTCTCTATTATTCTAGTCCAGTTCAGGGTAATATTGAACTTTTTTAAGCTCTTGTAGTATTTAAATCTGTACCATGTAGCTTAGCACGTACACATGCCAAGAGTCTAATACTGCTTGCTTACTGTTACTTCATGCTAACACGTCATGTCCATTTTTCTCATGTGCTCAAATAGACTCTAACCTCTTGGAGGTCCTGGGCACAGACCTTGGTATGTATAAGTGAGAAGTGGTCTTTCTTTCTTTGCTATCTCCCACAGTGTCCAGAATAATCTTAACCACCTAGTTTTTCAAAGAATATTTGAAAAACCTCAAGAGTCCTTGTTGTCAGTTAAGTTTCATTTCCTTATGATGCAAGTGGGTTAACTGTAAACATCTGAATTACCCAAAGGAACAATGCTAGGACTAGTATCTATTTAATAATGTTTAAATCATTTCAATTAGTAAAATGATGTAACATCTCTAAATTAACATTTAAGTGCTTTCTGGGAATATAAAATAAAAAGCAATTAAACTTCACTGAGGTAAATTTTGGGGATTGTGTGACTGGAAAGAAATGTGGCAAATCTGTTTTGAGGAAGGCATGGACCAAATAATGCGTTTGGTCCATTTTATGTCAAGCTACTCAGAATGATGGGTTCTGAGCTAGATAGGCTGTAATATGTTCATTCATTCATTATTTATTTACTCGGTGCCCACTTTATGCCACGCTCTGTTAAATATTAGGTATATGGTGGTGAGCAAAATAGAGATGGTCCAGAGTTTCATGAGTGACGGGACAAACAGGTTTTAAACCAGAAACTATAATCAATATGTAATTAGCTACTGCTATTGCAGTGAGTAATAAAGCCTCCCTTTTCTCTAACCCAGGAGTCTTGTGTCTTTTGCCAGCATCCATGAAACTGTGGCAGGCCAATTTGTTAGCTTGCAAGTCATGAAAAATCTCAGATCCTTTACAGTTCTTGACATCAGTCAACCGACAGACCAGAAAATGAGGACTTTTTTAGTTTAGAAAGGAAAACACCAAGAAAGGGATAAGCCTGAAGTCTATAAAATCAACAAGAGGAAACCTGATCGTGTTCACTAATCTTAAATATCAAATCAAGGAATCAACCCCTAACATTTGGGAGAGGTTAAGTTTAGAACAAAAGAAAGGAGGGTACTTGACTTACAGAAGTTACCATCTCAATAAATGGTGCTGGCTGAAAATACAAACTATTTTAAAAAAGGCCTCACTAAATTTATGAATGGCAGACCTGGACTGCCCAATTCAATACCTATTTGATGACTCAGTCTTTGCCAGGTGGAGAACCATGTCCTTCTACAAGCTCTTCATTATCTGTCTCAGAGAAGAACTATTGGGGAAAAGGTCACTAATCTGACCTAGCCAGGGCTGTTTTTAAACTACAAAGTAAGAATTAGACTCTCCCTTGCTTTACCTAAATTGGATATACATACATAGACACATACACTTGGGACCCGTAACTGTAAAATCTCCTCTAGAACAAGCTACAATCCATAAAAACCTTAATTTGGAAATATTAAATAATCTTGGTAAAATATGCTCATATTTCGGGGCACTTGTTTCCCAAACTCAATGTACAGAACACTTCCAGGAAATTCTAAGAGGCATATCTTGAAAAATATGTTCCACGGTCAAATATGTTTGGGAAGCAACGCACTATATACCCTTGGACATTCAAAATTCACATTGATAGTAAGGGCTCTGATAAGTCCTGAGTCAGGAAACCTTTTTTAAGCCTAGCATTTCCCAAGTTATTTTTCATATTATCCTCCCACTTCACAGCATGCCTATTATCTCATCTTATGAAACACCAGTCCATGAAACACCAGATAGAAAATGCTCTTGTAAGGTGTTTAAATAATGAAGATTTACCTGGTCAGGAATATACTGCTGTCAAGCCACATTACCTATAAAGCCCCACTAATTTGAAGTGGAAAATAACAGTGAAGCAGGGACAGAAAAAGATGCCAATTAACGGGGTTTCCTGCTTTGGCTAGCCGATACAGGACGGGTAGGGTCATCTGCATTTAGGGGATCTTGGGCTCAGTTATTTCCTGGATCTAAGGAGTCAGAAAGCCCCAATTTCAGGAATATTTCCATGTTTCAGGAAAGCACAACAATCATAATTATAGCTAACCTTTATTGCTGCCAATCAATGTGCGAGGCGTTACTTTGGGCACTTAACATTGAATTCTCACAATCAATTAGGAGAGTGGTACTCTTACTATTCATTTTCACAGAAAAGGAAACAGAGGCACAGGGAAATTAAGTAACTGGCCCAAAATGACCCAGCTAGGAAGTGAAAGAGCTGGAGTTTACGCTCAGGCAGTCCGGCTCCCAAGTGTCAACCCCTACCCTCCACTACCTTTGGAATTACAGCGCACATTAGCAAACTTCCGTATCACCAGTGTAATGCATATCACAAAGTAGCTCACTGTTACCTTCGAGTCAGGTTTGAAGCCTTATATAAGGAGCCTTTAGTGCTTAGGGACCATAAAGTAACACCCAGAACTGTGCTAACACACTTTGAAAAACTTGTCAAAGTTTTACAGTTGTACAGAGATAAAACACAAATGGGACAGCATGTACCCGTTGTCAAAACAATCTCCCCTCTGCCTAATTTATTCTTCTCACCAATCTCTTACTGTACATGACAGTAACTTTCAGTAAACAAACAAGAAGCTATGAATATACTCACCCTCTCTGAATCACAGCACTGTGCAAGGCCACTTTGTTAAAACAGTTCGTCTCTGAACACCTTTCTTACAAAAAATCATATATATATACATATATATATATATGTATATATATATATATTCGTGTTTTCCCCCCAAACACCCAATCCTTTGTACACTTAGTCCAGTGCTGAGCGCAAACTCCCTGTGGATCCTCTTGGCCTTCAGAACTGGTGTGGCTCACTGCGTAGACACTCCCAGTCAGAAAGCACTTCCCCAGCTGTTCTGAGTCGTGTGTTCTGCAGTGTTCACTGTTGATGCCACTGCACCGCATCCTGTCCTGTTGGGGTTTTGTTTCTGTTGTGTTGCTAGTACTTTATATGTTGGTGGGTTAGTTTCCTACTGCTGCTGTAACAAATCACGACAAATTCAGTGGCTTAAAACAACACCCAGGATTTATCTCACAGGTCTGTAGAGCAAACGTCCAGGTACGTACGGCTCAACTGGTTCTCTTTAGAATCTTACAAAGCTGAAGTCAAGGTGATGTCAGGGCTGTGATCCTTTCTGGAGGTTCTGGGGACGAATGTGCTTCCCATCTCATGTGGGTTGTTGGCCAAATCCAGTCCCATGTGGTTGTTTTACTGAGGTGCCTGTTTTCTTGCTGGCTGTCAGCAGGGTCATCCTTAGCTCCCAGAGGCCCCTCTCCAGTTCTAACGTGGCCCCTGTATCTCAGAGGCTGCAACAGTGGGTCAAATCCTTCTCACACTTGGAATCTCTCTGACTTCCCCTTCTGCCCCATCTCTTTTGCCTCCAGCCTGAGAAAGTTCTCTCTTTTAAAGAGCTCATGTGATTAGACTGGGCCCACCCAGATAATGCAGAATAATCTATTTTAAGGTTCATAACCTTAGTCACATCTGCAAAATCCCTTTTGCCATTATAACAAAATAAATTAGGGGCATATTCAGACACATTTAGGGGCCATTCTGGGTACCACTTTGGGTGAACCTTTCTGTGCCAACGTGGCTAACAGAGGCGAATTATTATGCCTCAAAAAAACCCCAAACCAAAAACAAACAATGGAAGAATTTCACTGCTAGATATTAAATTCCTAGTTTTAACCCATTTCCAGAAGGCTTTAAGGCCTGGGAAGCGGGATAAAAATCAGCAGCCAGTTGGGGACTGGTGGAAGGTCTTTGATAGAAAAAGAAAAATGATTTCCCTTAGATGAGCAAATAGCAGCTGGAAGAAATGCCTGCCAGAGCACAGGATGACTTCAGGGGACTTAAAGATAATACAGGGATTACTGCAAATGGATATCATCTCCATAGCCTGAGATAATACTAAAAAAAAAATTTTTTTTAAACATGAAAGGCTGGAGCAGAATTCTGGATAACCCTGAAACGTCAGCTAGTAACCCTGCAGTTGGCTCCTAGGGAGGCCCTGGGGATCTTAGGAGAGAGGCAGGGGCACCTAGGGAACTGGGGGTACTCTGGGCAGTGGACCTTTGACCAATGGGTAAAAATGGAAGCATGTCAACATTTTAACAATGAGTAAGGGATGCAGTAATATTAACAACATGGAGGCATCTCAATAACATGAGAGCTGGCTTCCAGGAACCCCACAGCATACACATTTTCGTATTCCAACACCCTTTATAAATTGTATAGAAACGTGGTTGTTTATTAAGCAGTTCCACTCATGTTGAACGTTTTGATCAATTCCAGTTTTTGTTTAATATAGATAACCTTTACACAGAAAAATTCAGTGTTAAAGAAAAATGGGAAGATGTAAGAAATTATATTAGAAGGAACATGCCACCCACTTGAAAGTTTAACCAGATTTGCCTTTTGCATCATTTCCTCAATTCTCCTAAGAGTCAATTCTGCTCTTTGTGCCTCCTAAGGGGACTGTAATTTGGCTACTCCATTTTACACCTTTATAATTGTTTCTTATCCCATTCATCTCCTTTTTATTTCATCTTTAGTGTTTTCTTCTTCTTCTTTGTTTTTTTTTTAAACTTTGACCTACTCCTCTCTATTTCTTGAAGGTCTTTAGAAACCATTTCTTTCTAGCCATAGGTGGGCTAAAATGAAACATAATTTTAGTCCCATTTAATTAGACTTTTAAATCTGATGGTACACTCTGCCTGAAGCTTTTTCAGGGGAATTTCTGAAGTCCAATTACAGGGCTATTCTCATAATAAGGACTATTAATTAATAATGAAATTACTTGCTTTTAAGTTTCATCCAGATGCCGTTGTGAAAAAATACACTGGCCCAACCACATTCCTATGGGGTCATTAGTATGGCCAGCACAAACAGGTGAGGGCTACTGAAGTCACAGTTCTCAGAACTTCTGTGAAGAGCTGAGTGTCGACAGAATCCCTCAGGAAATCCCACCAGTTCTTTCGTCAAGAATGGCCACCCATTCCTGATGCATTAATTCTGATATCCCTCTCAGTCAACTCAAGGACACCCAAATGGTATTTAATAAACAAACAGTAAACTCAAAAGAATGCTAGAAGACATTCTGTCTAAAACAAAAACAAAAGGCAGCCAGTATGAGCATTCTGAAATGCAAAAGCAGCAAACTGAGATGGAAAGGGAGAGACGTAAAATGTGAAATTGAATCCTTACACATTGGAACCTTTTTGTTGCCTTCACACACTTGGGACAACTCACCTGAGAAGAAAGTTCTTGTGTCACAGACTTTCCCCCTCAAATCTAGATAGTTCTCTATTCTCCTCTGGCTTTTAGTTAAATAAAAGAGAAGTCTGAGGCCAGCCTGATTTTCCTTCTTTTTGTATTTTTTCAAATACATTTATTTGGTCTTCACAGGCTTTTTTCTTTCTCCATGCAATTCAGACACATGCCAGGATGTGCTTTGTGTCTGTTTCTGCAGTGGATTCACGGGTTGCCTCCCCAGTATCCACCTTCCCCTTGCCCCTAGTAACAGAGCCTCATGGTCTTCAGACTACTGCCTATCCGATCAGCAGATTCCATCTCTCTGGTCTCAGTCCCTGGTTCAAGTGTAGGCATATGTCATCAGCAGTTCTGGGGATGAATTTCAGCACTCTTGCTTGAAACCCTGGTACAAAGGAATATGTTCTTTGTCCAAGTGGTCTAGTGTGCAGCTATGAAACCTGCAACTACCATAACCACTTTGCCATGAGGGAAGACAGTCTTCAAAGGTGCCAAAACACAGGAAAGGGCCTCAGAGAAATGGAGCTGCAGCTTCTGGATGAAGCCGACCCTGAAGCTCACTCAACTCTGGAATCACTGTTTCTGTAAGCTAACGCATTCCTTATTCTTTTGCTGATCTAAGTTGAATTTTCTGTACCCACTGTCCTGAGCATCCCAACCACTGGTGTTGCTTTTTCAATGATTTCCTCCAAATTCTGTGAGACGTTTTAATCCACACACTCAAGTCACGTCTCAGTTTATGTTTCTGATTACTGCATTTTAAGACCATCGATTTCTTACACCAGATTTCCATTCTCTAGTCCTCATATTTGCTCTTTTATTATCACTTAAAGCCTTTTGTTCTTTTCATCAGTATTCTGTGAGAACTTCTCAATACTGTCCTTCACAGCAAGGATTCAATTTCCTACAGTATTCGTTCTACTTTTTACTCCCTCCTCTTGGATTTCAATTGTGCCACTGTCCTTGATTCCTTACAATTTCACATTTTACGTCTCTCCCTTTCCATCTCAGTTTGCTGCTTTTGCATTTCAGAATGCTCATACTGGCTGCCTTTTGTTTCTGTTTTAGACAGAATGTCTTCTAGCATTCTTTTGAGTTACTCTCCTGATTTTTAGAAATTTCCTCTGATTTTGCTTGTTTCTAGAGTTTTATATTATTATTATTATTATTATTATTAATTATTTAGGCTTCTGGATAATGTTACTTGCCTTGCTTGGTAGTATTTTTTTCAAAAGTCATAAGAATTTTATTCTTTTCGTTTTTCTCATTCTTCTAAGAGGGGTAATCTATCCAGACAATGTGTAGTCAACAAAATGGAGACATTACTTTGACTCATTCTGTGAGCACTGAATGGTCTCTCAGTGGCTCTGAGATCAATTTCCCCCATGTTTCACCTACTACTGCTTTCATGTCTCTGTCTCTGCCTACTAAATATGCCATTCTTCTCACTCCCCCATCCCTTTTTTTGCACGTATGTTTCTCTGGTATTTGTACTCATACCTGAAAGAGACAGAGGTAGAATACTGGCGGCAGAGAGTCAACACCACTGTGGAGATAGATCTCAAAAGGGTAACTGGTGGGAACAGTTGACCCTTTTTTTTTTTTTTTAACTGAAATCAACTCTGTGTTTCTGAAACAGGGAATGAAGGAGGGAGAAAAAAGGTCTGTCTGTTTCCAGGTGCACATAACATACCTGAGTCACCAAATGGGTTTTTTAATCTAGTGCTGGCTAAATGGGAATTCTTCCAAATAATTTTGGTAATTATTTCATTGCTAGTCTTAATTTTGAGTGTTGGATGTTTCTGTCTTTTCAGTAAGAAACAGGAGGTGGGGTGAGCAGTAGGTATCATTTTAAAGTAAAAGCTCCTAAAATTTTTAATGACTTCTAATTGATCAGGGCTCAGAGGTCATATAACAAGAAGCTGCTCATATGCAATGTGTAAAAAAGGTACTAGTCTAGAGAAAAATGAGAAATGTCTAAGTATTCTGTTCAGTGCCAATTTTAATTGGGGCTGTAGACCACTTACCTGAGTGTCTTTGAAATTAACTTTTATTGCATGCGGATACCTGGAGAATTCAATATGACTCTGACCAGCAAAATGGACATAGCAATTGTCTTCCAAATTGCTTCTTAATATTGAAAGATTAGTACATAAAATTATTACCAATTAAACAGTTGGACAACATAGCACAGACACATCTGGCAGGCTCCTGGATGCCTGACTTCCAGAGTTTTGGAACTTCTCCCAGGTTCTGGACTGAGAGTGTCCAGCAACCTTTAACCATGCCAGTGATAACAGAAGAGCTGGTAGGGTCTAATTCAGCCCAGAGTAAAATCTAGTTTCCATGGAAACCTGCCATTTTTGAATTGTCCCTTGCAATATTTCAATTTGCAAGTAAATACAGCCCACATGTCTATAGCTGTCTCTGTCACATCTTTCTTTCTCATATTAAGACTTTGTAGAATGTTTATAAGAAACCAAGAAGACTCAGAAATATCTTAACCAGATTACTGGTTTTATTAAAGTGCATACACACTCATACACACACACACACACACACACACACACACAACACCCTTGAGTAGCCAACAGCTCTTAAGCCTATATCTGAGTAAATCTTGATCCCTGAAAATTTAATTTAGCCAGAAAAACTGGAGCAGTAAATCAGAAACTCAATACTACCATGTATTATCAGAAGGTAGATATGAGAGGCCATGCTGAATGCTCTGTATTTCCCACAGTTAAACTGGAAGGAAGAGAGGGAGAGAGTGCCAGAGGGACAGTGGGGGAGAGAAAGGGAAGTGAGGAAAGAGGGGAGGAGAGAAGTCTGGAGGAAGGGTAAAGGGTAAAAAAAAAAAAAAAAAAGATGAAAGGAGGGAAAGAAAGATAACTAGGTAATAACTTGTACTTTTATAAGTAAATGCTCAATGCTTCTCAGGCCAAGCGCTGGGTCTAATCAGACATTAGCTCCTCCAGCCACCATGGGAAGACCAGATGGGAGGAGAAAGAAACACAGAGCAAAACCATGGAGCATGGGTATCAGAAAGACACAGAGCCCACAGCAGTGGTCACAGGGACTTGCTGACAGATTGTCACTATGACCTACCATGATGTGACAAGACCAAGCAGAATATTCTGTCACACCTTACCATTTGCTGTAATTTAGCACCTTAGTACTACGGTGTGGAAGATTATTTAGGCATATAATACAATCACATAAATTTAATTTATCTGAAATGCCCTGTACTACTCACTGTATCTACTGTCTTGTCCAGTAAATCTGCATGGCTCTTATAAAGCAACAAATGTCATGTCACATAATGCTTTGAAGGCATTACCAAGACCAGACTCAACTCAGATCCAAGCTCCAAGCTCCAGCTAAAATAATTTTGCGCAAGCCTGGTACTTTTTACTTTGTGGGGCTGGGAAGCAACTCACGTTCATAAGAGCCAGGAGACAAAGACGAAAAGTTTGCCTCTGACTGAGTAGAGGTTAGCCTGGTAAGACTTGGGTTTCAATGTATAAAACAGCTACTTTCTCTGCCAGTATTTTAAAATTTAAAAAAATGGGTGGCTTCTTGCCTCAAATTAAATATGTTTTATCCAAATCAACAGTTGAAGGATGTGACCAGGAAGACCTGAGACTTTATGTCCAAGGTAGAACTGAGACTATTAGTCTGATTCTTCTCCTATTTAGAGAAAGGGGCTGATGCAGGGGCCTCCAGAGTTATTCCAATGAGTAGACCCAGAAGGCAAAAGCTGAAGTAAGGCTGCATGAGGTCTGGTGGCTGAGAAGACTAGGAGGAAGAGACGGCCCTGGCTCTACATCCTGCCTAGAACGAAGGTCAGAACTCAGTACACATTATCCTCCCAGCCTATGTATTACAGCTTGCAGAATGATCTTCAAGCTGTCTGTCCTCTGGAAAAAACTAGTCTGAAAATCTGCCTGGGACTTTATCTTAAGATAATTTTTTTTAACTGACAAAATGAGGTTGATTCCTTCCCTATCACTACACAACTGATAAAAAGGAAACCCACAGTTAATTTTACAGTTGAAAGAGGTCTCTTATGCTTCAAACCAACCTAACAGCTTTTCTAAAATTACCATATTCACTTACGTTTTCTTCTTGATATTATTTTAAAATACGGGTAGAAGAGGTAGGAGGTAGCCCAGGCTTAGGAAAGAGTCTGTGGTCTTGTTTTACTTTTGATAAGCTTTCTCCCCCCCGCCCCCCACCCCCAGGCGTGACAAGCTTTCTTAATCTTCAAGAATAATCTCAATCCTACTTCCTACCTTAAGGTAAAAACAGAGTTTACTTGAAGCTTGCTGGAGGGTAATTTGGTTTAGCTAGCAGAATTTTAAATATGCGTGTTATCTGACCCTATAATTTCACTCTGGAATTTACCATACAGAAATACTTGGACAAATGTTCCACAAAATAAGCAGAAGGATTTTACTGTAATATTGTTTGTAATAAGACCAAAACCAACCAATCAACTCCTAAATGTCCATCAGTGGGAAATTAAATTATGCAACAAATGAGCTGACAGTTATTCAGCAGTTTAAAAATGAGTTAGGTCTCTATGAACTGACATAATGTATCATAATACAATAAAATGAATAAGGCAATGCACAAAAGAGTACAGTGCATAGTGTAAGCCCATTTCTGTGAGGGAAATGGAGAGATGTGTGTGTGTGTGTGTACATAGTGTAAACATATACTTTCGAATTTGCAGTAAGGAAGACCTGGAAGTATACCCAAGGGGTTATCTTTGGTAAGCGGATTTTGGATGGGAGTATAGGAAAGATGATTTCACTTTTTATACTTCTGTACCATTTGGCATTTTTGCTACCAGCCTATTTTAAATTGTGGTTAAAGAAAACAAAGCTAACTGGCATCTCCAAAGTTGTTCCTTCCCTTGACAATTCCTGTTTCTGAAAGCGGCGTGTGGAATGAGAGATCGCGGAGGCCGCGAGGTTCCCAGGTGCAACTGTTAAAGACGGCACATCAGGGAAGATCTGCCAGGGCTGACAAACACGACGTTTGCAGATTGGCGCCCAAGCACCACTGATTCAGGGACAAAGGCCAAGCAGCTGCTTCAACCTCAGCTCTGCTGGTTTTACATCAAGGACCTCAACTTCTACAGCCTCCACCCAAACTAGAAAAGATGACATAGGGAATAGAAGACTGAGAAATCAATACGCCTGGGGGTAGAAGGGCACTGACTTGTTTTTTTCTCCCTTTCCTGATAAACGGAGAGTTGTCTGTTTCTCCTGTATCGTTTGATTCGATGGTTTAGACCTACGCTGTCCAGTATGGTACATATGTCTACTGAGCACTTGAAATGTGGCTGGTCCGAACTGAGATGTGCTGTAAGCATGAAATACACACTGGGGTCTGAAGACTTAGTATTGAAAAAGAATATAGTATGTGATTCATATTTTTTATATTCATTCCCTATTGAAATGATAGTATTTTGGATATACTCTGTTAAATAAAATATACTACTAAAATTAATTATACCTTTTTCTTTTCACATCTTTTAATGTGGCTGCTAGAGAATTTAAAATGACACTTATAGTTCACATTCTATTTTCTATTGGACAGAGCTGGCTTAGCCCTTATTAGATATTCCACATGGAATATATCTATATATTTAAATGTATGGAAAAAAGGAACAGCAGGATAGAGAAGAAGGCATGTACACACACCCACGCCCACCCACCAGTTGTTATACTGTTACCCTCAGATGTGGGATCCTGGGGCAAGTCACTTGGGAGGATTACATTAAATCATGTATGTCAAGTGCTCAGGACCATCACAAGGATGTGTAATGTAATAATCTGTGTCAACAGTGTGAGCGGTGCTAGACATGATGAGTTCCAGAAATGACCAAGCTGTGGTTCTACCCCAAAGCAAAGAATATCAGAATTGGAGTCAGTCTTGGACATTATCTACTCCCAAGTTTTAAAAAAAATTTTTTTCCTCCCACTTTTATTGAGATATAATTGACATACAGCACTGTATACTTTTTTTTTGCCAGGGGGTGGGGTGGGTGGGGGAAGATAATTAAGTTTCAGTTATTTTTTAATGGAGGCACTGGGGATTGAACCCAGGACCCTATGCTTGCTAGGCATACACTCTACCACTGAACTATACCCTCCCCACTACTCCCATATTTTTAAACCCTTTTAAATCTCAGAAGCCCAGTATATAAAAAAGATGAAATCAGGCTGCTCTGAATAAAGCTGAGCATGGGGACAAGAAGAGCTGGGCACTCCTGGACTACGCAAAGGAGGGGATATTAAGTCTCTCCTGGCCTCTTCACTTTACAGATAAAGACATTAAGCTCCAGAGGGCGATGGCTGGCCTTCGGTCACAGAGCTGGCAGAGGCAGGGCTGGAAAAGACTCAGGTGCCTGGTCCCCCAGGAAGAACAGTGCTCTGTGTCACGTTGCGATTGCAGCTGCGATGGACAATGCGTGTGCACAGATGGAACGTGGCGAAGGAAGGTGCTGCAGAGCAGGTGCACGCAGAACGCGGAGGAGCTGCTGAGGTGGAGGGTGGTGGTGAGGCTGGTCTCTTCCCTGAAGAGACAGCTCTAGGTTTAGCTTTGGAAGATGAGACAAAGCAGGTGGGCACCCAAGGTAAAAGAAGTGCATGGATTCTAATGAGGAGAACCTTAAGGCATGTTTTGGGGCCAAAAGGAAAGTCCCTTTCACTCACTTATAATTATATCTTGGAGGATAAGATGTGTGACAGCCAGAATAAAGTTGGGGCTTCTTCAGAAGGTCTTGAGGACCAAGGACACTACACCAGTTTTAACAAGTTTTTGAAAAAGGGTAACAATAGGAAGATCAATTTATCGGAAGTCCACAAATAGCAGGCAGACCGAGGGTGCCACACTGGAGAAGCAAAGCTGGAGGGCTGAAGACCGGCCCAACTGGGAAAGTCCAGGCCTGATGGTGGCCTCCCAGTACACACCGTGAAAACAAGCACATTAAGAAAAGTTCATGTTAAAGCAAGATACACATCAAGAATAAGAAAAGTCAGCACTGATCCCATTAAAAAAGCACTCATGTGTTTTTACTTAGAACTACCTCGCAGGCATTACTCAACCAGGAACAGCTCTCTTCCTGGGTACCATCTTGGGTATTTCCTCACTCAATACAATGCTCCTTTGGAGTTTCTCCCATTTGGTTGGTTCTCTAGAGAAATAAAAAAGGCCCAAGAAAATGTCCAAGAAGAGACAAGAAATCTGAAGGTCCAGAGAGTGCCGTGGTTTCCACAGGCATGTGCTTACCTAACCTGAGGTGATGGGTTTCCTCTCATAGGCTAGGGGCTTGCCTTCTGGTGCCTTGGGGTTCAGCTCTATTCTGGTCAAGGGTCTTATTTCCCTGATGTCACTAAGGAGAGCACGCAAATATGGGGAAATACCAACACAGTAACCAATGGGACAGCTGCAAGGCACTCAGTGACATTTTAAAGATAACTGCTCACAGACCACTCAGCCACAAAGGACAGTTTCACTGTCAGTTTCTCAGTGACTGGGTGTTTAATTCATAGAAATCAATGACGGCACGCCTAGAGAGGCCACCATACAAGGGGGAGTGTGACCATGAAGCCTTGTGTGTTTCCTTCTAACAGTGACTGTATTTGTAATGTTCTTCTTGGAGGCATCCGGCATTTCTTAGCTGGGGATCATCAGAGCTGGCAACTCAAAACTTCTAAGAATTACTATCTGTTTACCACAATCTCTATATTCAAAGAATCAGTAGCATGTTTTATTTTTTAAATGCGCGTTTTCTTTTTCTGACTTTGCCGTAACTTGGAAAACCCTGTAACTTTCAAACCACAGACAATAGTTCTGACCAGGATCACAGGATAGATATGTGGAGAGTTAACAACTGTCGAGTTTATTTTGCCATGAAGTCAAAAATCAATCTATCTTGTCCATCTGTCCATCCCTCCCTTCATATCTTATCCCATCCTTCAATCTGGCTAGCTGTCTCCTGACCAAATTCATACTTTTTTTAGTATTAAAATATAACTCAGTGTAGAGTAAAGATGGATTAGTCATCGACAAAGAATTAAAGGAGGAAGATAAAAGATCCAGTTCTTATCCATTTTTGTAGAATGCTATTGGAGGTCAGCGTGGCAATTATTAAACCCAGATAATAATGACAGATGGTATTTAAACTCTCTGGCTCTTTGTCAACCATCTGCCGGAAGATTCTTTTTACTGAGTTCGTATTTCCTAGGTATTCCCTTTTAGAATAGAAGGCATGCACCCTTAATAATACCACAGAAAATTGGTCAGCCTTTCCCTACAGGAGAGACTGGAAATCAAAGCTATTAAACTTGTGGTTTGCTTCTTGACCTCCTTAAATATTATTGCTGCTACATTGTGATAATGCATAAAACATTCCAGAAAAAAGTATGGCCTAGTAGGTAAAACCAAAGCCAGCACAGAAACATGGCAGGGTGAAAGAATGAAAGGTTACAGAGTGAGATGGACCTGGGTTCAAATTTGGCTCGCTATTTAAGAGCTGTGTGCCCGTGGACAAGATATTTATGCTCCTTGTGGAAAGCTCTAGTTCATACATTAGAAACTGGAGAACAGTCCTCAGAATGCAGGGTCAGTGAGATAACGCAGGTGAAGGACCCAGCCCTGGGGCTGTCACATGATGGACAAGTGTTAACTCCTTCTGCTTCCTTTTTTCTCCCTAGGTTACGGAAGATGGTGAGCCTTGCTGATGCATAAATGGCGATTCCTCAATGGTCTTGTATAAACAACTAAGACATGACCTCGGACGACCCCTTGACACCTAGCTCTCTACTGAGAAACCTCCCTCCTTTCTGGAGATTCTCTTCTTCTTAAACCCATTCACAGAAGTCTAACTTCACACCATTTACCCCAAGCCCTGGTTAACTGGCTCATTGTGCATGCAATGCCTCCATTACACCTCAGTTCCACTGTAAGTTATCCCTCTCCAAAAGGGCCTTGCATATGGTAGCCACTCAAGAAGTTATTTGTAGACTAGAATGAAACACCTGTTTCCAACATGTGACATATACCACACGTGACACAGGAGATGACTTCAGGGGCTGAACATGGACTAAGTTTCTTCATTTTAAGGGTTTCATTTATAGTTTGGTGTATACTTGACAAATAAATAACTGGCTCATCAAATCTCTGATGTTATATATTTTTGCTTAGGATGAGGTTAAATAAAAAAGTAAACTGATTTAAGATAGTAAAAAATTAAGTAAGTATAGTTATGATAGGAATACAGTAAAGACCATCAAAGTGTTAAAAGAGATGACAAAATCTGGGAGCTACTGCACAGCAACTAGGAGGAGCCCAGGGTGGACACGTGCCAGGTTAGCCTAGGGTAATGAGGGAGTCTGCTTCCAGAATCCACGGCTTGTGAATTCTCAGCTGGACACTTCAAGAGGTCCAGTGAATCAGGAGTCAAGCCGGTGGCTGGACCCTAGAACTCAGCTGAAATAAGTAAGAAGCACGCACATTCAGATATCTGGGTGTTATCACAGGAAATACCAAACGCGAACCAAGCAGGAACAAGGGTCAGATCCCATGGCCGTTTTCAAGGTCACAGCCAAGCTGGCAGGAACTACCTAGGAGACAGGGCACCCGCCCTGGGAAGGGTGTGTGGGAGGCCCAGATGGATTCATTCTCCTTCAGCCTTAAAGGCACACGGGCCTGGATTTTGATATTGCATCCCCTCTCCAGACAATTATTTCTCAATTTACTCCTTCTGTGCAAGACTCCAAGAGAAGGGGTTTTTGTGCACATTTGAAGAGCCAGTGGGTCTCTACCCTACATCTCACTTTCCCAGAAGAGTGAAGTGACTGTTGTCACTGTCGTCAAAGGAGTCTTTCTCTGAGCCTCCAACACTGAGTCCCTCTACCCAATGTACCTCAACATCTAATGCTTTAATGGCTACTCTGGTTTGTGTCTGTAAGTTAAGTCCTTGTTAAGAGATGGGTATTCCTGTCACCCTGCATTGGAATACAGAATGAATTTTCCCCTAAAGAAAAAAAGTTTTAAGTAGAAAATAGGTTTTGATGAATAATATTACATACATGCTCCAGATTAGATAGGAGTCTGTAAGCTAGACAGGGATCTAGATTACCAACTATACTACCACTTCAGTGGGAAAATGTTTTAATGCTGTAAAATGAAAATTTGGGTTGCAATTGTTCCATAGCTGGTGACTACCTGTATTTTAAAATACAGCACATTCCTTACCAGAGAACACTTTACATATCTTAAATTTCATCCTTCTTTTAACATTTTTCAGAAAAAGGATCAGTTGTATCAACTACGGCTGGTATCCACATTTCATACTATTGAAAAATAACTGATCACCCTGCCCACGTAACAAAAGAATGCCCCAAACTTTACATTTGAGGAAAATTCTAGACACATCAATGTGATTTCAATAAATAGTTGAGAAAATATTGATTTTCTCTAATCAAGTCTCAGCTGCACCAAGTTATTCGTGGGATGAGCTGGAACGACAGTCCAACCTTCCACACTACAACACTGACAGTTAATTATTCTTGGTTCTCACCATAAGCCTTTAACCTAATGTTTTCCACACTTGCCTGATGAAAAGAGCTACCTGATGCACTTTTAAAAACAATAACACCAGGCCCCAGCCCAGTACTGAATCAAAATTTCAAGGGAGAGTTCTGGGAGTTGCATATTTAAAGCCTGCCCATTCCTGGTGATTCTGTCCTTACCCTGGAGGCTGGATTAGGGTCACCTGGAGGGCTTGTGAAAACACAGGTTGCTGGGCCTCAGCCCAAGAAGGCCTCAGCCCTGATCCAGGTCTGTGGTGGGGTCCAAGAATTTGCACTTCCAAAAAGGTCCCCAAGTGATGCTGACACTGCTAGTCCAAGGACCACACTTCCAAAACCACTACGTTAGCCTATTTGGTAAACACTGCAGTTGAATTCAGTAATTTTTTCTCTTCCCTCCCTCTGGTGTTAGGAAAACAACACCAGACTCACAAGACAGCCTTTGGAGTAATCCCCCTGCTACTTTTTAGCAGTTTGATGTTAGACAAATTTACCACTGCATCTCTGTTCTCTTTTATTGTGAGGAATAAAATGCAACACAAGGGAAGAGGTTTGGTCCTGTAATGAGCACACAGTAGGCCTGCAGGAAACATCTGTGTACTTCGAGCACCTTGCCATGATCATCCCCTGTGAACTACAGATGAATCAGCTGAGGTCTAGAAACAGGCCCCCAAATTTATCACATGTGCAAAACTTCATTGGGTTAAAACAAGCCAACAAGCCAACAAGCAATGGCTGACCACATCTTTTTCTTGTGAGCTATCATATAGCTATGTTTTGAATAATATAACATCTCCAGTGGGAATTCAGTTAGCTTCCCAGCTCACATTTCCCATGGAAATAAAAACAGAAAACAAAGAGAGATTAGGTTATGCTTAGGTTCCCTGTTTAATTTTGACCAGGCTGAATTTAGTACCCAGGTATGGATTATTTTCCTGGCAGGTCTTTATTATACTGTTTGGCTATTTCTTGTGACCTAAAAATCAAACAAATGGATCACAGGCTCCTGGCATCAGGGGGGCCCTGGAGGCCATCAAGCCCACCCCACCCCCACTCTAGGAATGACGCCAAACACATCCCCAGCGTGCGTTGGTCCAGTCTCTTCTTAGACATCCACTGAGAAAGCACTAGTTTCACGAACCCCAATTTTCTCTTCAGATAACTCTAATCATTGGATTATTTTCGCCTTCTGAGCAAAAGAACTTTATTTCTGTAATTTTAATATCTTTGGTCCTAGATATGCCCTTTAGTGCCTGAATGTCTCATCTCCACACAACAGCATTTAACATATTCTGACAGAGCTCTGACATCTTCCTTGCCTATTCCTTTTCAGTCTAAACATTCTGTTTTTTCAACCATTCCCACCAACAAAATTTCCACATACTTAACAGCCCTGGTCCTCCTCTTGTGGAAAAGCCCACCTTGAGGATGCTTCCTCACTAAAACACAAAAACAAAACCATACCATGCTTCATGTTTACCACATCCTATCATCGCTAACAAAACCAAAATGAATCATAAGAACAGTGGAGTGTTCCCTTCCAAACGGAGTTTCCAAGAGCAGGAAGCTACAACACACACCACTACGCTGTAAGGACTGAGAAGGCGGTTTCAGGACAGGCTTGGAAGTGGCCCGGAGCCAGAGGCAAGTGGATCTGGCTACCGTGATCCTGCTTGAAACAGAAATGCTGGGCTGCCATGGAAATTACCCAAGCCTAGAAGTTTCTTTCCAAGGGAGACGGAGTGAAACAAAAGGGGTTTCTTACTTTCTACGAAACATTTCTGCAAATATGCAGCCGACACTCCAGAGATCCACAGGGGTGGCGTAGCTGGACTGAAGCAAGACCTCGGGAGCTCTGTACCACAGCGTGACGACCTGCAACGGCAAAGGGGTCTGAGTGTTACGGAGGAAGACGGCTGTTGGCGCAAATGCCTCATCCCGGGGGGTCTCGTGCAGAACACTCCTCAAATCACATGGGGACGCTGAGATAGAAGCAAGAACTGGGACTCAACACTGACAGGTCAGGAAATTACATCATCCCCACAACCTGGGTTCCCACCTCAGACTCTGGGTGTCTTACTAGGATGGTAATATAACTGAGTTTCAGAAAGCAGAGCAAAGCCTTAAAAAAAAAAAAACACCTAATCTTAAAACGATTCTTTCTTAAGGGGCTTTAAAAAAAAATACACGGAAAACTGGTGACGGCAACGATTTCAGCTCAGTTCCCACATCAGCATTATTGGGAAGTGAGGTGATTCCAGCGCCTGCTGAAGGGTGACCCTGAAGTCTCCAGAGCACCCAGGGCGAGTCAAAACTACTCTTATCAGGAGACTATGGGGAATCAAAACAAAGCCCCCTTCAATGTCACTCTTTTCAGAAAACAAAAAACAAAGAACTTAAGAGACAATGTGTAATCCAATTGTTTATACTGTGTGTAAAAAGTCATCCGGAGGAAGGGATTCCAAAATGGGAAGACCCTCCTTTAATATTGAGCAGTGTATATAAACATAATAATATACAATAACAATAGATAAAACAAGGACAACTGTAATTATTTCTGCAAGGTTGAGAGGTGAGGAAAACAAATCATTAAGGCGCCAGATTTATAAGCATATATAGCAGTTCAAGTAAACAGTACATAGGGGCTTATTCTGTGGTTGTCTGAAATGAAGGTATATTCTTTACTGTCAGATAAGAAATTCAATACGTGAACCTATTACATAAGCATTTTATATTATTCAGATTCCTTTTGTCATTACTTACTGTTCTACCTAATTCTACTTTGGTTGATGTCTGTCTAAATTTCTTGAAATTCTGCTTTATGTACTTTGATCCTTTAGTACTTAGTGCATTAAGACAGCAGTAGCAATTCTCAAAAACCATGGTTGCTATCAATTTCCTTCTTTCCCTTATATGCACACACTCCTCCCACTAAGGGTTGGAGTTTAATTCACCTTCCACTGAGTCTGAGTTTGCTGTAGTGACTTGCTTGACTAATAGAATATAGTGGAAGCAACATCCGAGACTATCAAAACTAGGTCATGAGAAGCCTGGTAGCCTGGGCCTTTCTGAAAGCTTGTTCTTGAGATGCTTCCTCTTGGAACCACGCTGCCATGCAGTGAGCAGCCCACAGAGATGTTCCAACTGACAGCCCCTGCTGAGCTCTTAGCCGAAAGCCCTGTGAGTGAGTCCTCTTGAGCATTTCAGCCTGTCAGATGACTGTGGTCCCTGCCAATGTCACGTGGAGCAGAACTGCCTAGCTGAGTCTAGTCAACTCACAGGATTGTAAGTGAGAATGACATGGTTGCTGTTTTAAGTTTTGGGGTGATAGCCTCCTCTTCATCCCTCTAATACCCTTCTCTTCATCTCATTTAACATGTTTCGCTTGGAATTCACACAAGGGGTCTAGTTCTGTCGAGGGCTATCCGATTGATACCTACTAGAAGAATGTAACCTAATGATAATGTAATGGAAAGAACAAAAAAGAACATGAACAAACGTACAATATCAAAGCAATCTTACTCATTGCTATCACCTGGCTCCAATGTACCTCTGCAGCCTCATCTTCTGCAGTACTTCCATATCCCTCACAGCTCAGCTACAGACAAGACTGCACCACGGGCTCATCATAGTCATCCGGGGGCTTTTAGAAAGACGCAGGTTTCTGGGCCTCATCTTGTCTCTACTGAATTAGATTTTCATGAGTGGGGCCCTTGGAGTTCTTTTTCTGCCTTCTTTTTTTTTTTTGGTTAAAATTCTTGAGGTAACCCTAACTTTTGGCTAGGTCTGAGTACCATTCAATTATTCAAACATATCCTCCAGCTCCAGCCTCCATGCTTTTGTTGACACTGTTCTAGTCTGGAAAGCTCCACTTTCTCCTCCACATGTAGAAATTCTGCTTATCCTGCAAAGCTCAGCTTTGATGCCATCACCTCCTTGAACCCCCTGAAAATATACCTTGTATCATAGTTCATAATATGGGTCGTTCCAGAGGACATGGACCCAATTTTATCCATTGTTATGTATGTAAATGCCCATCACAATACTGCGCACATAACAATTGGGATTTAACAAATATCAAATTAATGATTTTAAGGCAATCATTCCTAGAAGACAACTGGGCAAAATTCAACTACCAGGCAAACCCTCAAAAGACGGTACTCACTATTTTTGCTAAGAGGAGTGTCCTACTCTGGGCTGTGGTTTTTTTTGTTGTTGTTGTTACATAATCTATTTCTGCTTTACTAATATTTCTAGCTAGAGGAAGACTTCCCTATTTCTCTGATACCCTGTAAACCAAAGTACAGGGGCAAACTGTCCACCAAGTTCCAGTCCAGTGATTTATAGACATACACACACATTGTGAGATCACACATTTATCTCCTCACCTCAGTCCAAAACAGTCTAGCATCATATGAGCTGAAAAGTTTAATTTGAATATAGCATTATTTCAAGCTGGTTTCTGATTGATTGCCCATTAAAAGACAAATTAGTAGAACTATCTCCATTTTCAGTGTTTTAATCAGTGATACTTATTATAATCATCCAATAAATGTTCAGACAGCTGTAATAACAAGAATATTGATACATTTAAGAAGTTCCCTCTATTCCTTTTAAAATTTAGTTACCAAGTGAAATTAATAACGAATTTTTAGCAGATACTTTTTAAAGTGTCTATTAATAATGACATTTGATCATTCTTTTATTCTATTAATGATATATTAATTATATTAATAGCTTTCCCAATATTGTACCATCCTTTCCTTTTTGGAATAAATCATTCCTAATAATAGTTTATTATTCTTGTAATAGACTCTTGGACTCCATTTGCTAATATTTATTCAGGATATTAACTTATACTGATAAATGAGATTGATCTATAGTTTTCTTTTTCATGTAATTTTTCATGTTTTGGCATTAGGGACATGCAAGTTTTGCATCCTTTTGTATATTCTGGTATGTTATAAACAACATAAGAATAATCAGTCCCTTCAAGGGACTCACTTGCAAAACCATCTAGGGTTGGATTTTTCTTAGCATTATGTCTAACAATCTCGTGAATTTCTTCTTGGTAATTAAGTCTGTTCAGGTTTCAGCTTCTTTTTGAGTCAATTTTGATAATGATAACAAATTTCCCTACAAAAATCTTTAATCTAGATTTTAGAATGTGTTGGCTTAAATTTGTACATGGTATTTCTTCTAATTATTTTAATCTCATCTGTTTTCTTGGTTTTCTGAGGAAGAGAAAATCTGATTTTTAGTTTGTTTTCTCTTTACATCAGTCAGGTTTGTCAGGTGTTTTAGCTATATTATTAATTAAAAGAAACCGACTTCAAGACATTTCTATTTTGGGAGGATTGTTGCTTTATTTTATCATTAGTTGATTTCTACTTTTATCTTTTAAAATTCTCCCCTCCTAGTTTCTTTGTTTTTTTAAATTTATTTCTCAGTTGAAACTTCAGTAATTTATTTTCAGTTTTGATTAATTATAGAACATTTAGTTGTATATTAAATAAACCTTCCTCATTTTTGTTCAGTTTTAAATAATATGTAACTTACCTTTAATTTTCTCTTTAATCCAACAATAAAATTATTTGAAGAATTATTAGAAAAGAGTTAAAATTTCCATGTGATCAAGTTATTTACAGTTAACTTTCAATTGTTGGATTTGTAGTTTTATTGTATCATAGCCAGAGAATGCAAACTGTGGAATACCTACTTGGTAGAACTTATTGTTTTCTTTATGACTATGCACATAACTGGCTTTTGTTCTGTAGGGTGTAAGGAGAGTACTCTCTTATAAGTGGAAAGTTCTTGTCTCATACAGATCCTTACTATACTTTGTCAAACTCTGAAGAAGAACTGAGTTTTTGTTTTCCTTCCCCCAGAATCTCGTTGCACTTCTAAGGGTTTCTGCCTTACACACACTGGCCTTATGTTTTGGTATATACAATTTATTACAACAAAATATTCTTCACATAACCAGAATTTAGATGATGGTAGACATAAGATAAAAGTAAATACACAAATGCAATGGGAAAAGGATCCCATTCACACAGTAACAACAACAACAAAATGTACAATGCCAAGGAATTAAAAAAAAAAAAAGCAAGATCTATAGAAATAAAATGATATACTATTATTGAAGGTAATAAAATAAAAACTAAATAAACGGTGAGACAGACCATGACTAGGATGGGAAAAGCCATATTATAAAGGTAATCATCATTCCTGTATGAACACAAAAATTTAAGACAGACCAATGATTTGGGGAGGAACTTAACTTTGACCGTAAGGTGCCTCTGGCAGGACAACACTTAAGAAGCCAAAAATAGTTTGAGAAATAAGGATGAGGGGGATTTGTTCTTTGTAAACAAAATATATTCTAAGGTACAGCAAATAAAATAGTAGGTGATAATAGATTAAAAAAGAATAAAGTCCAGAAATAGAATAAGATATTTATATGGTGGTATTTATAAGATGTATAAGGTATTCTTATAGATGGCTGAATTTCATCTTAGAGAGAGAGAGAAAATGCATTTCAAAAATGTTAAAGCAAGACAACTGGCCATCCATTTGGAAGAAAATACGATTGATCCCTACTTTTACACCATGTATAAGAAGAAACAATATAGATTCAAAATGTAAATGTTAAGAAATTGAGCTAGAAAAATGTATTAGGTCAAATGGCGACCTGGGAGAAAAAAATCTAAAACAAATTACATCAATAAATAATACAACAGAAAAATGGATAAAAAATATGAAAAGTCAATTCAGAAGAAGAAAAAACTATCAAAGATATTCAATCTCATTAAAAGTAAGAAAGAAGAAAAGCAAGAAAGAAAGGAAAGAAGGAAGGAAGAAAGCCGTCACAATAAGGGGGGATCATTTTTGCTTGATTGTCAGAAACGAACAGAATGACACTATTCAGGATTGGTCACACAGTATGGGAAAGTTGTATGTTTTAAACTGTAAATTGGCACGACCTTCTTAGGGGACAATCTGACAGTATGTATAAAATTAATAGTGCCCATGTCCCTGAACCAGAGTTCCATTTGTGGGAATTTATTCTATAGAGATATTCAGACTAGTATACAAAGAGGTATTCACAAGGATGTTTACTTCACAATAATTCCCAGCAGGGGAATATTATTCAGCTATCAAAAAGAAAAGCTAGTTCTCATCCTGCTCACATAGAAAGATGTCTATGATACACTGTTAAGTGAATAGATAAGTTTTGGAATGGTGTGAAATATTTTTCAATTTTTATGAATAGGTTATGTGCAGATGGAAATACAATAATCATTTGTGCATACAAAAACATCTGCCAGGTTTTTCTACATAGACAGCAAGCTTTAAGTGGACAGCTGCCATGGAAACATGGCAGTGCGGGAGGCAAAGTGGAAAGGAAAGGAGGGGCTGGATGACGATTTCAGAGGCAAAAGATCAGTCAGTTGCTGTCAGTAAGCACATTTTATAGCTGAGGAAACAATTTCAGAAAGGTTGGGTAATTTGGCCCGAGTCATGGAGCCGACACGTGAAGAGCTGGGATTCTCCCCCAGGACTGTCTGATTTCAACCCTGTGCTTCTTCCTTAACACCCTGCACAGCACCTTTCATTTAGCATTCTGAACATCCACAAATCAACAGGCAAACACACAGGCTGTAATTAAAGAACCAACACTGCTGAACATCTGAAAAACTGTAAATCAATTGTACTTCAATTTAAAAAAATTAAAGTACCAACAGAAAATAAGATTTTAAATTTACTTTGAAATGTTTTTTAAAATTTTATTTTATTTTAAAAATTTTTGGTGGGGGGGAAGGTAATTAGGTTTATTTATTTATCCATTTCTTAATGGAGGTACTAGGGATTGAACCCAGGACCCTGTGCATGCTAAGCAGGCATTCTACCACTAAGCTATACCTTCCCCTCTACTTTGACACATTTTAATGAGATACTTTTTAAAGAGACTGCAAATCTCAAAAATGCAGCTACCCTTTGAGGTTAAATGATTTTCTTAAGAAAGGTTTAAGAAAAAGGTCTCTATTACTTCAAAATTCACTTCTGAACCACAACTGTGTTCTGTATAGTAGGACATCTTTCGTCAAATTCCCATTTGATAAACTTCAATGAAAATTAAGATTTAAAAATCCCTTTGGTATCCCCAAGATTTTTGGTTGGTCTAAATTACTGTAACAAAATGAGGGGAATTAGATTCATTCATTAGGTTTAGGTTTATACTCTATGTGAACTATCAGCATTTGTCTAAACAGACATCTTTTTTGGTTTAATCTTTGTGGAATCCAACATGCTTGAATTCTAAAAGAAAGGATCAATTGTACATTTCTAGTTAATTTTCTAAGAAAATAACCCCAACACTGCCTAGGGCCTACGTTTAAAATAAAAAATTACTGCCTTTTGCAATAGACATAAATCTAATAGTTGTTCCCTAATTATGTAATATTACCTCATATATCAAGACAGCTTCCCCAGTTTTAATTCGCTAATTTACATGGCTGTTCCACATTCTCTGATCCAGAGTCATTCAATCCTCACTTTAAGTCATCGTAATTTAAAATATCTCAAGTGATGATAATTTCACGGGATTTCAAATACTTTAAGTTATAAGATTTTGAGTACAAATTTCCCTGACAGTAAAATGCAAATTGTTTCCTTAGGAATTATTATTGTTATTACATTATACTTCTGCGCCTCTAAAAACTTCTGATGGAAGACTGCCTAATTTAAAGCCAGTTTAAGTCACGTGTAATCAGGTTTATTAATTTTTATTTGAAAGTTTTATAAAGAGTGGATAAAAACTGAAAAACGTTTCAAGATTTTAGTGCATGAAGTAACATGGAAAAGTTATCACCAATGCAATCAATTAACTTCTACCTACGTGTTCTCTAAGTTTAATAATTCTAAATATCCTTAAAAACAAAATACAATGGTCAACTAAAAGACATGTTGAGGGAAACAACGTACAAAGATCAATATTTAGAAATCTATGACAAAGGTGGCTTCTAGTGATAACAATGCAGTTGTCTACTGAGCACAGATAACAATAGGAACTATGGACGGAGTTTGGTGGTTGGAGCCAGCTGGAACCAAAGCAAATATGATGTTTATTACAGTTATTACATGTATTAACAGCCTCGAGAGGTGCTGAATGGATTTGGCAACAGGAGGGGGAGCGGAAGATGGGGGGGAGTTCAAGGATATTTACACAAGTGGATTTATCTGTTTAAACTGCTTTGATCTCTGTTCACAATTTTCTGAACCAGTTCAATAACAGTATAAGATAAAGTAGAGCCAAGGCCAACCCTGACTCAAAATACATGTCAGAGTAAACCACTCTTGCTTAATATTTGATTTAGCAGTCTTTTATTCATGCACCCTTCCCCCAGGACCCTGAAAACTGTAGATGTGATCTGAATCATCCTTATGCTATGGCTAACCTGCTTAAAGAGCAGAAAAGCATGGTGTGCACAGTGTGCTGGGTATCTTCCTTCTGGATGGTCTCTGTCCTCAGGGGCAGATCATTTGCCTGCAGCTTCTTACTGGGTTTGGCCAATGGGAAATCTAGGCAGGAGTCCAGAGTGAAGGAGAAGAGTGAGGCTGAGTCGTTAACTCCTTGATTTCCTCCCAGAAAGGCTGTCCAAAGCCAGCAGTGCTAGTGCTGCTGTCACAGAGTCAGTGTCCATCCGGGCGGCCCTCGACCCTCTACTCCAGGAACTGCTCCCCATCTTCCCTTCAAGCCTGGGAATGGTAACAGCTTGGCTGCAACTAAGACTGAAGTTAGTACCATCCGCTGGGCTTCCCCCAAACCCACTTCTTCGTAAATCTTGTCTCTGTAAACAAACTTTCCTTGAATTGTCTTATTTTGAGTGTGCCATCTATTTCCTGTTGGGACCCTGACTAATACATCCCGTCTGCAGATGAAGAAACAAGTGTGGGTGGCAACTTTTTCTCACTTTTCACATCTGTCAAAGAGGACATTTAGTTTAGACTGGATGATCTGGAAGGTGACCTCTGCTAGCACTCTAAGAGCCCCCAAATGATGTGGCAGAGGTAATGAAGATTTTAAAACCAAGAACTCTCTCTCTGGACATCCTTGTCTGCCGTTTGGCTTAGTGATAACTTTTAGGGTATATCAAGTGAAGTCATATCTTCTTCTGGGGCCCACTTCAACCAGTCTCAAATGTACACTTCTATAGTGACTTCTGAGAAATATGACTATAATCTTTAGTATAGCTCAGAGTTTTTATATTGTCAAAATGAAGGTTTTCTAAGCTGTGCTCTGTTTATTTGCTTCGTACCAGTATAAAACTCTCTAGTATGTACATTTTTTCCCTCCAGAAGACTACCATGGTTTTACAAAGTGAAAAATCAAAATTAGTGGTAATTTCACTGGCTTTTCCTTAAAGGGTCTCAAAATTCAGCTCTTTAAAGTTATACATTTACCCACACATCTATGGTCAATTAATCTTTGACAAAGGAGGCAAGAATATATATAAATGGAGAAAAGACAGTCTCTTCAACAAGCGATGTTGGGAAAACTGGACAGTCACATGTAAATCAATGAAGTTAGAACACTCCCTCACATCACACACAAAAATAAATTCAAAATAGTTTAAAGACTTAAATAAAAGATGTGACACCATAAACTTCCTAGAAGAGAACATAGGCAAACATTCTCTGAAATAAATTGTAGCAATATTTTCTTAGGTCAGTATTCCAAGGCAAAAGAAATAAAAGCAAAAATAAACAAATGGGACCTAATTAAACTTATAAGCTTTTGCATAGAGAAGATAACCATACACAAAACGAAAAGACAACCTATGGACTGGGAGAAAATATATGCAAATGATGCAACCGACATGGGCTTAATTTCCAAAATACACAAACAGCTTATACAACTCAGTAACAAAAAACCGAACAACCCAATCAAAAAATGGGCAGAAGACCTAAATAGACATTTTTCCAAAGAAGACATAAAGATGGTCAATAGGCACATGAAAAGATGCTCAACATTGCTAATTATTAGAGAAATGCAAATCAAAACTACAATGAGATATCACCTCATACTGGTTAGAATGGCCATCATTAAAAAGTCTATAAATAATAAATGTTGGAGAGACTGTGGAGAAAAAGGAACCCTACACTACATTGGGAATGTAGTCTGGTGCAGCCACTATGGAGAACAGTATGGAGGTTCCTTAAAAAACTAAAAACAGAGTTGCCATATGATCCAGCAATCCCACCCCTGGACATATACCAGGAAAAGATGAAAACTCTAATTTGAAAAGATTATCTGCCCCAGTGTTCATAGCAGCGCTACTTACAGTAGCCAAGACATGGACGCAACCTAAATGTCCATCGAAAGATGAATGGATAAAGACGATATGGTATGTATATACAATGGAATACTACTCAGACACAAAAAAGGAGAAAATAATGCCATTTGCAGCAACACGGATGGACCTAGAGATTATCATACTAAGTGAAGCCAGACAGAGAAAGACAAATATTATATATATTACTTACATGTGGAATCTAAAATATGAAACAAATGAACTTATTTAACAAAACAGAAACAGACTCACAGACTTTGAAAACAAACTTACAGTTACCAAAGGGGAAAGGTGGGGGAGGGATAAATTAGGAGTGTGGGATTAACAGATACAAACTACTATATATAAAATATATAAACAACAAGGTCCTAATGTATAGCATAGGGAACTATACTCAATATATTATAATAAACTATAATGGAAAAGAATATGAAAAAGAATATACATACACATATCTATCTATGTATGTATAACTGAATCATTTTGCTGTACACCAGAAACTAACACAACATTGTAAATCAACTATACTTCAACTATACTTTTAATTCTGCCCAGCAGAGTCATTATTAAGCCAGTTAAATGGAAACTATTAAAAGAGTTAAACACCAATAAAAGTTAATGCACAAAGTACTTTGCAACAAATAATAATGGAGTCATCTCAATTGGACTCATTACAACCTGAAGGACAGGAAAATGTCTTGATAGACGACAAAAAAATGGCCCAGGTCTACACAAAAATAAGGTTCTCAGCATTGAGCACTGCGCCAATAACCATTCTGGCCTCTGCTGTGATGCACCTTTTACCGGTTGGAAGGCTCTGTCCTTCCCAGGACCTGCAGCCGTTCAGACTCACCTGGGGCTACTGACTCCCACTTAGATGGGCTGATTTTCTACCACCTGGCCATTGCTTCTGTGGTCCTTTCTGTGAGACATTCTTTCCCTGAGTCTCTGCAAGTCTGAATTCTCACATAGCACTTCCTACAGGAAGCCTCTCCTGATCTCCTAGCGGGAAGCGATCACTCTTCCCTGAGCTCCCACTGCACTTCTGTAGCACTTGACCCTTTTTGTTTTCCATTATAGTCATCTGATTCACTGGCCACAGGGTATATATAGTGTTATGTGTGGAAGGTGCTCAGTAATTATCTGATGATTAGATATATGAATGAACCACAGGGAACTAACTCCCAGGGGCAGTGCTGACAGTGGACAGAGTGAATCCTCTAGACTGGAGGATATGGGGACAACAATGTCTAATAATAATTGAAGACCTTTGAGTAATCAAGAAGGAACTGGATCTGTGGAGGGAGGTGGGGCTGAACCGGATTTGATTCAGAGGATATGTAAGAAGACTCAAAAGGCAGTGGCATGGGGAAAATGAGCTGAGATGGGTGTTCCCTCCACATAGAGACAAAAGGAATTTTGGCCTCAGCAGACAGGCCTGCATAGTGTGTCCGAGGGTGTATGATAACGACCCACTGAAGGATGAATGAAGGTGAAGTTCAGGGATCTGGGCTTCCAACCTTTCATGATGAGAGTGTAACTTGTCTCTTTCTGAGCTTTATACCTTCCTCTTATTTTGTTAATTTTACATTTACCTAAAAAAGGTTTTACTCCAGACATCAAGCCTTTAAAGGTCCAAGTGCACTACAATTCAATCTACCATGTGAGTGGCTACTTTATGAAAGGTACCCTGTTTGTCCTGGACGGGCTGGTCACAAATTAGAAAAGCAGCAAGTCAAATGAGCTGGCTTAAGGAGAACTTGGTGGGGGGTGTGGCTGTGTAGCGATGTAAGTGCAGAATGCTGAGGTCCTTCCTGGTGTTCCTCCCACCTTTCCAATTAACTCTTTGGTGGTTTTTTCCCCAATCTGTCTCTTGCATAATTTTTACTCTAAGGCTATATCCTCAGGCTACTGCTTTCCTTATGTGATGCACAATTCTTGGGAACATCGTATGTGGATGACCCTCAAGTCCATACTGTACCCAGGACTCTGAAAAGTGTCTGACCAACACATACAACCATCTCCTGGACATCACCACTTAGTACTCCCATAGGTACTTCAATTTCGAAAGGTATGCATTGTCTTTCCTCTGAAACTTGCTTCTCCTCTTAGTTTCTCTCTCTCTGCAAATTCACCACCTACCCAGCTTCCCCACTCATCTCCACTATCAATGCAGGCACTGACGACTCCATGTGAGCCCATCTGCTCCTGGTGGTCACAACAGCATCCTCTGGGGGCTTTTCCTACCAGTCTGCCTCCCTTGACTCTGTCCTCTTTACTGCATCTGAAGCCGTGCTCACTTCACACCTGCTGAAAATGCTCCATTCTTTCTCTGGAGCTTTCAGGGTCAAGTTCATGTCTAGTTTACCCACAATGCCCATGTGATCTGGCTTTATCGCCTGTTCCTCCTTCACATGAAAGCTTCCTCCACCCGCCCAGAGGCTTTATGGTTGTACAAATACGCATGCTGTGTCATGCCTTGTGGCTTTCCCATATGCTGAAACCTTTCTCTGGAATGTCCTCTCATCACCCCATTCTTAATTCTTGTGAATCTTGCTCTGCCTAGTCCTCCCCAATTACATGTAATCACAGCACTTATCACACTGTATGCTGTTCACTGTATACCCACTGCCTACTAGACCCAAAGCCAGCCCTTTGAGGGTAGAGACCCTTTCTATGGGGACTTTTCATCCCCAGCACCTTGCAAAGCATTGTATGAAGCAAGCAGTAAAAAACGTATGTTCCAACAAGTGTGTGGGTGGCCGGAGGCCAGCAGAACAGAGGGTTCAGGGTTAGGAGGGGTAACCTAGGACAGGATGCAGGAGTTTCTATTATAGCATAAATGTACAGACCATGGTTCTGTCCCCATGCCCACATGAGGCTTCCTGAGAGTCCACCAACATTATCTTCCATCAACAGATGACTTTTTAATGAAGTGTGAGGACCATTTTATTTTTGGAAAATGAAGTTTTAAAATGCCTGAAGGGCCCATGTTTTCCTTCAGGCCGTATTGTTTAAATTTCATCTTGAACTTGTGAAACTTAAAATAGTCACCACTTGCTAAACGCCTATTATGTTTCAAGTAACAAACTCCTTCTCTTTTTAGAAGTACAGTATAGTGTAGTTTTGATTTTGACACTGAACAATCACACACTTGATCTCTCTCTGCCTTCACCATAGAAACCAAGCAAATATTTGGAGACATTCCTTCAACCTTCACAGATAAGTAGAAATGAAAATTATTCTGAACACAGGATATGGCAGGCTGGAGAGCTCATTGTTTCCTTTTAAAAGTTGCTCTAACACTTAAGAAGATCTACATGGCCTTTGGGAGGCCACACTATCACTCAGACTTGTAAGAGAATTTCAAAATTGACTTTACTATGAAAACAGCTGAATGTCTCTAAAGTCTATGCCTTCTTTCTCCTTGGTTACTATGTTCATTCTTACACAGGATACATGCAGAACTATTACATGAACACTTGCAAGTTATCTGCTTAGTGCAAGTGATGAGGGAAATGAAAGCATAGTTTAGAAATAAGTTCAGGCCCAAACATTCTTCAACACCTTAAAGTTCTGTGGGCTCCCCTGTCCTTAAATGGGAAGGATCTGGAGATCCTCAGCTAGAAGGAATGACCAAGGTTCCTTCTCCAGTACCCACTCCCCCGAAGTTTCTACTACACACCTCCATCTAGAAGGTTCACAGAGATGCATGCAGAAGAAGAAAACCAGCCATGCAATTTCCAACTACTCTGGGGTGACCAGAAACGAATATAAGGTCTACAGAGGATTCTGGGGCTCTCTCCATATTTTGGGTTTCAGCTATTAAACTCAAGAACTTAATAAAATACGCTTCTGAAGATTGAGCTGTTTCATGCTGTTGGTTTAGCAAGATTAAAACTGGAAACAAAAAAGGAGAAGGACATGATGGACAGAAGGACTTAGAATGCAGCATTAGGAATTTGGGTTAGACAGCAGGAAGTGTCTTCTGACAAGAAGACCTGTTGAATGTCAGATGGATTACTGGGGGACTGTGTGATCTCTTCTCTAAAAACTTTTCACCTTTATCCCGTCTGGAGGGCAAAGAAGTGGGCTAGGTAAGGAGGGATAGGAAACACCCGGAGAGCACAGAAGACATGAAGTGCTGTGCTGGATTGGCTTCATCGTTCCCTTACACCATCCTCAGTTTGGTGGTATGAAGTGGGTATTTATTTGTAAAGACAGGGAAACTGAGACTCACTTGAGAAGTGAAGCAACTTGCCCAGGACCAGTCAGTCAGTAAATGGCAGAACCAAGACTTGAAACAGGGTTTATCTGACTCAGGTACACTCTCCCCACTGTGGACACTGAATGACCTTGGTCTTTTCTTCGTGGGGGATGAGGGGGGAGGAGTGTCTTCGGTTTAATTACAATTTTAAATGCCTGTATTTCTAAAGCCATCATTTCCACAGAAATGTAAGTTTAACAGAAAAGCTGACAAGTACAAAAAAAAAGGTTTTTCCAGGAAAATGACATCACAGAGGATCTCACCAAGATGGCTACTGGTTGAGGGCTCAGGGATGTGGAAAGGGCTAGAGTGAAGGGCCGGGGTTGGGGAGCCAGGGGTGAGGGACTGGGGGTAGGGGGCCAGGGGTTGGGGGGTCGGTCAGGAAGGTATTCCTACCCACAATGCTCTGGTGCTGTGTGATCGCTGACGGCTTGTTCCATGCTGTCCTCCCGGAACATTCCTTCTTTGGGGACCATGGCAAAGTCCTTCCTCCCAAACTTGTTCTCCTTTTGTATTCCCTACCTCTGCAGATGAAACCACCATTTAACCAGTTCCCCAAGTTATTGACTCTTCCTCAAACTCACTTCTCATCCATTTATGCAGACACATGAAAAGAGGGTGCCTTTCTCACTTGACAAAAGAGCAAACTGCACAGAGGTCTAGAGTCATGGACTTAGAAGAATGAAAAATACACAGTTTGGAGAATCTGAATACTATTATCCACCAATTTATAACATTGATCTCAAGTGAAAAAAAAAAATTCACATCCCTGCACATTAAGACATTTTTGGTTTGCGGACTCACTGTAGTTGTATGGACGTGATGACATCATTCTGGATTTTACTCTGATTTTGAAGTTACCAAAAAAGAAGAAAGTCTGATAGGCAACATGTGTCCTAGCCCTTTATTCTTCCCTTCTTTCTTTCATAGATTTTATTCATTTTAATTCTTCTCTTTCTTTTATTTGATTTTCCCCTTCTTTCTTTTATAAAACACCTTTCTATACCTACAGAATTTTTAACATTTTTATATCTTTTCTGAGAGGAGGGGAAGAAAAGGATCATCAAAAGGGAATGTAGCTCTGCTAATCAGACAATTATAAAACATATAAACTCATTTACTGTTGATGAGCTTCAGTGCTTCTCTTAAAATTGTCTCAGTTTCTAGGAAGAACCACACTAATACTGAGGACTCTACGAGTATTTCTAGGTACATCCGCTATCAGGAGAGGTACATGTGTGAATGTAAAAACCAGCGGAAGGCTCCTCACCTAGGCTCAGGAGCTCATGCTGCACATGCGTTCGTGGCAGTGTGGTCGCTGCCTGCAAACGCTGCTTGAAAGGAAAAGTAAGCCTCCAGTTTGGGTATAACTTGGCTTTTACCTCAGAGCTAATTCAAAGAAAGACTACTTTTCCATTTACAAACATTTCAAAGAATACTGCTGCTTTCTAGAAATCTGTGACAGGTTGCTTCTTTTATCCTTGAAACTGCTAGGGCTTTGATAAATGGTCTAAGGAGTGATCACAATGATATCTAAGGAAACATGCAGGTTACATAAAATACTTTAATTATTCCAAGGGAGGAGAGGCTCCTTGCTCTGCACTGCCACAGCGCACCTCTCTTATAGCCCCTGCTGCTGTGTGGTGTGACCAAAAGAATCTGCCCCCAACTGTCACCCCCACCAGACTCAGTGGCAGCACTGGGCTTTAATTATCTTTGGATCTCCAAGGCCTGGCATGGTGTCTGGCATACACCAGGCACTTAATGACTGTTGGTTACATGTATGATGAAGAGGTTCTTACAAATTTACTCCCAAACTACAAAAATAAAACAAAACCAGGGAGAGAAAAAATACACCTGTCTTTAGATTACTCTGAAGGTACAAAAGGTGTTTCAGATTCATAAATATGGCAAAAGAATCAAATTTATGCATCATACCTTAGGGGAAATTTTTTTTAGCTACCTACTGCCATCCTCTCTCTCGCTCGCTCCCTCCCTCCCTCTCCTCCACCCCTCTCCTGCCTTACATATGTATAAACCTAGGTAACCACCACTCAGGCCAAGATATAGAATATTTACATCACCATGGAAGGCCCTCTTGTGACTTTCCTAGTCAATACTGTTCCTGTACCACTATTCTGACTGTTATCATCAGGGATTGATGTTGCAGGCTCTTCTTGAAAATCATATGAAAGGAATCATGCAGTTTTTGTGTTTGGCTTTTTTTGCTCAACTTAATATGTAAGCTGTCTTACTAACAACCTGTTGTTAATATTAGTAGTTTGTTGTTCATATCAGTAGTTTGTTCCCTGTCATTGCTGTGTAATATTCCACTGTGTCAACAATATGCCAGAATTTATTTAGCCTTTTTTTTTTTTCCCCTGTTGGTGGTGTTTCTAGTTCTTGGCCATGGTGAATGAACATTCTGTGATGAGCATTTCTGTGCAAGTCTCTTATTGGACACAGGCACTTATTTCTCTTGCATATGTTTAGTGGGTACTACAAAATAGTTTTTCCAAGTATAGTAGCTGACCCATTTTGTACTCCCACTAGGAATGCATAAGAGTTCCAGCTTCTCCGTATCTTTGCCACTACTTGATATTCCCAATCAGTCTAGTGTGCAGTGGTTAATTCTTGTATTTTTGACTGACCAATTTATAAGAATATAAGGTTCCAAAAAAGATAACACAGTCTGGATTTATTAAAGCACGAACAGGACTCTTAGCACTGACAGAATAAATAATGATACCTATCATCTGTGTATAGATGTCTGACTCAATAGTTTAAGACAATTTTTTAAATGTTAGGTTCTCTTTTCACTTTTGCTCCCACTACATCTGACTTTTGGCAAATTCCCAGCTCTTTCAGCATCTGTTTGTCCTTCTCTGGAGATGTGTAGACTATTTATATAGAGTTCTTAGACAATTTGGGTATCGAACAAGGAAACTAAACAGAAAAGTATTTTGAAATGTTTCTGCCAACATTCTAAGTTAAAATATTAATAACGTAAAAGTTGTAGAAGTCGTTGGATGGTGGTTTTTACTAGATTTCCTCTATAAACAAAATTCTGAAACATTATCATAAACTGATGTACAGAGGCATACCTGTCAACATATAATCCTGCAGCCTAGTTAAGAGGCAAATCCCAAGCTACCAGCCCCTGTTGCCACATGTCCCTCTGAAGAGCTCATGTAGCCATGTCTCCATCTGCAGAAAGCCTGCATTCACATTCACCCAGGCACGAAATTTCAACATGGGGAAGCGTGGCGACTATTCTTGGGGTGAGGGGAATGCTGCAGGACAATAATCAGTATGCATGTGGTACCATTTTCCTTTGCTTAGAAACTCTGAACAACTGTAGAAATTATTTTCTTCACTTAGTGGATAAACATTTGCAGAGTGCTACTTGCTGGCAGGCACTCCATGCCAGTGCACAAACCTCAGTTCCTGCACACTGATGGGGCTTATAGTCCGACTGACTGCAAAAGTGCAGCAGGAAAGATGGGAAGGAATGCTATGACTCAACCCTGAACGGTAAGCTTATTGAAGCAAACATACAGAATCTGCAACATTCTACATTTGACTTCAAAAAGAAACACATTCAAATCATTCCATCAATAGCTCCTATTAACAAAGACATTTCCAAGAAGGGATGAATATTAGTAGTATTTTGGGAGGAAATGTGGGAGGAACCCATTGGACTATATGGTAAGTCCTGATCGTCTATACGCCTGTTTCCCAAATGGAATTTAGAGGACAATAATGCCCAGAGATGTTTCATGAAAACTGGGTCTAAATCAAACACATTTGGGAATATGCTGAGTCCATTCTCTTGAAATTCACATTTTCACCCTGACATATTAAAAGATCTGAGAAGTTCTACAGTTAAAAAAGAAGCCTATTTAATTCAACATTTACCAAATATTGTCCATGGAATGATCCCCCCCCCATATAATACCTATTATCATCTTACAGAAAGTGTTCCTTGGAAAATGCTTTGAAAAGCAATAGTCTATGACAACGTACAGGATTAGGAGCATCAAAAAACACAAACTGAATATATGGTTGCATGCAACTTAACATTCTTAGCTAACGCCAGCCTGAAAAATAAGAGCTGATGTATCTTGCGTTAAGCAAGCAACGTAAATGAAAATCTGGTTTTGCACTGAAAATGAAAGTACAAAATGAAACAAAAGTTGACAAGATAACCTTCAATGCTTTGGTATAACCATTATCACACGGACTACCACTATGTCATAGTACAGATGGAGGCGATGAAGAGCTCTGGCTGTGTCTGTATAAACTATACGATTTCTGTTAGTTCAAATACGCTCACATTTAGGAAGTGGGTTTTCTGAATAAATTATTTACTTTCAATTACCTTTTAATGGTAAAAGAAGAATGCAGAAAAAATTCTGGTTGCTTAAGCTTTCCGGCTGTCTGTATACCATTTGGGAAGAAGTTCACAGGAGAATAATGTTGCAGTTCACCAACATTCACTGAGCAACGTACCATGACAGGGACTGAGGCTATAAAGACAAATACCAGACAATGCCTATTCTGGAGGAGTTCACAGTCCAGCGAGGCAAATATGACAAGAAGTAACTGTAATACAGTGTGGCTGGAACTACAATAAGGCATGGAGACAGTGCTATGGAGACATAGATGACTTCATTAAACAGAATGGGTGATTTACTACTCCTACAATAAGGTCTGTATACAATAAAAATGTGACTTCAATCAAGAAATTAATAAATACTTATTGAGCATCTATTACATCCTATAAATCTGCATGCCAAATTTACTTCAATGTCAAATTACTACTAATCTCATAGAATTTCACATTGTTCTCAAAAGGAATATAGAATATCTCTCAGATTCTGGGGCGATTTTATATCCAGAATTAAAGGGAGCCAAACTAAAGTATAATTTTACACTTTGGAAAAAATCTAAGGCAAAGAACAACATATGCAAGCAATCCCTGGGATCTGTTATCAGAAATATACGAACTACGTTCATTCATTTCATAGTTAGAGCCAGCAGAGGGAGTAAACCTCTGCAGAGAAAAGACTCAAGTATATAGGGAGAAACATAAGGCTTGAGATGTAAAGAAAGCCTTTGACATAAAAAGAAAACCTGGGTGCAGAGACACATATATCAAATATGGGGAAGTAATTTAGCTACATTTTTAAAATTCCTGAAATATAATACAAGAGGTTAATAAGTAATCATTGAATAAGCTGAAGGATGTCACCCTATTACTATAATAAGGCTTAGAAGACTGAAAGTATGAACCTCCCACCAGAAATCCTTGGCAATCAGAAACTCCTGTAGAACATATTTTGCAGCAAAATCTAACTACTTGACATGACTAGGAAGGACCTTCAGTAGCGTATTTGCTAATGAGCCAGAGCTCCTGTCTGCTTAGTCTCATTCCAAAGATAAGTCCATAGAAACCAACCGCAGTACATTTCTGCCTTAATTTCTAAGAGTAAGAAGCTGCTACCTGTAAAGAGAAGGGAAGCTTCCACCTTGAGATCCTCAAATCCCTCGTAACTGTTACTAGAAATTCATTTTTTAGTAGAGCTACAAGCCTTTCTATGATTTTTCTCATGGGGAGTCTTGTGAGGAAGAAAGCTTTATTATTGAAAACCAAGCAATTTTACCCAGTTTCATCTCTGGCATATCTGTATTTTTCATCATTGCTCCTTACAGGGTATCTCTCATGCCTTTTCAGTGGGAATTTTTACCACATTCACCACCTTCTACCAGACTATAAAGCTCTCAAGCGTAATCTGTGTCTCCTAACATTGCAGTCCCCCACCACTTAGCACTCAACGCCTTACACAGCAGTCATGTGCACACAGTGTCTGTGGAGAACGACTTACAGGAGTATTGAAAATTATAATAGTAATGTGTTTTGCCCAGTCCCAAACTCTTGCTTGCAGGGTATATTTTCTCCATTCTGTTGCTTGCGTGAGAACACAGATAAGGGATGTCTGGTTTTCTTACCCAGGTTAGTGGAAAGAGACACACATACAGAGAAATGGGGGTGCCTGGGCCTAAGACCTGGGAATGGGCTGGGCTCATGGGAGGAGCCCTGAAGCTCCGGGCTGTCCCATCAGCACTCCCACCTATTCTATCAGATCCGGTCTCATATGCCGCCGAGTTCTTTCAAAAGCTCTACTAGCCAGGAGCAGAGCTAACTGCTGTATTCCACAACTGAATGCTCTTTTTTCTTGATTAGCTTTGCCAGGAGATTGTCTTTGTGAAGGATCAACTCTTAAGTTTATTTTTCCATTTACTCTTTTTGTTTCCTAATTAATTTATATTTCTTGATTTACTTATAGGTATTTTTCTAATTAATTAATTGTTATGTACTTCAACAATGTTTTTATTTTTCATAATGAGTATACATAATGTTTGTCTTTAAAAGGCAATAAATTCAGTAGATGCTTGTTGGAAAAGAATTCTCTTTCTTTTATGGCCCTCGGATTGAATATAAAGGCTTTTACCTTTATATTTAATCTTTCTTATCTAGCCATAAAAGCATTTACTGCTCTCAGTTAGCCTCAGAGTATAGCTTTGGTTATATTATCAGCTTTGATGTAGAGTTCACTGTAGTAATGTGCTTACTTGATGACATGTTAAACAGGCAAGAGAAAAAGAGGATTCCATAGAAATTGAGAGAAAATATCACAGTAACACTGAGGTGTGACAAGCTGAAGCTGAACATATGAAATGCCAGCCACCAGATGCCCTGGGAGCAAGGAGAGACCAAGACTTTGTGCTACTTCCTGCTCAGTGTACAAAACGTCTGCTTATAACCACTTACTCCGACTTCCGCCTGCTGAGGTACACCCATGATGTACGTATCAGCCATTTATTAATCCCATCTCTTGTCATCAGTGAACTGATCAGTTCAGTCAGTTCCACAAGACTTGACGGAGTAAGAGAGTCCTGGGTCGAGGTTTGGAGATCTGGGTTTTAGTTCCAGACATACCACTCAATAACCTTCATGTCTTGCAAAAAAGTTCATTTTATATCATTGGGTCCCAGTTTCCCTGACTATAAAATTTAGAGGTCATATCAGATGATTTCCAAAGTCCTTGCAGTCCTAGAATCCAGTAATCAAGAATAAATAAATTTTCCATGGTCAGTGACACAACTGGACATTGTACCGTGTGCCCATACATCTAAGTCAGTAACGCTGTTCACAGAACCTTCACATTTAGAGAAACGGAACTTTGATCAAGAAGAAAACGTAAGGGACATTCATGAGTACACAACAGAGTTTGTGATTCTATAAAGCAAAACTGGAATTCCAGAAGAGACTGTGAAGAACCTCTGAGAGTCATTTCGGCTGAGAGGCAAAGGCATCTCTTACCCACTGCAGCTAGAGGCTAGGGGAGAGTCACGCCTGCATGTCTGTGCAATGTGGCAGGGGCTGTTGTCCGTCTTTTCAGAATCGAGCATCGTTATCCAAAAAGGAATGTATAGTGACTGACCTTTCTGTAGGGAAGCATCCAAGTTTCTTACAAAATATGCTCATAGTAGCCATTTCAGAAGAAAAGGGTAAGATTTTATAGGCTTGCCCCTGCGGTATGGAGTATAATTTTTCTGCTCCGACCTATTATAACACATGGGTTGATCAAAATGAATTCTTTAGAAATCACCGAAAAGAAAAACCATTACATTAGATGACTGAAATTACATGAAATAACTTAAAATAGATGGAAGGATATTAACTCCCACCCCCGAAAAGATATTAAAATATTCAGGAGGGAGAAATTTAAGCTACATATAATATCTCTGGAAATTCCTTTCTGTTTTCATGCAGCGGCATCAATGAAGGTTATTTATAAGTCATGTGGATAAGAGACTTGCGAATAACCAGGTATAAATCGCAGAATAAATATACGAATCACCTTGGTTTCTTTTCAGCATCACCAAATAACAATGATCCTAGGACTAAGACAACTTTATTTAAATAGTAATTTTTTAAAAACCCCAACAACTTCTTTATGGGTGATTAAAGAACTCTGAGTTTTAAAAAAGAAAACCACGAAGCAATGCTCAAGGTAGTAAGTGCTTTCATGTTACTAGTTCTCGTATCCGAGGGCACTGGATCGAGCTAAAGGACAAAGAGATAAGAGCAATATTGCTAGTTACTAACAAATGGCAGATAAAAGAGCTCTTCTGGGTTCTGATTAAGTGACAGCATTCTACACATTCTTTTGACTTGAGAAAGTCAGACTAAGAGCAGCAGCTAAGTTCCATGTGAAGCATCGCTAAATAAGCATATCTGCAGGCTTCCACATTCCAGCGGGACAGGACTCCTCTCCTCTCCCCCTCCCCAACTGAAACGTGTTCTCTGTGCTCTCAGCAAGAACGCGCCTTTGCTTCAGCTTCCATTTAGAAAAAAAAAAAGCATAAATGTATATGCTGAAAGCACAGAGAAGTTTTGTGCTGTGGGACGTGGTGGCCGGGAGCCAATGTTTACAATCCCCTGGGTGGGAAAGGCAGGGTGAAAGGCTCAGGACGGCAGGCTTTAAAAGTCTTTGCTGTTGCCGCCAGTGACCTTCGCCTCTGTTTTCAAAGCAGCTCTCAGGTTAACCCCTTGGATTCTGTGTGCACTGGTGCTGCACAAAGGAAATACCTTTCTTTGAAGGACACCTCTCTCACGCACATCGGTTTCTGATTTCAGTCGGAGCAGCTCAGAAACACTGGATTAAGAAGCATGTGTTCAATCTGCTATCAGACCCATGGGCGCTTCAGGGGTATTGGATCTGGATTTCGATGTGTGCTGTGTTCTACAAAGTGAAAGTTTCCAGCTTCAGGCAATGGACTCAAGCTTACAAACCAGGGGATTGTGAAACATGAGCATATTTGGTCTCCCGGGGAGAAGGAAGCATCCAATTTATGCAGAAATGCTCTTTTCCCAGCTAGCCAATGAGAGGCGAGGCTCTGAGAGTGGGGCTTCCTATAGGGATCTCCGGACTGGAAGAATGGTGCTTAAAATTAAAGACAGGCTAAACTGCTAACAGCCCAACTTAAAAAGCAGCTGAAGAGAAAAAGCCAATTGTAGAAATGAAAAGGGAATTTTCCAGTCTTAAGTTAAAGCTGGCCACATTCAACTTATTATTACAGTTGTTACTGTTTTGGTGGAGGAGAATTAATGATCTTTTATTCCTAGTGCTAAGATGTAAAGATCCCATAAAAAAACTTACCACATATGTGTACGTTTTATTACAGTCTTTCCTAAATGACTCAGAAGATGTTATTCAATAGTAATACTACTTAAGGCCTTCAAATGTTTTGAGGACATAAGATCTACTTTGAGAAAAACTTGTCTGATGTCAAGGGCTCAAGTCTATTTTAACAAATGCTTTGGTCTATGGGAAGTTTTGTGGATTTAAAAATGTTTGGGGCCTATACATTGATCAATATTAATACTGTTTTCCCTTTATTGAATGGACAGCACACTGAATTCCTGGGGTGTTGAAACAAACTGTGCAATTCTAATATCCAGAGTTATGAATCCCTAACACATGTTTAAGGTTAAGGGTTAAGACTCCTGGAGATGAAAGTGAAAAATAACAAACACCAGAAAATGTAATTGAACTGCACAAAAACGTTATTAAAATAAGTCTGATGAAAATCATTCTATCAAATGTAAGACAGTAATAAGAGGATTTTCTCTTAACACTGGGAGATGAAGTCATGGCCTCCGTGTTACCAGGCAGCTGTCGAGAACATCATAAAGCATGCATATCCTGTATTTGGAAGTCCATCTCCAGAAGAATGACACTATTTGAGAATACTGTTCTTCAGCTTTTCTCAACTAATTACTGGGACTTTATAAATCCTTCTGAAAATAGGTACTAAAATTTCAGCTTCTCTAAGAATGTTTAAGAGTAATCAAAACCACTATCTTGGCTTTCATTACAGACCAAACAACCTGTTCCTTGCTATCTATTGTAGAAGTCAACGGTGATTAAGAAAATGCATTTAAGTCTAATGCAGACACTGACTAGAAATAATATTTTGAGAAGCTAAAAGAAACCTCAGAGCTTCACAACAGAGATGTAATAGTAGCCAAAGTTTATCGTGGGTTTTCCGTATGTCTGGCACTTCACTAAGAACTTAACAAATTTTATGTCATTTTTAAATCCTGTAATAACTTGTGAGGTAGGCACTGCATTTTTCACCCATATTCTAGGTAGGAAACTGATGGTCAGAACATGTTTAAAGACTATAGCTAGCCACAGGCTGGCGCTGGAACTCAAACGCAGTGCCACTCCAAAGGCTGCAGGTGTAACCACTGGGCAGGACAGCCATACAGGCAGACAGGTCACTACCACTGCAGAAGAAGTTCCCACGCACATACTTTAGAGCTCTAACGGTTTGGTATACATTATAAGTATTATTGTTGGGGACCCCAAGGCTTATCAATCCTTCAAGAAGGGAGGTGCATTCAGTTAGAGATTTTTCATTTTATTACTCAATTAAAACAGTAACATACTATTTCTGAGGTCACAAAACTGCCATACTTTTTTCTGTGATAGATTTATGACTATTTACATATTACTTTTGCATTCTAAATGGATACTAAAAGCAGCAGAGGGGATTGTCCCTATCACAGATTTTCATGTTTTATAAACCAGTGGGGGAATATTTTATCTGCAGGCCACAAGATCTCATCATGCCCTGTCTGGAGCCCCCCCTACTCCCATCCCAAGTTTTTAAGACATTGTTTCTTGTTTGCCTCCATAAGCCAATCTTGTCTTTAAAAAAAAAATTTTCAAATCAAAGAAATAATTGTTGCCATCTTTTATACAGTGATGACACGTCACTTAAAAGAAGTTTTTGGCTTAGATTTGGGTTTAGAAGCAGCTCCTCTATGACGAAGGACATAACAGCTCTCTATGAACTTTAATTATTGCAATATAATTATTAGGAACAACCAGTTACAAACTGAGCTTCTCCACACACAGCATAAAGTTAAAACTGTACAAATGAAGCCAAAATATGCACAGCTAAAAGGAATGTTACGGGGGGGCCTCTCGTAGTGAACAAAGCAAGCTCAGTTTGGCTCTTTTTCCCTCGCGCTACCACATCCGCACATCGTTAGTTGGAAAATTCCTGATATATGCTGTAATTTTTTTGTGCTTTTTTTCCCCCCAGTACACTCGGGGCTTTAATGTCCAGATGCCATTTTCCCCCTTATCTGTCCCTGTTTGGGGCTCTGCCAGCTATGGTCAACAATTAATACAGCCGGAGAAAAAATACAGTACACTCCCTGGCAACTGGTACAGCCTCGCAGGAAATACCAAATAAAAACTTGATTATGTATTGTTTAACCATTTTGTTTGCCTGCAGGCCACCCCGTCGCAGGAGTAATTCAGACGAGCCGGCCTCATCTGATGGTCTGTGCGCTGCACCAGTGTTCCCAGAGTCTGTCACGCACAATCACTGGCTTCAGCCTGTGGCCCTCTAAGTGAAAGGAGCAGATTTGTGGCAGCTTTCCAACCTGCATTCCTTTTAATTAGTCAACTTGTGGCCCAATGTTATAACAGATAAGTAACCTCTTAATATTCATGTAATTAATTAATTTTTTTCCTCATTCGCTTATAAGCCTTTGCAAGGGGCAAAGAGAGCTTTTTCCTATATGGGCTCTGGTTTATGAAATAAGCATGTTACTATTACAAAGAACACTGGAGCCCATGTTTCAGTGATTCTCCATGAGGACAGTTCCAGAAACCGCACTGTGCTCACACCTATATTTTAAGCATACTATTTCTACGTTTTAAATAGTAACTGAAATCTTCCTTGTGTATAAACTTGATATAGACAAGATGAATGATTCTGCCAGCTTCAACTGGGCTGGGAAGCCTCCCTTCCATTTTAACCGATAAACTAGTTTTCCATCAGAAGATAGAAAGCTTATGCTTGTTTAAGATCCCTTGCAAAGCAAGGCTGACATTTAAAGTGGCCAGCAGTTCTCAAAGTACTAGGAAGCCTGTCTGCTCTAGATCTGGAATAAGTCAATAATTAAATTGCTGATGCTGTTAGCGATCCACACATGATGAACCCTTAAAAAGATCATTGCTTCCTATAAATACTCGTCATGTCCATGGTAACAGGAATGAGAATGGCTTTCAAAGCTCAATATTTGAGCTCTTTCACCTATTTAAGTTTCTCAATTAAATCAAATTCTCCCCTAAAGGCAGTAGTAACATTTTTACCTCTGTTAGATCTTCATGGACAAAATACACGTGGGTGAAATACAGATACATCTGTACTACCTCATATACTCTTAAGCTTCACTTCTCATGCAGCTTATGAGACAGTTACAACATCACTTCAACGATTCATTCATTTACTCATTCATTCATATATACACTATTGTGCCTACTATGTGACAAGCACTGGCTCTCAGCTATAAAGATGACATGAAGATGACTAAAGACACCGCAAATGCACTTGAAAGCTCGCAGTTGAGCAAGGGAGGCAGACATGTAACTACCAGTTGCAGAAGCTCCTGTGCCAGGAAGAGGTACATGATTTAGGAGCGTTTATTCAAATCCTGGCTCCTGTTTTGTGAGCTCTATCACCCTGGCTAAATATATTAGCCTCCTCATGCCTTTGTTTCCTCCCCTGCAAAATGGGGAAGTCATAGAACCTATTTCATAGAACAGTTGGAGAATTACATGATATGTCTATAAAGTACTCTGCAGGTGCTAGTTCTGGAAGTTTTGCCTATCAGCAAATGTTATATCTACACCGACTCAACAAAGGAGGGAAGGATGCAGGGCAGGGGTGTGTAGTGTTAGAGGCTTCAGAGAGGAGGTGCAAAGGCATGACTGGCAGAGAGAGCAGCTGGAGCAGGAAGGCTGAGGAGCATGAAACGGCATGGACCAGATCACAAAGAACGGTCTAAGTGCCATTTGTTGGAGCCTAGACTTTATCCCAAGGGGAATGGGAGGCACTGAGGAGTTTTACATAGGGAATGCATGTCAGATCTGCATTTCTGAGACTGAATGTTCTGGTGACTGTGGAGGATGAAACTGGAGATGATCCTTGAGGCAGAGAGTTCAATCAAAAGGTTGCTATGATCCAGCGGCATTGGGAGGAGGACCCACAGACTACCGTAGTGAAGGGAAGGGATGAATCAAGTGGAGCAGAAAGGGAGAGAAAGGAAATAGAGGGTAAGTCCCAGGTTTCTGGCCTGGGTGACAGGGTAGACGGTAGGCCATTGACCAGAATGGGGACCCAGAAGGGAAATGACAGGTAGGCTTGCTGCTTGTGAAGACATCCACTTGGACACACGGGCCTGGGGCTCAGGGGAGTGGACCAAGTTGGAAAGATGAGCTCTCTTCCTCCAGAAGTAGAGGAGGTTGCTGAGCCAGGGAGCACACAAAGGGTTGAACCCAGAGGGAAGACAGAGGAAGGCACTCTGTGAAGGAGTAAGGTAGGTAGGATGGAAAGCAGGAAACTGGTGTCACAGAAGCCAAGGTAGACATTTACAAGTAATAAAGAAGAGAGAGGCAGACGTGTACCAGAAGATGCTAAGCGAGGTGAGGGCTTTAGAACATCTACTACAGTAACATGGGGGGAGAAGGCTGCCTGTATGAATGTGAAGGGTTAACAGCACCCCAAAAGGTGGCCAATCCAGTGTCTCCTGACATGAGGGAAAGTGTGATGGGGTGGAGGAGTGGAGGGTTAGTCAACTGTATTTAGAACAGCTTAGTTCTGCAATTAAAAAAAGAGACCATATGTACACATTGCTGGGGCCTTTCCCATGGCCTTGGGTGTGTGTGTGTGTGTGTCTGCAAGTGAGGGGCTCTGGAACTTAAAACCCATTAGGCACAGTAAGTCCACTTCTGATCATAAATAATTCCAGCTGAGCCTCCTTTAGTAATGAGTAATAACAGATTTTTTAAAAAAGTCTCTTTATGCTACATAATAATGATACTACTAATCATTTCACACACATACTGCAAATTTCAGAATGGGCAAAAGCACATTTTAAATGACCTCGTTTATCATCACAGTATCATTTATAGTTAAGCAATTAAGGCACAAAACAAGTAGTCTCAATTGTCTGAATAAAAACGTCCCATTTTTATGACATGAATGTGTCATGAAAAGAGTATGTGTTGACTGTGTGAGGATGTACACAAGGAACTAATATTTTAACATCTTGTTTATCTGGGAAGATGAATGAAGACTTAGATAAATAAAATTTCCCAGATTACTGAAGTTTCTCTCTTCAAGCTCTGAAAGTATATTACTTTAATCATTTAAATTTTTCCTTGTTTATGTCCTATTATCAATTGTCTTTTTTCCTGCTGTTACTGCTGCCTTGTTTTTCAGTCTAACTCCTTTCAGAGTTTCTGCTTCTAATACAGACTAGGCCTCAGATGGCTTCCTATTATACTTAAAAAAGCATTCAGACACTTTTACCAGGGCCGAGGACTACCTCTCTGATCTCAGCCTTGACCCTTTCCCTCCCACTCACTCTGTATCAGTCACACTAACCTTGCTATCTCTGTACAGTCCAAACTCCCTCCTGCTGTAGGACCCCTGAATCCATCATCCCCTCTGCCTGGAGTGCTCCATTTGGGACTTGGCCTGGTTCTGTCCCTCCCTTCCTTAGTAAGAGATCTTCTCTGACCAACCTGCTTATAAGTGCATGCCTGGTCTCTCATACTCTATCTCCTCAAGGTGCGTGGGAGAACCTGAAATTACAGTTGGCCCTCGTATCTGCGGTTCCCCATCTGCGGGTACTACGTATTTTATACAGGGGACTTGAGCATTCTCAGATTTTGGTATCCAGGAGGGACAGGGTGCTGGGGGGGGGGCGGGGTGATCTTGCAACCAATTCCCCTGAGAATACAGAGGGAGGCCTGTTTACTTCATTTGTTTATTTTTGTTTTAAATTTATTTTATTTTATTTATTTGGGGGGGGGGAGTTATTTGGCTTATTTATTTATTTATTTATTTATTTATTTATTTATTTATTTATTTAATGGAGGTACTGGGGGTTGAACCCAGGACCTTATGTGTGTCAAGCACTCGCTCTACCCCTGAGCTACACCCTCCCCCAGTTTACTTTTGATCCCATCCATCTTCCCTACAGGAGTGAGGAGAGATTTGATTTATCTCATCAATTTCTACACTCTCAATTCAGAAGCCACATAGCAAAAATGTAAGAAATCAAGTTAAATAAGAGTATGAGTCTAAATAACAGCCCATGGAGGGAATTGCAAGGCTCTGAGGCTGTTCCAGCTGATCCAGCTGTTCCAGCGCTCACAGCCCTCCTCCCTCCTGTGTTTACACTCCTTCTAGCTCTATTCTTTTGCCTCCTTAGCCCTCTGTGCCCCTAAAGGTAACCATTATTCTAAATCTCGTGTTTTTCATTTCCCTGCTGTTAAAAAAAAGTTGGCTTTATCACATAAGTATGCCTAGATAATATAATATTTAGTATTACCTGTTTCTGAAGTTTATAAAATTTCATATACTTTACAACTTTTTGTTTTACTCAACATTGTTTCTGATTCACCCATGTTATTGCCTACAGCTATAGTTCATTCATTTTCATTTTTACTGCTGAATAGTTCTGCTGTGTGGATATGCGAGTCGATTTAATCATTCTTTCGACTGAACATCTGGGATGTTTTCAGTTTTTTGCTATTACAAACAATGCTGCCATGAATATTCCTGAATGTGACTAGTGCACATGTGCATGAATTTCTCTAAAGGATGTAATTAGGCATGGGACTGCAAGGTTTCATGGTATGAGCATGCTAAACTATATAGTTGATGTCAAATTATTTTTCAAAGTAGTGTACCATTTTACATTCCGACAAGCAGAGGATCAAAATTTTAGGTGTTTCTTGAAAAGGCATAGAGTTAATATTAGAAAAACGTTTTTAAAATTCAATCTACCATTCTCTATCTTTTAACTGGTGAATTTTGTACACTGACATTTAATGTGATCAACAACTTATTTGGACATATTTACCGATTTATGTATTTGCCATTCTTTCTTGCATCTCAGACATTTCTTTTAAGATAGTTTTGTTCTTTTTGAAATCTGTCCTTTAGAAGTTCCTTTAGTAAAAAGGTGGCAGTAAACTCTCTTGGTTTTTGTGTATCTGAAAATGTCTTTTCTTATGAGTGTATTCTGGACTTAGAATCTACATATACACTTTAATAGTAATAAAATATCTGGAATAGTGGTTGTATTCCCGCTACAATATCCTATCAAAACAATCTATTCACCGAGTGGTCAGCCATCTCCTCAGTGTCTGGTCCACGCTGATGGTGCTAGGCATGCTTAGCCAAGAGTCATCATTACTGATCTAAGCAGCCTGAAAAAGACGGAAGTCCCATGACAAGTAAAGAGAGTGAAGGGCTCCATGTCGAGACTGAACTGGGCGGCTTCAGAAGTGCAATGGGAGTTCAGAGCAGGAAGTGTCTACAGAGAGCTGGATCCCAGTGAGATCATGTTGCAGAACCTCCCGAATTACATTTCCACACAACACTGCTTCTGTGGCCAAACCACACCTTTACTCTGAATCTCAGAAAAGCCAGAGTACTTTTTTTTCAGAAACAGTGTCATGGTTTAATCTGAATCCTGAATCAGGCTCGAGGTAGATAAGAGCAACACAAAGACAAACATGCTTTAGAAAACCTAAATTAGAGAGTGAGAGATTGTATAAAAGGCCACACGCAAATTCCCTGAATGGCAGGCTGAATATGCCATTGGGTTATTAGCTTAGGCACCAACTTCTTTTGTGAATGGGGGGCATTCCTGCATGGCTTTGTAAAACAAAACAAGACAGTGCAGGTTATACAAGGGCTGGGCTGAAAGCCTCAGGAATGTCTTTTAACTAATATTTTTGGAAAGGCTAATAGCTGGAAGAGGTCTTATGTGACACATCTTACTTAAGCAGACTATGGGAAAGAAGTGCATGTTATTTGTGACATTCATTCCTAATCCGTGGTTGGTACAATGAGTCACTTATTGACCAGGGAAGAATCTCACCTATCTGGGAAATGAAACTTTCTGAATATTAACTACTGAGCACCTAACCCCAACAGACAGCGATAACTGGTATATACAAAATGGTTTAGTCTAGAAATAAGATTAAAAGGCTCATTGTGACTACAGTAAGGAAAGGAATTTATTTTCATAATTTAGGAATTGTTCATTTTCAGTCATCTCCCTTCTTTTCTACAGAGATTAAACATAGAACATGTTCTTCCTGAAAAAAATTTTTTCTTATCCTTCTAGAGTTTGTCCTACAGGTGGTTAGGAAGAAAAGTACAATCATGCAGGTTTGTGCTGCAGGGTCAAAACTCCGTCTCTCAACTACCTGGCTGGCAGGTGAAAGTAAGCAGGGAGTAAGGACTGAAGACACAGCCCTGATTTCTGAGATCTCACACCGGGAATTCTGCAACTGTTTGGATTTGCATATTCATTTTCTTATATTCAAAGACCAGATATGTGTAACTCTTAGAAAGAATTCGTTTTATTTTTTTCCAAACCTCAGCACTGCTTACAGAACACTGATAGTGGAAAAGTTTCCTCAACATAACTAATTTCAGGAATACTAGAAACATTCTTCCTTTTGAGAAACACTTAAATAATAATGAAAAAGGAGAGAATGGTCTCCCTGAGGTGTTAGTAACCTAAATTCTAATATGAGTGGTCCCTAGGTAATAACTGGTTAGTAGTACGAAAATGGTTTAATTAGTCATACTCATTTCTGAACCTGTCTTCATGTTCAGATGCAAAGATGAATATTAGCGCTGTGTAATTCAGTTATAGGACTGTATCAAGTACTTACTCTTTTCATGTATTAATTTGGTTAATTCCCACAACAATCTTAAAGGGTAGGTACAGTTATTTTCTCCATTTTCACAAATAAGAACCACAGAGAAGGCTGAAGAATTTGTTTAAATTCACACAGCTGGTGAAGTAGCAAGATAAACCCCAAATAAAATGTCTGGTTCCAGAATCTGTCCCTTAAACAATGGGCTATGCCCTACTGCTTCTTGAATGAAGCAAGACTTCTAGGGAAAAAAATCTCTTTGCCTACAGTTGAAATGGTAGAAGAGAAAAAGGAATATTCCAGGAACACTTGAATCAATTTAAGACTTCAAAAACAAGGTTGTCAAGAAGGAAGAGAGAAACAAGGGAAGAAATTCTAAAACAGGATCAATGGAGTCACTGTTTAAAGAAAAGAAAGGACTTATTCTCTTGGGAGGGTGTGAACTATTTATTCACCAATACATGATGAGATATAGAAAACACACACACGAACACACGGTAAACCAATGCAATAATTAGAAAGAACCAGGCATACACTGTTCTAAATTCTGGTATCTTTTCAAATTCTTCCAATTTTACATCTGGTCTCAAGAAAGTGACAATGTTCTTTTACGAGAAACAGCCATTACCAAGTACATCATTTTGGGGAAAGCAGGACACACAGTGGTGATGGCATAATTTTTACTTAGTTTTTTAAAAAAATTCTCAAACTCAACAGGCTCTTATTGGAATGATATCCAATATCTAATATCTAAACTTGTCATTCTGTAGGAGCGGTAAGGAAAGAAAAGTGAAGGTCAGCAGCTGCAAGAAGAAAACACCTAACAAAAGGGTGAAAAAGTATTTCACACCTTTATTTATTGACATCTTTCTTTCAAACCCCACTTTGACTTTCTGGGTTTGTTACCATTTTTTTTTTTTAATGGATAAACAAGCTGCACCAAGAGAATGGAGAAGGAGATAAACCGAGACCACACAAATTTGCCCGTAATGAGTATACATTACTTTTATAATGGACATAAACATCTTAAAAGCACATCATCATTACCAATTACTATTTAGTGAGCATAATATATGTGACGCCCGGTTTCCTCCCTCAAGGTGCTTGTTGTCTAATGAAAATAGTAAATTATGGCATTTTGTGGCTGTTTACATGACATAACCCTCATTAGGGTTTAGTCATCTAATGACCACATGTGAGCTATATAATTTGCCGGCTTTACCAAAAGCTGGATTATGGGAATGAAAAAGCAGAAACAGAAAGACAGGTGGCTACTTAGATAGAATATAACCATGTTACTGGGTCTTTAGGCCCAATAAGCTAATCATTTAGGTCCTGATGAAAAGGTATATTTTTAGGAAAAGGCTCTGTTTATAAGTGGAAAAAAAAAGTCATTTTATGATAGATTCATCTTAGTCACAATTGGGATAAACATTAAACCATTAGAAAATTTCTGATTCACACAGCTACCAGTGAGAGGTCTTATGCAGAGTCTACATTATACGATCTATTCCATTTCGAATGGCAATGTTCATCATAACAAGAGAAATTACTATATATACTTACATAACTGCCAATAAAAATATTAATGGTTACATTGATATTGGCTTCTATGTCTTGGGCATGTTATTATCCACAACAGTGTAATATGAAGAGAATTATGACTGGAGATACTTATTCAATTTTATTTCTTGGTTTTTTTTCCGAAGGTAAACTTCATATCAGACTTTGGCATGCGATGTTTTCCCTGCTTTTCTCTGTATCTACATTGACAGTTTCTATCTCTTCTCTTTCCTGCCTTCACTCAGCCCCTCATCCTATATCTCTCTTGAAACAGCCTCCACACTGGTCTCCCTGCCAGCAATTTCTTAATTTATGCCCAACCATCCTATCAATTCATTCATCACACTGCATTAGAGTTATCTTTTAGGAAAAAAAAACCAAACCTCCCAAAACAAAGTTTGATCATCTTCTCCCAAGACACCCTGCTGTCAACCTGTACTTCTTACTGTTCTGTGCATATGCTCTGCTCTTTCCCGAATCTGCACCTGGATCACACCTTTCTCCTTTGTCTGCAAACTCCTCCTCATTCTTGAAGACCTGGCTCAAAAATCACCTCCCCTGTGAAGCACTCCCTGACTCTCCCAGGTTGAACAATGCCTGCCTCCTAGATTCCCTTAGGTTTATTTCATAAGAGAAGTAAAGGCAACTTCAGATTTATGTATACATATGCTTTTAAAAGTAACTAGTATTACTTAAAAAACATATCTAAATGTATTAACAACTAATAAACATATTAGTTAAGTATGGTCATACCTCATTTTATTGCGCTTCACACATACTGCATTTTTTAAAGTGGAAGTCTATGACCGCCCTGCATCGAGCAAGTCTGTTGGTGTCACTTTTCTAATAGCATTTGTTCAGTTCGTATCTCTGTGTCACGTTTTGGTAATTCTTGAAATACTTCAAACTTTTCATTATTATTCTATTTATTATTTTATATCTGTGACCCATGATCTCTGATTGCAAAAAGATTATATGACTCACTGAAGGTGCAAATGATGGGTAACATTTTTTAGCAATAAGGTATTTTAAAATTAAGATGTGTATGTTGTTTTTTAGACATAATGCTATTGCACACCTAATAACAGACTACAGTATAGTGTAAACATAACTTTAAGTGCATTGGGAAACCAAAAAATTCATGTGACTAGCTCTATAGTGATATTTGCTTTACTGCAGTGGTCAGGAACCAAACCCACAATATCTCTGAGGTATGCTTGTAATATAAATATTGATATAGTAACATATTGAAATAATACATTAATGACATGAATTCCCTTTAAAAAGTAATTAGTTTAACAAATATTTCTTACTGCTTCATCATTTTAAAAGCTATCCTTGGCTTCTGGCACACCCAGTCAAGTTTGCATGTGAAGATGTTACCTGTAGATTCTTTGCAGATTGCTAGTGCCCACCCCTCAGTGTTTGCTATTTACTGTTACCAAGGAACCTAAGGTATCACAGTCCTGGTGAGACTGGTAAGCACTGATTCTTAGCCTAATCAACATTCCCACAAAATTCTAAAGCTTTATGTCTGTAACATACATGGAGCATGAAGGAAAAAAGAACCGTACTTCATAAAATATTTGATTAGACATCACTGGATATATCTGTGCACCTCTGAAAGGAACCAAGAGCATAAGTTTCTACCCATACAGCGGCCCTGCTGCCTTGGGGAATTTCCTATATCAATGAAGGCCTGTCATTGTTGCTTGTCTACCAGCAGCCATTCCCCTTCTTCCTGACTAACATAACCTGATTTCCCTTGGGTAGCAAAAAAATGCTTACCTGCAGTGAGACTGGCCTGTGGGTAGGTATATGATCCAGTTCTGGGAGATGAAAGGTAAGTGAAAGTCTGAAGGGAGTTTTTGGAAAAGATTGTCTTCCCTGATCAAAAAGTCAGTGCCACCCTTTTTGGCCCCTGCTTGCTTGCTTAGACCACTGTGGTATGAGGATGCGATGCCTGAAGATGCAGCAGTCACCTTGAGACCACGAGGGAAAATATAATTCACTGAGGAGGGAAGAATGGAATTTTCCAAATAATAGCTTATAGGAATCAAGATGACACCAATGAGCAATTGCACTAATTGCAAAATTATTTACCTCTAGACTTCTTAGGTCAGATTTTAAAATTACTGTTATTCAAGATATAATTCACTGAGTATTCTGTACCTGTAACCAAACGCCTGCTGACACAAACAAATCCAGAGAAACCCCTGAGAAGTCCAGTTTTTTTTTTTTTACTCAAAAAAGCTTCATTTTTTAAATTTAGCTTTTTGACTCTGTGCTTGTGCTTTCAATACTTTCACAACGATTTTCTGCTCCTTAATAAGGAAAGCACGCCTGATCCTGTCACGGACACATTTAACATACATGGAACCACGATAAGCCCGGCTGACATGTTTTTTTGTTTCAGACAGTCTCATAAGAACTTCAGGTCTCACAGAGTGAACTCCTCGAAGTCGGCATGGGTACATGCCACATGCAGATTTTGGTGCTTTCCCAACTTTCTTGGTATAAAGGTAAACAATTCTATTACCAGGGGTTTGGGACAGCCTAGTTTTGTTAGAGGCTGTATTGTAGGACAGCCTACGACGGTATGTCAAACGCTGGACCATTCTGAATGCCTCTAGATACGGTCCTGGGAAGAGGAAAAAGGAAGGGCCGGCGAGTTCAAAGGCCAAATATGACTGCTGAGGAGTCCAGTTTTGGTGATTACTAGTAATAAAATTTTAAAAACGAACATGAAGCAGAGTTGCCTGGGGCGGGAGAAGCTAGTGGGTGACATTTTTGTTATGTTATGTTTCCGTTGCCCATGGGACACCACGTGGAGATGAAGGGAAGAGTGGGGTTGAGGATCTGGTGCTCAGAGGGGACCCCAGGCAGAGCTGATGACTTGGATGCCTCTGTACAGACATGAAAGTTAAAGTCATGGTCCCTGGTGAAATCTGTTAAAAGGCTGAGGTGGGAACATTCAGGATGCTTTCTTAGTGGGGAGGAAGCTCAGGAAAGGCCAACATAGGGGATCACCAGAGACACTCAGAAGAGATGAGGCAGAAAGCTCAATCACATTGTTATAGGGAGAGGAGGAAAAGAGAAATCCTTTGGGAGAACAATTTGGCATTATCAGATTTTGAAATGTGCGTACCTATCAAAACAATAATGAAATACTACAACATACTTACTAGAAGGGTGGAGATTTAAAACACTGACACCACCAAATGCTGGTGAGGATGTGGAGCGACAGCAACTCTCATTCATTGCTGGGTGGCGGGGATGCAAAATGTTACAGCTACTTTGGAAGACAATTTGACAGTTTCTTATAAAACTAAACATAAAAAAGAAAAAGATGTGTATACTCTTCATCTTTTGTCTTGGTAATATCATTGCTTGAAACTTACCCTACAAAAATATTAGTATTTGGGTGAAAAGATACAAGCTTGAGGATGTTCACTGCAGCCCCAAAGAGAAACTATCCAAAGGTTCATCCTAGGAGACTGGGTAAAAATATTATGTATGTTCACACACTGAAGGTAAGAAAAAGAATAAACAGGCTGCATGTTAGATGTGGAAAAACACGTAAGGTAAATTAAACAGAAAAAAGGAAACAAAACAACCCCAAACAAACAATGGATGGGTACCTGTGTGGATACTATGTGCGTGGGTGAGCAGGTACAAACAAACAAACACAAACACACACACACACACACACACATCCCACAAACAGAAACAGATATGAAAGTTCATTCACTAAACTGTTAATAGTGTTTCTTTTTTTCCTTAGAGGAAAGATTATTGAGAAGTTTCTCTTTTTCATTTTTTTACCTATCTAAAATATTTGAATTTTTGAATAATGTTAGCAACTTTATAAGAATGCAGATTTTAAAAAAACTGATTAAAGAAAGATGAGGGTTTAAAGAAAGGGACTGATTCATGGATACAAATATTACAAAGGGAAATGCAGAATAAATTGCAAAAAAATGCCTGTAGAAAATGTGGTGAAATAATATCATACAAATAGGGCTCTTTCTCTCCAAAAACTGTCTTCTTATATCAAACTTCTAAAAATAAAATTACAGAGCATCCATTTAAACCAACTGATGAATATATTTTTCTTAAATATGATATGACAATACTTGTGAACTATAATCAATACTGAGAAAATCTGATTCCTTGAAAAACAGGAGCACATGAACCAATGAAAAAGAAGCCTGATGGAGAATACAATTTGGATTATACTGCAGGTATGGGAGCAGAACCACGGCATTTAAATGTGGTATTTCAGTTCCACGTTCTAAAGTCAAGGAACCTGATAGAAATAAAAACAGAATAATAGATGTGAAGAAAAGACAAAGATTATATTCTGACTAACTGTAATATTACTAAATAAAGTTCAAACTTAAAGACACTTTCCTCACTTCAAATGGACTGCTTACTCAATCTTGTCAAAATCCTAAATGTGCCACATTTTTAACCTCAACTTGCCAGTTAAAGTCACGAGGATATTGGCCAATTTGTGTCTGGGTACAAAAGGAACAAATGAATCTCTTTTTTCCTGGATGTTAACACTTTTAAATTCACAATGGAATATTTTGGCTTTACTTACTACCCATGTATGGAAGAACTAGAGCGGTCAGACAGAATAAGCAGTTTTACATAATATGTATGTAATCCTGGAAAGACGTAAGAAAACGCATTTTAATCTATTAAATTTTATTTTAGATTCCAGAGGCAGCTTTTGAAAAACCTTGCCATGAGCCAGTCTGCAAAGCACCTGATTATTTATCTATTTTCACATTAGATTTTTTTTTTAACGTATGCAGTTTTCTTAAAGCTATATTGTTTTTTAGAACACAAGATCTGGTTTTACTATAACTCCATTAAAATTTTCCCTCAATTTAACTTACTACTGACAAGTTAGTTGTTTCAACATTAAAAGTGGTTCTGACTAGAACCCCACCATTGAGATCGAGTGCACTCTGACAACACCCAGCCAACCAACTAACTACTTAAGAGTCCTGCATCTGAGTAAAAGCAGTCACAGCTTGTTTTTCCAGAATAGCATTTAAATATAGACACAAGTTTTAGCAATGAAAGTGATTAATAAAACAAGTTTGATTCCTGGTGCTGAAATTTCAAAATGGACGCAGAGACAAGCTGTAACGACAGGGAAGCCAATGTTTAGGGTAAGCATCCCTTCCTCAGTCTCAGTACCAGGTCCCCCGCCCACCCCAACCTCCCTCCACCTCCTTTACTCAGAAACCTCCTATTTCATTACACACAGACACACAGAGACACACGAACATTCACAGAGCAATACCACCTGTGTCTTATTACCATCAGTGCTACAACAGATATTTTACAATGTTATTCTTTCTAAAATAGAAGGCAAACCAGTGGGGACACTATCATATGATAGCTGCTATATTAGAGGCAAATCAAAGGTGCTTAAAAGAAGTGCCTAATTTTATCCTAGACAGTCAGGCCAACTTCACTGAGGACAGGGCATTTGCCCTGAGTCTTGAAGAATGAGTAGGAGTTTGTTAGGCTGAGAAGTGGAAAGGTAGTTTAAGCAGAGAAAAGAAGGTCTAATGGCATGGAGGCACAAAATCTAATGGCACACGGAGGGAAGGCATAGTTCAAGTGGTAGAGCGCATGCTTAGCATGCAAAAGGGCCTGGGTTCAGTCCCCAATCCCTTCTTTAAAAATAAGCAAACCTAATTACCTCTGCCAAAATAAAATATTTAAATAGTACAATAATAAATAAGTAAAATATTTTAAAAATCTAATGGCATGTCATTTCAAGCAAGAGGAAAGAGGTCTGGAGTGGCAAGACCAAGGGGTTGTGTGGATGCGTTTGAGGTGGGTGGGAAAGAGAAAGCTTAGGAGCAGACTGCTGCATTCCAGAGCTCAGAGTACACAGACTTTTTAACCTGTGGCCAAAGGGGAGTTGGTGGCAACTTTGACTCCTTCTTCATCTCCCTAAGCCGGCTGGTTTCCCACGGCTGGTCCACGCTACGTGGCCCCTCCCACAGCTCCTTTCAATAAGCCAGTCTTGTCTTTCCAGGAAAAAGGAAATCTGCTTTTCTGACTAACTGTAGCATCTACTCTGGGAAAGTGGGATTTTACAGTCAAGTAAAGACATTTTCATGTATATATGTGAAGAACTTCATTTCTGGAATCTATTTCATATCCTTCACAGTAACTTTTTCCATTCTTTAGAAGGTTTTAGTTGTAATTTTTCTAACTGGCTTTTTTTAAACTAGTAAAAGCTAGTTTTCTGGAACTAGGTTACAGACTGACTTTGGCCCATTTAACAAGGTCAGACTGTTTATTCTTGACAGAATTCTTTCCCACTGTAAAAAGGTACTTTTAAATGCCACATTCCAAGAGCAGTGCCAGTAAGCCACTGAAGCATATTTTCCCACAAGAACTGATACCGTGTGCGGTCCCCACCTCACTGAAATCACCCAGTGTTACATGAGGTGCAGATAGTCGTCCACGTCACGGCCAAATCTATTAACTGTGTTCAGAAAACACGTCCATACATTTCAAAGCACTGTAGCCTTTAAAAAGTAATTAATCAAAATAAAAATGCGAGAGAAGAAAGGGAAGGATAGCTTTAGAAATTAAAAAGATATATTTTAAAATGGCAGAATAGAAATCTTATAACTTTGTTAGTCCCCAAACCTAGAAGTAGTAGAGATTTTTCTCCCTTATTCTGGGGCTTTTATGGTTGAGTTGTTAAATTTACAGCCCCACTTTCAGATTCTGCCAGCCTTCAAAATAAATATATGAGCAGTGCTAAAGTAAATTCTCCTACGCTTTCCCCTTCCTTCTTTTGGATGTTTCCCTGAGACCTGAAGGTAGATTATTTCTCCACAGCCAACTGTAAAGTTTAACATTCAAATTTATGAGGGACTTAAAAACCATCAGTATCCTTACAGAGCTTGGGTGCAAGGATGTCACCCACCCTGGGTTTCAATCCCTAGAGGAAAGGAATATAGGAGCAACAAGAGGAATTGTTCAGCAGCCCAAAGAGCACCGTTGAGAAACAAATGTGAAATATTGGCACTAAGGTCAGTACAACATGAAAGAAAATCCAGCATGACAAAGCAATTGTATAAAAGTTTGAGCCGAAGTTTTGGAGAAACCTCTTCAGAGTAACAGAAACATGTACCAAATCTTCCCACGGACCCAGGTGGGCTAACTCAAATGACTGAAAGATACAAAAATGCAAACATTTTCAACCTTTTCCTGTGACACTATGGTTCCTCCAAAGATTCCCAAAAGGTCTTAATTTTTAATTAAAACATACCATACAGAAAATGTAAGCACACAAGCTGGGGAGGTGTACGAAGGCTTGTGATCTCGAATATGGAGGAATGAAGCACAATCATTATCTCAAGGTTAGGACTCCTGCCCAGACATAAATTCAGAGTGTAACTGCTACTCCCTCAGAGCTCAAGTTACTACCAGAGAGTGACGTGGGCAACTGGGAAAATTAGCTGAAAGATGCATCTAAAGCAAACAAATAAACAAAATCTTTAGATGCTTATAAATGATGATGCAATGACCCTCCTCAGCAACATGGAAAAAGCAGAGTTGGAAAAAATGTGTATTCATCGAATCATTTATGAAAGCAGGAAGCTGTGAAAGAACTTAATTAAATTTAAAGAGTAGTGAGAAACCTGATGGTGTTTGAAGACAAGGAATATGCATTTATGTGTGAGAGTGAGAGGACAGAGGGGTAGGCTGCGGCTACCCTGCAAAAAAAACCAAAAAACACCCTCTGCATTCAACGCTACACAGTTGGAATTCATTCTTTAGGCACTGGAGAACCATGAGGATTCATTTCATTCATTCACCATGTATTCAGCAAGTACCTACCATGTGGCAGGAAGGCACTGTGTGAAACACTAAAATAGTACAACACTGGAATTGAGTGAATAAAAATGGCTATGTCCAATGTGACAGACTTTCAATAACATATCTCAGCTTAGGAACTTGCACTATGAGACTCTCAAAGCCCAAGCAAAATGAAGATGCTGCCACCTCTCCCTTCCTTACAAGGAAACAAGCAGTGACATCTGTAGAACACAAGAAGCGTGCATATCCAAAGAATTAAAGAGGACATAAAAATCTAAGTTATAGAAACAATGTTTTATATTCAATTCCAAGGACCGTGTCTCACACTCTGCTGAATCAACATGACACTTGAGTTAAATAAAGTTAGGGGAGATGGAATTATCTCAGCAAATACAGTTTGACAGACTAGCCCCTGACCAAGCACAGAAGGCGTATTCTCGTAAGAATGTTAAATGTAAGAGGCAACACATTTTTTTCCACATCTTCTGGATCCCTGAGAAACGCTTTGCCTGCAACACCTCTCAAAAGCATTTGGTCTCGTCAACTTTAATCCAATGTTTGGTCTTTACACCCAAACCTGGCCTCAAGCTTCTGGTTGTGAATGGCATCGTACAGGGTGTCAGGAGGAAGGACTATGAACAACCAGGTGGCAGTCGGACCCTGTCTACATCATACCTTGGTAGGACGTAAGCTGGCTGAACAGATGTATCGAGGAAGCAAAGAACATCCTGTCCTTTCTCTGAGTAAAACATCCTCCAGGCAGTAGCGTTACAGTTCAACTGTTTTTGTCCAGAACTAATTCGCAACAGTGACCACTTATGAAGGAGCTAGAATTAGGTGAATCAAATGAATGTCTATCTTTCAGAAACAAGGAAAGCAGTCATTTGATGAGTTTCATGGGTATTCTTGGTGCAGTTAAATACCCACTGGCACACGCACACGCACACCTACAGCAGCGTCCTGCACGGCCTGGAAAACATCTTTCTTCGTGGAAGCAGTTCTCACAGTGCTCATCCACTGTGTTTGCCTCCACTGCAGAGGCAGGGTCAACCTATCTGATGGTAGCTCCAAATGTGTTTTACTGCCACTGAGAACGCGTAACGGAGGCTCTGGATGGGTTTTCATGTTTGTCTTGGCTCTGACATTTTCCACGTACCCAGCCCTGGGAATCCTAAAGAAAACGTGTCCTGTTCCCAGCCCTGTGCACTGCCCCATTGTGCTCCACTTCCCCCACTGCTGAAAGTGAAAACGAAACCGGCACAAACCCTCCATTGTTAGCTATGAAATATGTACTGGCAACTGGAAGTTTTCACAAAACAGACCTGGTTGTGTCATGGCAAGGAGAGGTCGCGTGGGGAGGGAGTTACGGGAGCCTTTCCGGCTTCAGAGGTGTGTCCTGCACTTTTGCTGGGGTGCCGAGGTGACAGGGCTTTGGGTTTTTTCCATTATATTCGGTTCATGCTCTTGGTTTGATTTACTCAGTACGCGCTGGCAGCGTCTGCAGGCTTCTGTGGGAGCAGCTCGGCTGCCCAAGCCGAGGCACAAACCCTGCCAGGTCTCCATAGTAAATACAACACGCACGGAGAGGAAACAAGCATAAACAATTTATTTTCTCCTGTAAAAGATGACATTGTTCTCTGATCTCTGGTCCTGCTTCACTTTGTCAGCCTGGGGGTGCCAACTGGGTGCCCTTCCAAACACAAACAGAAAATAAGCACAGGCTGCATGGTGTGCACATCCGTGGGGCCACATCCACGAGGGTTCTGAGAGGAGCATGCTGGTGATCTCAGAGGAGAGTCTCACATCTCCACGTGGGTGGGCAGGGAGGGCTTCCCTGACCCCCCAGCCCACGAGGGTTTCTGAGTCACAGGGCTTCATAGAACTGTGTCCTTTTCCTTTACTGCACTTATCTTTGTTTCTAACTGTGCATTTCTTTGTGCAACTATCTGATTAAGATGTGTCTCCCCATTTTGATTATGAGCTCCATGAGAGCCAAGACCTTGTCCATTTCTGTTCACCATGGACCCTTGGGTTCATGGCCAGTGCTTAGCACATGGAAAGTGATCAATATTTGTTCACTGAATGCCACAACTCCATTTCACTAATATTCTATCCTAGGATTATCAAAAAGTTTCTGAATCCACAAAGTTCCCTTAGTGTTTACTAAACGCTACCAACATTGGAGTTAGAGTAGAAAATCATCTATTTTGCCAGAGGTATAAGAAGGGGATGATGTAAGCAATTTGATTTTTGGTAATACTTGTAGTATTAAATAAATGAGTCATCTTAAATAAGTCAATTTTGGGAATCTCATCAGTTCCATACAAAAAAAAAATTTCCGAGTGAATTTTTGTGATTTGTAGAGCTGTCAAATAAAAGCCTTCCCATGTTTCCTATTTACTTACTATTTTTGGTTATTTCTACAGAGCAGAAGCTGTTCTCAATCTGTCTTTTAATATGAAAGACGATATGGGAGAAAAGAACTTTGGAGAAGGGGAATGCAATTCACTTAGTGAGATTTTCATTGTCACTAAAAAGATAGGAGAATAGTCTCACTTCCATTATGATACAAGGTGGCAATTTTCTCCAAACTGGGCTAGCCATGCACATTTGGAGGAAAAATGCTAATCCTCCCCTTTGTCTAATGATGGTATAAAGGCCCTCCAAATACACTGAAAAGTCACTGTAATACTGTTCACTGCACAGCAGACGTTGGTTTACAGCAAGCCAATCCTGGACTTCACCCCAACATGTGAAACTACTGAAGCACCAAAAGGAATGACCTCATTTTAAGGTGTAGACTTCTCTCTGACCACAGGTGGCTTCACGATGGCTGTCCTGCAGAGTGACTGGCTCTAACTGCACAGGTGTTGACAATTACATCTGAGTACAAAAACACCAACCCTGGCACTGCCCTGGGTGGCCCTCACAGTGGTCTGGTGCAGTACAGTGAGTGCAGCACGATGAGTGAGCCCTCGTGATTAGGCACTTGGGTGATTTCAAGGCAGCAGACACACACAGGAGTGAGTCGGGAGAATGCTCGATTTTTCCTAAGCAATGATACATTTACAAGATGTTCCAGTGTGCACAGCTGTGGCAGAAGTTTTATTCTGAGGTCTACATTAAAAATAAGTTAACCAGGAAGTACAAGTTCATGCTTCAGTGTCCCCTATTGTGTCAAAATGTGACATAAGCTTTCCCAGAAAGACTACTGCCCTGCGTTTGTGGTGTTTGGAGAGAAGAGGAGCCTCACCTAACTTTTACAGTTCACCCTTAAGGCCTTGGGGTCCTTTATTTGGCAGGGACAGCTGGTAGAGTGAGTAATACACTATTTTTGGAAGATAAGCTTAGACAGTTTGAAAATGTTAAGTTTGGGCACAGTGTTTAACCCCAGAACTGCACCTTAAAAACCAGTAGAGTAATAGAAAGTTCCATTGGCTAGGTGCCCACTGAAATTTATAAAGAATTCCAGAAAACACTTGAGGGTGGGCAGGTCTGTTAAGACAGTCGCTTGACCTGGGGGGCCCAGAGACCCTTTCAGGGTGCCCATGAGGTGAAAACTTGTCATAGTGACACTAAGACTTTACTTGGCTTTTTTAACCAATGAATGGAAAGCAGATGCCCATGAGAACCTAGATGTTTTACTAAAGAGACCCATGTCAGTTTCTAATGTATTCATGAGTTACCATGAAGATGACTATATACAAAAAAGGTGACATGAGCTAGTTGTTTTTTACTTACAGTTTTAGCGAGACTTAAAATGTATTTTAAGAAGTGGACTGTTGAATATCTGTGGAATCTCCAGATACCCTTTGTAGAACCCCAGAGTTCCACAGAACACAGTTTAATACCCTCTGCAGTACTAGGTGCCAAGTGGGGAGAAGAGGAAGGGGGTGGGGATGACGGGCGAGAGCCAGAATATAAACATTACTATTCTCCAAGGCGTTTACAATCTATTGGTGAACTAGGACTTAGCCTGTTACAAACTGCCTGCCCGAGTCTCAGTTTCTCCACTTTCAAAATGAGACGGTTGATAAGGAGTTCCCAAATCACCAAATATAATGGCAACAGTATCACCCTGCACACTGTATGGGTCAGTTTAGAAAAAAAATTATAAGAATTTTGTCTCAAAAAAGAGAATTGAAGACCTGCTCCCTCCCTGAGCTGCTGTTCATAGTGCAGGGTGATGATCAGTCATCATTGGGCTGCTGCTGACCAGCCAGGCTCTGCTCCTGAGACTCTCCAGGTCAGACCCGGGTGCACGATCGGGGATGACCCACCTGCCCACGGAAAGGTTGGTCTCCATCTCCCTTTCATCCTGACAGACTAAAATGAGTTGCACCATACACTGCATCTAACATGGGAAGTACTAGAAATGTTGACTTTAGAATGACTTTCAGTATAATTTTAGTTAGTTGGAGAGTCATTTTCTTGAATAAGCATATATAGGCAGACCTCAGAGATATGTTGGATTGGGTTCCAGACCATGCAGTAAAATGAACATGGCAATAAGGAGAATTCCATACATTTTTTTGGTTTCCCAGTGCCTATAAAAGTTGTGCTTACACTATACTATAGTCCATTAAGAGTGCAATAGCATTATGTCTAAAAAGACCAATGTACATGCCTTAATTAAAAATACTTCATTGCTAAAAAGTCCTGCCTTCAGCAGCTCATAATCTTTATGAAATAGTAACATCAAAGATCTCCGATCGCAGATCACCACAGCAAATATAATAATGAACAAGTTTGGAATATTGCTAGAATTACTAAAATGTGACAAAGACATGAAGTGAGCAAATGCTGTTGGAAAATGGAGCCAATAGACTTGCTCTGTCACACAGGGCTGCCCCAAGATGTCAATTTGTAAAAAAGGAGTATCTAATTTCCAGAATATATAAACAGTTCATACAACTTAATAACAACACCAACAACAAAAACCCAATCCAAAAATGGGCAGAAGACCTAAATAAGCAATTCTCCAGTGAAGACATACAAATGGCCAACAGGCACATGAAAAAATGCTCAATATTGCTAGTTATCAGAGAAATACAAATCAAAACTACAATGAGGTATCACCCCATACCAGTCAGAATGGCCATCATTCAAAAGTCTACAAACGATAAATGCTGGAGAGGGTGTGGAGAAAAGGGAACTCTCCTACACTGTTGGTGGGAATGTAGTTTGGTGCAGCCTTATGGAAAACAGTACAGAGATTCCTCAAAAAACTAAAAATAGACTTACCATATGATCAAGCAATCCCACTCCTGGGCATATATCCAGAGGCAACTCTAATTCTAAAAGATATGCACCCCGATGTTCATAGCAGCACTATATACAATAGCCAAGACATGGAAGCAACCTAAATGCCCATCAACAGATGACTGGATAAAGAAGTTGTGGTATATTTATACAATGGAATACTACTCTGCAATAAAAAATAAAATAATGTCATTTGTAGCAACATGGATGGACCTGGAGATCATCATTCTAAGTGAAGTAAGCCAGAAAGAGAAAGAAAAATATATAATATCACTCATATGTGGAATCTAAGAAAAGGAAAAGAGGACACTAACAAACTCATCTACAAAACAGAAACAGACTCGCAGACATAGTAAACAATCTTATGGTTACTGGGGGAAAGAGGGTGGGAAGGGATAAATTTTGGAGTTTGAGATTTGCAAAGGTTAACGACTATATAAAAAAATAGATTAAAAAACAAATTTTTTCTGTATAGCACAGGGAACTATATTCAATATCTTGTAATAACCTTTAATGAAAAAGAATATGAAAAGGAATATAGGTATATATATACGCATAATTAAGACACTGTGCTGTATACCAGAAATTGACAATTGTAACTAACTGTACTTCAATTTAAAAAAATGCAGTATCTGCTAAATGCAATAAAGTGAACTGCAATGAAATGAGCTAGGTGTGTATTCTTGAAACACATCTGACACTGAGATTACATAACTGCACAAGTCATGGTTCTTACATGTCACTTCTGTGCCATGGAAGGAAGCTCCCTATAACCTGTTCTCTGGTTTTCCATGAATGCAGTATTTTAACACAGGTCACAGGTGTTGATCTTCATGGGTTCAGAGAAACTCTTCTGATAAGAAGAACCCATGTCAGGCAGGCACTAGGTATAAGGGGCCCCACTTCTCTCCACAGTCTCCACTCCTCCCTGCATCACAAGGGGCCTCATGCACATGCCTATGGCCACTCCAGTCCACGTGTCCCCACTCTGCCTGAAGTCTGCAAACTGCTGCCCCTTAGGCTTGGGATGAACACACAGGCGCACAATCTGCTGTTAGGAGGAAGGAATGAGAAGAGCCCATGCGGTTCCCATTTAGTCAGGGAATTCCAAAGCCCTGAGTGTCGCTGGGGAGGGTGGGGGTCTCGGGCTCTGTGTGTCTCCTTGCGCCCTGGGTTCTGTGCCCCATCAAGGGAGGTATGACTGGAGCAGGGTCAGCGCAGGCTCCTCTAACGCACAGGACCCAAGCCAGGGGCCCCTCTTGCCTGGGTCTAAGGCATTCACTGTAGCCACCCACATCTTGATTCTATAACCTTTAAAGAAATAGGTATAAACAACCCTTCCTCTGCATGAGTACATGGGCATACCTGACTGGATACTGAGCAGCAAGAATCCAATACTTCCTTCCATGCGGGAGGCACCTGGTTAAGGGCACTTAACCCTCCCTTATCAGATGAAGACAAGCCAAGTCATCTGGCCCTATGTTACACCAACTACAGCTACAACTGGAGTCCAGACTTACGAGGACTGTCCTAAATTAATTTCTACCCGGAAAGCCAACTCCTTCAAGGAACTTACAGCCTGAAAAATAAAATCCCCAAATAATTACAAACAAGATAGAAAGCAGCATTATGTTTTTTTTTTTTTTTTTTTTTTTGTGGGGGGAGGATTAGGTTTGTTTGTTTGTCTGTTTATTTAGTGGAGGCACTGGGGATTGAACCCAGGACTTTGTGCATGCTAAGCCTGCATTCTACTACTGAGCTATGCCCTCCCCCTAGAAAGCAGCATTATGAAATATATTAATAAGATGTTACTCTAGAAATAATGAGGGAGGAAGCTGGGATTACTTTCTGCAGGGGGTACCAGAAGGGGACATTTGAGTCAGGCTTTGGAAGATAAGTAATATATTAGTGTTTCTCATGGCTGCAAAATGTCAGTTTTGAATCAGTTAACTTGTGATTTCTTTAACATTCCACGAATCAAGTTGATTCCCAGTTCCTGTATGACATAACCCACTAAAAAATTTGTATTTCCAGGAAGTAGACTGTAGTCTTTTTCTCTTCAAGAAATACAAAAAATAAATACCAGTTCGGTCTGAAAAACCTGTGATTTCAAGCCTTCATATGTCACCATGTGTGTGTAAACCAATGTATCCCTATAGAAATGGATTTTTCCTTAAATAGAAAAATATAAAACAGTGGGAAATTTTTTTAATGCAGTACCCTACAGAAATCATAGCTTTTATTACTGACATTAAATTCCAACTCTCGTTCTTCCAAATTATGTCTGAATTTGCTCCAGTGTCTCTCCCAGTTGCCAGTATCTTTTACTTTATGGCACCATAAGAAGGGTAGGGTATGCAGTACAAACTAGATACTGAAAAATCATGAATTTATGATTGCCTTTCCCTTTTCTGTATGAAATCATTTGTCTACCTTTTCCTGTCTGAACGTATCAACTTTCAGCAAGAATGGAATGTTAATTGGTGTTACACACAAGCTGGGCTATCGTTCCTCAAATTCAATAAGGAAAAAAAATCAAAACAAACCCAACTGGGTTTCCTGTTTTTATTTATGGTTTTTAGTGCCCAGTTGGGGGGATCTCAGTTATGGCTCATCCTTCCCTCAATTACCGTGCCCAAGGAGAGCAGTTCCTTCCATCTGCTCTGCTGATGACTGTCCGGATCACAAAACCTATTCAAGCTTCTCCCCAGGGCCCTGAAACAACACGGAAACTACTTCCTAGGGAAGCTGCAGCCTACCTCACCCTTCCCACTGGGGAAACACACAGACTCAGCCCTTTCTGGTGTGATTACATAAGAACACAAGGTCTCACTTGACCCAACCCAAATCAGAAATGTAGTCTTTAAACACCATCTTGTGCCCTGTCTTCTCAAAAGTGACGGTGTAGGCTGGGCAAAGAGAAAACAAGAATTTCTCTTTCAACAATGGTGACACATTCTAAGGAATCCTCTGTAACAATTCTAATGCCCTAGGTAAGGTATATAATGTTGGGAAAGTATGTGGTCTTACATGTCCGGGGTCTAGTATCTATATTTTGGGGGTGAGGAAGCAGAATACTTTTGCAAATTGAATGTTTTTCTAAGGCAAGTTATCTCTCTCAGAGAATTTCCAACTCCCCTCCTGAATTTCTACTTCTCAGCTGAGGCATTACTGGAATTAGGGGAAACAATTCTTTGTTGCACAGAATATTAGGCTCCTTGCAGCCACCCCCATCCTCCAAGATGTTACGATGACCAAAGATGCTGTCATACCTTTCTCAACAACGCTCCCCACCCAGGGCAGTGCTGCCCTTGACCGAGAACCACTGAGAGATTAAAGACTGACTATATGTAGAAAATGACATAGTGACCCAGGAGGGTTCTTTTACTTAAGGCTTAATCTAATACTCTGAGGGCAATTTTTGTAGTCTTCATGAAATTAAAAGGGATACTTCACATTAACTTCCTGCCTCAACTAAGTAGCACCGCAAAGGGACATTCCCTGACTTAAGAAAAAAAAATCTATGCATGAATTCACTACATGTAAAACAGGTCCTTCAAAGACAAAGGGTGTTAGTGCCTACTCCCAGGCTCCTCTTTGTATATTTTGGGTGCAGAATTTCACAAAAATTCATCTCAGAAACAATGAACTATAAGGAGAAACAGAAGCTAACGAGGCCAGTAGCTATTATGGTTTTGTGTTGGAATGAGACAAAAAAACAGACTATTATAACTGTCATTCTTTGCCAAAGTAGAGTCCTTGGGTTTACTCTTTGTATTTTGGCTTGGATGAAGCCTTCACCCGGCAGGGTGGTGCTACTTATTCACGGATCATCCAAGTTCACTGTAAATTTAATTTCTTCTGCACAGTCGGCACCACAGCTTCAGAGGAGTGCTTCTTCCACACATCTGTGCAGGTACGCAGCTGTTTCTCAAGCTGGGATACAGGTCAACATTGCTGGTGCTCTCTCCTCCCTGACCTTGAGCTGTGTCTCCCCAGACACTATATATGCAGCTCTGAAAACAGTGGTTATGGCAAAGAGCCATATGGCAAAACGGTTTGGAAACTTGTAACTGATTCCTTTCTAGTGGCTAAGATGCAACAGTCTATTTCTGCAACGGGTTCTGTCCACATTGTTGTGGACATGTGTGCCCGGATGTGTCTGCAGTTGTAAGCAAAATGCTTTCCCCCACCCTTTGCTATATAAAAAGAGCAAAGACGTTCTGTCCACCAACTGACCGCAGGTAGTAATAACATTAAGGGCATGGAATGGGTGCAGTTTGTCATTCAAAAGAGGAAAAATAAGTTTAATGAAAGAACAGCACTTTCTCACTCACCACGGAGGTAAGAGCCATCTGAAAACTGTAGATGCGGGCAAGGCCGAAGTCAGCCAGTTTTATTTGTCCACTGCTGGTCACCAGAATGTTCTGTGGTTTTAGATCACGATGCACTACTCGGTGAGAATGAAGAAAGTCCAGACCTCGGAGAAGCTGAAACATCATATCCTAAATAAAACCAAAAAAGAAAATCAGTACACGGTCAAACACAAATTCAACATGTTGAATCTTCAGCACTGAGAAGAGTGCTTGGCACACAAAAAAGCATTTGATAAATAGTTGCTGAATGAATGAAGTTGTCTCCATTCCTACTGCACCACTCGCCCATTCTCAAGATCACTACAAAAATTTTCACTCTTGACTTGTAGTTTACTAAGAAAGGACAATTTAAAAATAGTTTCAGATGGCATAAGAAATATTCTGGAAGGATATATACCAAACTGGTGTCCATGGTTAATGTTGGGGAGAAGTAGTAATTGGTGAGAGAGGGGCCCTTTTTACTTCATATGCTTTGCTATGATTTATTTCAACAATGTTACTTCAACAATTAAAATCCAGTAAGTGAGAATAATACAAACGGTAGTTCTTACTATTTTTACAGCACCTAATACTAAGCAATCACTATGTGGCAAGCACTGTTCTAAACACTTTCTGCTTAGTAACTCACTTAATCCACACTGCGACATTGAGGTAAATAATATCATTAACCCATTTTACAGGTCAAGAAACTGATACCCGGTAGGTGTACGTAATTAGCCCAAAGTAACACCACTAGCAAGAGACAGAGTCCCGATCTAAACCAGAGTCCAGGAAAAATGGACTCAGATACCCAATGCATTCCTTTATTAGATCAATGATCGAATGAGTATATAAAACCAGGTAAGCCGTTTACCTTCACCAAGCCTCAGTTTTCCTGTCTGTAAAAACAGGAAAGTAACAAAACCTACTTCACAGGATCACTGCAAAGCATTCAGCACAGCAATAAGCATCCAATAAGCAATTACTTAAGTATTAAGTAAGCAGGGAGCAGGGGGGCATTCAGAAAATAAACCAATGCCACATCTTTTTCTAATTTTAGAACTGATAAAATCAGACACAAGATTTAAAACACAGAAACAGTGTCTGAAAGTAGGAATTTAAGATCTTGACCATGACATGATCCTCTGAAATCTGGGGTCAATAAGACTGACCTACCTTCCCCCCAAAATATTGTAAGAAGAGTGTGTACAAGGGAGGACGAAATAATTTTGTTCAGCTAAGGGTAAGAGAAATGATTAGGCAGAACCAGGGGCTTCAGAGCTGATGGGGCCATGAGGACACTTCTGTTCATCAGCTGGACCACATTTGGTTATTGGTTTACAGTACTGGTTCTTCCTTCAGGGTTGGGAGTTCTGTCTTTACATCCTGGCTTATTTAAAACCAAAGCCTTAGTTTCTCATCTCTAAAAAGAAGAGAATAGTGTTTGTTTTCGTCATATGAGATTTAAATGAAGTAATGCATGTAAAGAGGTAGTGCAGTTTCTGGCACATGGTAAGCACTCAGCAAATGATCACTGAACTGTCCCGTTTCCTGGGGGACACAGAATCACAAGCAACTAGAAGAAAATGTGGCCAGTGCCACAAAGTCAGTGAACAAAGCAATAACAGAGGATGTGCAAAGACAGAGGTATACTACTGGAATTCTTTTTAAGATCCACCTAAATGGATCAGATGAACTGGCCGGGGTTACCTTCTAAGCGTCCAAAGATGAAAACTCCGGAAAAGACTGCACTGTCCAGGGACAGTCCTTCAAGCCTTAAGAACCACTGAGGGTCAAACGACTTGCAATGAAAAAACACGAGTGTGAAAATGAAGCACTAAATGTCAGCGAAAGTAATCTGCTGGGGCAAATAAGTTGGAAACACATGCACACGACTTGTAAGCAGTGGGTTTTAAACAGCATGACTAACCTAAAGTAACCTCATGCTGGCCTGTCATCTTTAGCTTCTTATACAGTAAGCACCAACCATTTAAAACAGTACAAAGAATAAATGCGCTTGGTTCTTGTTTCAGTGTTCAAACAGTTTAAATAGCCAATTAGTAGAATAAATATGTAAAAATTTGAACGAATTAATTACTAATAAGGCCCATCTAAATTTATAAAAAGCCTGAACTACTGAATTTAAATATATGTGTATTGCTTTGTGTATTTATAAAGCACATACTACATTCTTCTTCATTACAAAATTGGTACATGTTTAATGCATACAGAACCTTATAAAATTTTTTATAAATCCAGAGGAAGAACAAAAATCATTCAAAATCCCACCACTCAGAGGACAGAGAAAAAACTACACTGTTAAATAACTTCTGTCTTCCTCACCTTTAAAATGGATACTGCTGTATTTATAGGTATAAATATATTATGTTTCTATATAATATATAAATATTATGTTATATATAATATGTATTATATCAAATATAGTATTAATATATAAATATAACATATTATATTTATAAATAAAAATTGTTATTACTCTGTATACTTTTTGTGGTTGTTTTAAAAACATTTAACAACTCATGAATATTTTGCCACTTCAACAAAATTCTTCTAAAATACAACATTTTTATACCATATGGTTTTTAATGGCTGCATAGTTTTCCTCCCTATACCATAATCATTATTATTTGCTTTTAGTTGTGTCATTTTGGAATTTATACTAAGAGTCTAGTTCTCCTTTGTTTAAAGGCTAGAGTAGATGAAAACAACTTGTTAACCTCATATGAAAACATCGTTTAGGCAGCTGGACCCCATATACCTGCACTAACACTGATTCCATGTAAATGACACTATGGATGTATAAAGTTAGTTCTACATAAGAATTACCACTCTTTTTTTTTTTTTTTAAGAATTACCACTCTTTAGATTGTATTAGGCTACTATAAATTTTTTTTTGGTTGGCAAACTGGGTTCTCTTTTAAACCTGCAATATCCAGCTACAATTAGAGTTTTGAGCTAGTGCACTCTTAGCTAATACTTTTTTTAAATTGCCAAAAATCTCATTTCCTTCAGTAATTCAACTGTAGAGTAGGCTGATGAGCATTATGGAGTTGTAATAAAGCATGACTTGGGGACCCCCCTCCATCTTTAGTCATCACTCATTGGAACACCTAATCGGAAAAGGGAAATATATTCAGCTATGTCAGGAACTGTGGTCACAGATAAGAATGAGAACCCCGGCCTCAATTCCTGAGAATGATACGAATGAATAAACTGTAAACACTAAATAAAGCAAGAAAAAAAAAAAAAAAAAAAAGAAAATCACTTTTCCTTCAGAATCACAAGAAGTGCTTTGATCAAAGACATTTCAAAGGATTCTCTACTTAAGCTTATTATCTGTCCTTTCTCAATTTATAGTATCGTTGAGACATACTTTTAAATTAGCTCCTCAAGATTTTAATCTAAATTAATCTGTTTTATATAAGACTCAAATATTTTGTAGTAATCCTAGTGATGTAATGCAATGAAACTACGGATACTGCCAATTAAGTTAAACATAGGTTTAAAACCTTTTTATGTTACAGTGCACAATTCTAGTATAAAAGGTTTCAACATCTAGTCACACTAATGATAAACAGTCACTGGGAGCCCTTACTCTATCTTTCTGAAACGTGTCGTGGAAGCATGTTTCTACAGGACACCATCCATGGAATGAAGTCTGGCTCCAGTGACTTTAGATGGGGTTTTTGTCCTTGGTAACTGCCCTGAAAAGACTCTGGATTTCAGTCTGAATGAACACCAGAAATTTTTAAAGCCTTGTGATTGTTTCTTTTAGGTGTTCTAGAGCTCTAATCCTCTTAATTTCTTGGAAAACAAAAACAAGCCAACTGAAAATCTACCTCAAGCTTTTCTAACGGGAAAAAATTTTATCATTCGGTCTTTTTTTCCAAGTATAAAAATGTACGATTAGTTTCAAAAGATACTAAAAACACCAATTTATACCGTACAGTAAATCACAGAAATGACAGCTCTCAAAAGGCATTTCTGGATTTTTGGATGTATCTACCTAATCTAAGCAATATATTCACATCAAGGTTTTAGCAACAAAAATGCACATCCGTAGTTTATTTTAAAATGAAAAACAAGACATATACAACTTGTACAAGGCTAATCATTTCTCATTATAAACCACAGTCTTTTCAAATTCATTACTGACAGAAGTTTTGACAGAAGTATCTTCGTAACAATTTGCTGTTTCTTACAAAGATCTCCTACCCAGTTTATTTCTTATGAAGATGTTAGAGGAATTTAAGAGGTCAATACAAGAAAGTTCTTTTTACACTAAACTGATAACATGTTGACTTAAGGTAGGGATTGTAATTATAGGAACAGAAGTAAAAGCTCACGCGAGCCTACATGTAAAGGGTGATGATAAAGTCATAAAGAAAGCAGAGGACTACTGGCAATAATGAGGGCTAGTCCCAGCTTTTTTTTTTTTTTCTGATTAGTAATACACATTTTAAAAATTTAATTGTGGTAAAATACACATAAAATTTTCCATCTTAACCATTTTTAAGTGTATAGTGTGGTATTAAGTATATTCACACTGTTGTGCAACCAATCTCCAGAACTTTTCTATCTTGCAAAACTGAACTCTATTCTATACCCACTAAATAGCTCTACATTTCTCCCTCCCTCCCAGACCCTGGCAACCAACCACTCTTCTACGTTTTGTTTCTATGAATTTGGCTACTCTAGGTACCTCATATAAGTGGAATCATAATCTTTTTGTGACTGGTTTATTTCCTTTAGCATAATGTCCTCAAAGTTCACCCAAGTTTTAGCATGTGTCAGAATTCCCTTCCTTTTTAAAGCTGAATAATATTCCATTGCATGGATATTCCACATTTTGTTTATCCATTCATCTGCTGATGGACATTTGGGTTGTTTTCACCTTCTGGCTATTGTGAATGATCTGCTACAAATATAGGTGTATAAATATAAATATCTGTTTATGACCCTGCTTTCAATTCTTTTGGATTCACATACCCAGAAGTGGAATTGCTGAATCTAGTCCCAGGATCTTTTAAAATTACAGTTCTCCTGTAAAATGTGGTACAGTATTACTACATAAGCAACAAAGTAGTGACTAACAAAGCCACATTTGGGTCCTGGAGAGTCAAGCAAGTGGGTTCATTCACTCACTGGCGATTTCACTCACTCCTTTCACTTCAGTGCTCAGGGAGGACCTGCCGCAAATCCCCACTTTAAATTAAGCTTACTGTACAGGACACACCATACTCTACTTCAAAACTTGACAGTGGCTTCTTCACGTTTTCACTGATCAATTCACAATGTTAACAATGAGCTGCAAAGATTGCTTTAGAAGCTAGTGCCCCTTACTTCTCACTCTGGTCCTCAGGAGTACCCAAAGAATGCTCCATCAAAAATCACAATGGGCAGAACAAATTCTGACAAAGCAAGAGGGTAAAGCAGGTTCCTTAAAACTTCAGATCACCTGGGAAGTTGTTAACTGGTAAATTCAAAGTAAGGAATAAATGGGAGGACCTGAAGACGAGCCACAAGAGTCACATGGCAGCTTTGTTCGTTTCCAACAAGCGCAGTAGAGCTGTGGGGTACTGGGTTCCTTCACCCCTGAGCACCCAGGATGAGACAGCTGAGGAAGCCGACCATCGCCCCGGGGCTCCTCAGCAGAAACAAAGGCAAGGCCCCTACCTGCAGGTGCTGGCCTTCTGTTCTTACTGCTTCTAGGCAACTCAGTAAAAGCATAATCAAAGCGGTTCCATATATAATTTTTATTAACAAAACATGTATTCTTAAGAGAAAATGAAAAGAATCCATATATTATTCATCCCTGAAAGTGATGATAATGCCAGTAAGTGAAGGATCAGTCTCAACTAACTAAAAATAGAAAAATAACACCTGATTTTCGCCAAGCTTGGAAATACTGTTGGTGTTTGAGGAACAGTGCAGTAACTAAATGGACCATCTGAAAGAAGGAATCATTACCTCACCATGATGACTATTATTAACCCACAGTGGAAAGTCATTGGGAACTGAAACTCCAAATAGCAATGTTAATTGTAACTCCTTCAGAGCAATGTTGATCTAAAAATCAACATTGCATAAATAAGAAAATGCAAAGTTTAAGTGCCTAAGTTGTTGGCTAATGACCCAAATGAGTTTTGTTCTATACACATTGTTTTCTAATCCTTTTAAAATCATTTAACAATATACTGTGGATACTACTCCATTTCAACATGTATTCTTTATAATAAAAAAGATTTTTAACAGTGTGCTTTTTAATGGCTGTATCTGGGCAAAATACTTTCTTGTCTTTCCCCATTCTCCTTCTCAATTCCCTCTTTTGAAATTTTCCCCTCACTCCGTACTTCCCTCCTCTCCAAATGAGGTAATATATTAGAGAAGTTGGTTTTCCACAGAGTGGAGCATATTATTATTTGCCTACTGTAGTAGACACTGCTGTTGCCAGCCATAAAGGATTGGCCCAAGGCAATCACATTCCAGTTTGCTAGGAACTGATCAAGGGATGGACAGGAGACCCAGTCCTGGCTAATGAAGACATATGGGCAAGTCTGCTAATAGAGTTTTGGGAAGTATTTTTCTCCTTAGAGGCCCACTTTGGGCCTCTCTGCTTCACTTCCTCCTCACTTCCCAGCCCCCACTCCCCACCTGTGCACCTTACACTAAATGCCACTGCCTGAAGGCATGTAGCATGCCCTGTAGCAGCCACCTTGAAGCATAAAGGGAGATACCATCTGCACACACACACAAAGCCAGAGTGTCATGAGGGCAAGAGTCTGGGTCTTTGATGACATCACTGAATAGCTGAGCCAACTTTGAGGCCGCCCACTTCTAGCCTTGTAGTTAGGGCAGCAATAATGCTCTTACTTAATTAAAGTCACTTTTTCATTGAGTGTTCTGTAATCTGCAGTTGAAAATTATTCTAACAAATCTAGCTTAGCTAAAATTATATTAACTAAAACTTGTTAAGGTCACAGCCTTTTATTTATAGCCCTCACCCTCCATGCTCCTGACAGAGCCTGTACCAACATTCCTTTCTCGTTGCCAATTATCCCTTCCAAGTATGCTTGTGTCTTTGAGACTTTTGCCTCCTTCCATTAATGTTCACAACAGCCCCTTGTTGCTATCATTTGCTGTCAGTCATCCATACTCCTCAGGGACTCTGCTCATCCTCTGCCCAACACTCACCATATTCCTGCATGACTTCAACACCTGAGAACGCCCTTAGCTTTAGAGAATGCTGACTTCCTCAGCTCCATTCCATTTTGTGCCATCTAATCCCACAGCTTAAACTAGGAGTGTGTTATTACTCAACTCCGATTTTTTTAATTAAAAAAAAATTAAAGTTATTTTACTTTTACTTGGATATCAAAATGCCACTTACATTTACATAAACTTATTAGACAGCATAATTAATTAAACTTGGAGAGCAACTCCTTCATGCATCATCTGTTAAATCTGCCCATTCCCTCACCTCTCTTGTTCCATGATCATTCTAGCTTATCCTCCATGCAAAGTGTAATCCTCCATTAGCCCAACTGCTCTCTTTTCTTGGCTGTTACATCTGTATTTCAGAGAGCTGTTAAAGGGGGAACATGATCACATAAGTGTCTATTAGCAATATGAAGTCAGTCTCCAACTCTACTTTAGAGTCGCCAGGTAACCCTTCAGGTCCCTACTTAGCTCTCTTGCTGTCCTTGTAGCTAAACTTTTACTGCTGTCCTCATGCTTCGTCATCTCCTTTCCTTCTTTTAGCACGCTAGTACACACTCCACTTCAGAGAGAAACACAGACCATCAGGGAATGCTATTAACGCCTTGGGTTCCACCTATGTTTATTAATTTTTCTAAATTGAAGTATAGTTGATTTGCAATATTTTGTTAGTTTCTGGTGTACAGCAAAGTGATTCAGTTCATAAATACACATATTCTTTTTCATATTCTTTTCTATTATGGTTTATTACAGGATGTTGAGTATTGTTCTCTGTGCTATATACAGTAGGATCTTGCTGTTTATCCGTTTTATATATAGTAATTAGTATCTGCTACTCCCAAACTCCTAATGTATCCCTCCCCCATCGGTAACCATAAGCCTGTTTTCTATGTCTGTAGGTCTGTTTCTGTTTTGTATATAGATTCATTTATATTATTTTTTAGATTCAGCATATAAGTGATATCATATGGTATTTGTCTTCCTCTTTCTGACTTACTTCATTTAGTATGACGATCTCTAGGTCCACCCATGTTGCTGCAAATGGCATTATTTCCTTCTTTTTATGGCTGAGTAGTATTCCATTGTATATATTTATTGCAACTTCTTTATCCAGTCATCTGTTGATGGACATTTAGGTTGCTTCCAAGTCTTGGCTTTTGTAAACAGTGTTACTATGAAAATTGGGGTGCGTGTGTCTTTTTGAATTAGAGTTTTCTCCAGATATATGCCCAGGAATGGGACTGCTGGATCATATGGCAACTCTATTTTTAGTTTTTTAAGGTACCTCCATACTGTTTTCCATAGTAGCAGCATCAAATTACATTCCCACCAATAGTGTAGGAGGGCTCCCTTTTCTCCACACCCTCTCCAACACTAATATTTGCAGAGTTTTTAATGATGGCCATTCGAACCAGTGTGTGAGGTAGGACCTCATTTTAGTTTTGATTTGCATTTCTCTAATAATTAGCAATGTTGAGCATCTTTTAATGCACCTACTGGCCATCTGTATGTCTTCTTTGGAGAAATGTCTAGGTCATCTGCCCATTTTTTGATTGGGTTGTTTGGCTTTTTGGTTATTGAGTTGTATGATCTGTTTGTGTATTTTGGCAATTAAGCCTCTGTCGTTTTCATTGCAAATATTTTCTCCCAGTCCACAGGTTGTCTTTTTGTTTTGTTCATGGTTTCCTTTGCTGTGCAACCACCTATAAGTTTATAAGCACTGCCATCTACCCCCTCCCTTATCTCTTGGTGGGAAAGCTTTCCTTCCTTCTGTGCAGTATTCATCTTCCTCCTATGCTCATTAATTCCAGCTTCCTCAAGCCCTTCGCCTTGCTCTACTACCCATTTACCTTCTCTACTGTATATGGGACTTCCCTCTCTATTGTCCCTTGACCAATAAACAATCCAAGCAACCTCTTCCTTTCTTAGCCAACGGTCTTTACACAGTGGTACACATTTTCTCATTCCCCACTCACACCACATCACTGCAGTGCATGCAGCAGCTCTTGCAAGATCACCAATAACCACCCAGCTTGTCACAACCAGTGGGACATTCCAACCCTAACTGAACCTTGCCGTGGCATTTCACACTGAATCTCTCCCTCCTCTTCATCGTTCTTCAAAGTGGGAAGATCGTCTACTAGTCTGATTAGAAATGTAACGCATATTCACTGTTAAATAAAACCAAAACACAAGGGAAAAAAGGAAATAAATACCATTCACAATTCTTCCATCCAGAGATAACCACAATGAAGATACTGGTGTATCCTTCCATAATTTTTCTATACACATACACTCATATAGTTATCCTCTGTTTTATAAACAGAATGCTAGTGTATAAAATTCTGTAATTGCCTTTTCACATTATAATGTATACTGAATGCATCTGCATGTCAGTAAATACAGACCTATTGTTCAATTTTTAATGGTGTGCCATTCTATTTTTATTTATATACTATCTTTAGCCAAAGGTTTTAAGCATTTATTAAGTTACCCACTTTTTAAATGCCCCTTTTATCATGCTCAAAATTACTTGAGCTTGTTTCTGAACGTGACTCATTAGGCTCAGCTTACTTCTCACTTTTAATAATAGAAAATTAAGAATATGTCTTAGTTTCTGGTAGGGCATGTTTCCTTTTTTCATTCTTTATAGAACATTGCTGGACATTTACATGTTATTTTTCTGGACTGATTTTAAGATCAATTTATTGAGTTCCCATATCCTACCACAACTCCCAAATTACTTTCACTAATTTTAAGAACTTAATAGACTAATTTGGGGAGAACCAATATTTTTATAATAGTGAGTCTTTCCTTTTCACAACATGGCGTAGCTCTTTTTTTTATTCAAGTCTTTTAGGTCCCTTAGTAAAGTTCTATCACTTTAAAAAATATAATTCCTGCATCTCTGAGGCCCCCACAAGTGTGGATCTGTGCTCATCTTTCTTTACAGGTACTGGACTCACTGTTTCCCCATTGATCTCATTTTTCAAATCTGTCCTTTCTCTTTGGCTAAGCTGATCTTTTTAACATGCAAACCTGATCCTATCAGATCATTCTTAGGCTGAAACACCCTCAGCCAAAGCCCTCCTGGCTCTCTGGCCTTGCCTCCTGGAACTCCTGGGAACGACCTCACTCACTCACTGCCCTATGGCCCCATCTTCTGAGAGCAGGGTCTGCTTTAATCACTCTTCCTCCAGATACACTAGACTCCTAGCCCACTGCATGCCAATAAATGTTTACTGGCTTTTCATAGAGAAGTGAAGCCTAAACTAAACTGGAAATGACTAAGAAATCTATAAAAGCTGTTAGCTTAAAAAGAACTTACTGACTCCCTCCAAAAAGGAATACATTAGCAGGTGATGAAACCCTAGGGGAATCAGAAAAAGTAGGCTGGGATTAGGGGATAGGGACCAAAGAGGCATGGCATATAAACCAGTATTCTTCTCTATTAGCTATTAAAACATCTTCATACATGCATTAAGACTTTTGATTCATTGTTTCAGAAATATAATATTCCTAGTCCTATAATGAACACTGAAGAATGTAATAAATACAGTTCCTCTCTATTTTATGCCCTCTATTCAGAATTCTTTTAGCAACTTGCCCGTCAAGAGACATGGATTTTAGCACATTGTTCCATCGCTAGGGGTAAGACTACAAGCAAGTCACTTACCCTCTCTCCTCCCTACGAGAAGCATTCTATGGATCAAATCACCTTGCCTGAGTCATCATTTGGATGCAGAACTGGACCACTGGCTAAATATCCTAGTAATACTTTAATTTCACATCGTCACATCAGTGTTTCTCCAAGTGTGGTCTCTTAACCCAATGTTATCAACTAAGTTCCACTTCATCTTAGCCACCAGCCAATTGACTAACCAAGTCCTAACTTTTCTGAACCTCAGTTTCTCATGTACAAGAATCAAGATAAATCCTGCCCTGCCTCTGTCATAGAGAACTGTGGAAAGAATTGAGATATTTGATTATTTTATATCACATACTTGACTTGTCAAGTGCTGTTGAGTCAAGTGCTACTGAGCTAGACTGTGAATTCTCTGAGGAACAGGAATGTGGTTCCCCTTCATGCCCTCCACAGAGTCCAACAAGTCACCTTACACAGAGAAATCTGTTGATTTTACTTGATTTGATGAATCACCCAAGTCTACAGATAGGCATTAAGCTGAAATATAATGACTTGCGCTTGGCTCTGCATAGGAGTTATCTAGAATATCCTCACTAATTAAACTGATTCCTGAGTTGTTAGTGAAAAGGCTACAATCTTGCACTGTGGTTTATCAGTTATTCACTAAGAATTTATTGGATGCTTGCCAAGTGGAGGCACAAAAGACGCACAAAAGAAATTCCTCTTGGAAATGTATATAACCTAAGCAAGCCACTTGCAAATGAGAGGTGTTCTTTCCATTTTTGAGGGCTGTATGATTTAAAAGGAAGAGCACTGGATTTAGAGCTAAAAGCAATGGATCTGAATTTATGCTTACTAGTTATAGAATCTAAGGCCAGTCATTTGCAACTGTTATGGGCCTGCGTTTTCACATTTATAAAAATGGAAATAACCTCAAAAAAGGAGAGATTTAATATGTCATTATATACTATTATGCTGTATATGTATAGTATTTTCGGCAGGATATTAAATATTTAAATACTTTATATAGTGTAAAGTACACTCATGCAATGAATTGCTACTACTTATTCAAAAGAAATAGGAAACCATTATTACGTATAAGGCCTTGGGCTAGGCAATGTTACACACAAGCACCTAAGACAGAGACCTAAGGAGCTCCTGTTTTAGCAGGGAATGAAGACATAAATACCTACACACTTCATTCAGCCTATGGCAAGGACCACCAATGGCACAGGGACTACAGGTACTGAGGTTGCACCAAGGAGGAAACAGCATTACAGCCAACCTTGGAGGGGGGCTACCATTGTTTGATGTGGGGAAGCATCTGCCTGGAAGACTGGCAGATGCTTAGAAGATCAGTGCTTAGGTATTCGGGGACCAGCAACAGCCCCCGGAGGGACCATTCTGCAAAGGGCTTTATAGCTGGGCTGGTGTAGGGAGTTTACAGTGTCCTATCTTGTAGGCAAGGAGCAATCAGTGAAACTGTGTAAAAGAATGGCATGTTATTATCGATATTTTAGCTGATGGAATGGGTGGGAGTTGTTGTAAGAAGGCTATTATTCTAGTCTGGACATAAGAACACTGGAAAAGGAAGAGACAAATGCAGTATGTTACTGTTTGTTTTCACAGGTCAACTTTTGAGGGCTCTGCTACATCTCCACGTTGCACACTGGGTAAACCTGGGCCTCTGTTTAACCTCCACCTCCCCTCCCTGAGCATCTGGCTTTGGTTTCCTCATCTGTAAAATGGGGACAACACTTTCTTGAGGGTGGTTGTGAGAACTAAAGACAGTATGTGAATTTTCCAGCTTGGCTAACAGGTTTGGAACTGGTGTCATGAAATCAAGAGGACCTTCCATTAGCAACAGCATCTAGCAACACTGTGAGTTCAGATCCATTTAGTTTTCTCCAGTCAGTACCGAACTGCCTCCCATCTTCCCAGTCACTATTAAGATCAACAAACACCACTGTGCGCATATTAAAGGATTCAATCTTAAAAATGTTTTTTATTTTATTTAAATCAAGCATTATGCTGCCTGTCCTTAATTCTGAAAGTCTAAAGACCACTAACATTTTAGGTCTAGAAGGGTCCTTAGAAATCATCTGTTACTATTCACTGAATGTATTGTATGTCTCTTTTTGTATATGACTCAACTTTCTAAGCTGGTTTTAAGTTGCTTTTTACTAATACCAGGGCTGATTTTTCTATGGAGCCTCCAACTGTTGTTGAGGTTCCCTCAAACTGTCCTATGAGTGCTTTCATGGGACAGTAACAATTTACTATTAAAATGCAGTAGAAATTTTTACATTATATATATGTCCAGGGGGAGCGTATAGCTCAAGTGGTAGAGCACATGCTTAGCATACATGAGGTCCTGGGTTCAATCCCCAGTACCTCCTCTAAGAATAAAAAAGTAAACCTAATGACTTCCTCCCCCCTCCCCACACCAGAAAAGAAAGAATACATATGTCCAGAAGCTACTACTGAGTAGGGAGAAACAACACTAATGAATTTTCTTACACAGTTAACTTTGGTTGCTTTCCCAGCTTAACAAATAAGAACTAGAATTTGTGATATTATTTCCTTGTGTTATGCGTTCATGCTGAACTGTGTGCATTCCAATACAGAGAGGGGGAGAAGAGCAAACGAAAGTGTTCTCTGAAAAGAACACAGCTTCATTTGGTCAAAAAAATGGTCTTTACAAGAGTTTTTATTATAGGTCATAAAACACTGCTTACCACAATGTACCTCTTCCTTGAAAAAGAAAAGAAATCCCTGCAGTGGTGAGAAGCCGAAAACAACACACTGCGAGTATTCGTGCCTCCTTCCCATAAACACATCTGTGCACATTATCTGTTTTGGGTAGAGCTGCCTGCACAGCTGTTTATGGGGGCTCAGAAGAGGCAGTCTTTTTTATTCCGTGTTATTTCAAGGACTGAATTTTTAAGCTGCAGCCCTGTTAGAAGAGAGGCAGCAAATGCATCTCCAGGGGAAGGGAAACCATATGCTCCTCGCTAATAACTTCTTCCATCTACAGGAAGTAGAGACTCTGGGTGGTCATACTGAGTCAGGAAAGGCATGGAGGCCAAGAAAAAATGGGGGATCTTTAGGTTAAACAGAACGGAAGAGCATTCACCAAGGCAAAAATGAGATCTTGGTTAAGAATTAATGAATATCTTACAAAAAAATTCAGCAACTTAACATTAAAATAGGCACCACAATAGGAATTGTCTAGGGGAAGCAGCACCGCGGCTAGGAAACTCTTAGTCTTAAAAGCACCCGGGTACTAAGTACAGGTAGATTTATACACTGAGAACTGCTCTGGTTTAAAGATGTCCATCCCCCAGATGCAGGGCTGTTGTCTCAAACATGCCCCTCTTGCCTTCCAATCTTTTCCTGGCTCACCTAAAAACCCCAGTCAGCTTTCTGGATCATTCTCTTTCCAGGCACCATAAAAATCATCTTCCATTTCTCCTTACACTGATGCTCCAAGGCCTCGCCTGCCCATCCCTACTCCTACCATTAAGATTGTGTGGGAGGATCAGCACACAAAAGCTGGAGCAGTTACCTGTCCTGTCTCCAATTTCATCCGGGCTTTCAGTCCTACCTTCTCTGGGTCTCTGGCAAGCTCCTTTTTCTGGTGTCCACAACTGTTACCACAAACATTCAGCATTTGTTTGTGTTCCCAATTATGTCTGTGTCTCAAAAGAATCTTAAGTTCTAAATTCTGCCTTCACCTCCTTACCTCACTCATCCGTGGCTCCAACATTTAGTCATATTTTGAGCATCCCAAGTCACAAAGGCAGCTGAGACTGCTCTCTTCAGTTTCAAACAGGTGAACTTCAAAGCTTCTTGCTCACGTTTTCTAGACTTTTCCACAGCAACTGATCTCAGTATGTCCCCAAACAACACTACAGTTCCTTCACCCCTATCAAAATCTGTCCTTCAGCCTGTATTTCTTATCTTGTATACTGGCCCCATTGACCACCCAAAGGATCGATCCATGAATCTGACAGACATTGTAGGTTCCTTCTCTCCTCCCGATCACGTAGGATCAGTCACCAAGTCCTAGTGATTGGAGTTCCTAAATTCCCTTTCAAATCAGCCCTCCTCCCTGATCTCCACAGTCCCTGGTAAGTTGCCCATATCTCTTACCTGCATAATGGCAGTAAGTGTCCCAACACAGGGCCTGCCTTTAGATTTAAGTATTTTTCATCTTTTTCCACGACACTGGCTAAATGACATTTCTAACACATAAATCTGAATCATACAGAAGTCACCTACCGTTCCCTGTAAGACAAAGGGAGAACTCAGCTGCTACCTACGGCACCTTCAGGTCTGATCCTGAACTACCTCTATTTTCACTCCCAGCTGCTACTATGCTCTGAAGATCATCTGCTCTTACATCTTTGTCCCTCTGCAATGCTGTTCCCTATGCCTAGGCATTCCCTCCATGGCCCTACTCCCCAACACACATATCTTGTCCACATGGCTCTTTCCAATTCATCCTTCAGGGCTTACTTGAAGTCGATCTTGGCCAAGTCCTGAGCAAATCTCTTCACACCCACAGACTAAGCCACATTCCCCCTCAACCCCATGTATAACCCTTTCTAATCCCTCAGTACTCAGTCTGGGTCTGGTGAAGAATTTATCCTACTTTACTGAAACCATGATGTCTCCCTCACTAGGTTGGAGCCCCTTAATGCTAAGAAAGGATCTGGAAATGGGGGTGAGATGAGAAAAATAAAAGAGCATTCCAAGCACTTTACAGACATGATTATTTTTTTAACCCAGGCACTCTGCATACATTATTTCATTTCATTCTCCCAGAAATCCCTTGAGTAAATTCATATTCATTCATTCTAAGTTTGTGTCACAAGCCAACTCTTGAGGCAGGCGCTGTGCTGGGCTGGAGACCCACAGTGCCCGGTCTCATGGGGCTAACAGCAGAGCTGGGAAGCCGACTGGGAGGTCAAGGAGATCCTGACTTCGAGATACTGGCACCACCTGACCGGGCGCCCCAGGTGCACTTGGCCCTCTTCAGCTGTTCACGCCTCGGCCTCAGTGAATGAGTATGAAGGAAATGAACAAACAATGTTTTCAAAATGTGCTATGACCTGGCAGTTCCACTTTAAGGAATTCACTCTACAGAACCAAAAGCACACGTTTAGAATAAGTCATTACAAAGAGGGGTCAATGCTATTTTTCCAGAAAAAGTAAAAAATAAAAACATCTATAATGTCTACCAATAAGGGAATAGTTAAATAAATTATGATGAGTCTACAGTGAGTATCAAGCAGCCATTAGGAAGAACCTGGGTAACCTTAACATGGTAACTAGATAAATTGATATTGAAAGGAATAAGCCTTAGAGTAATACATACAGCTTGATTCTATTTTGATAAGTGTGCATATTTATGTACGTGTGAACATGTCTGCACTCATCAGAGTAGTCAGATAAAATATAGGACACTGAGTTAAATTTGAATTTCAGGTAAACAAGAAATAATTATTTTTAGTTTGAATATGTCCCATGCAATATGTGGGACATTTTTCTATGAAAAAATTATTTGTTGGTTATCTGAAATTCAACTTTAACTGATTGTCTATAAATCTGGCAACCCTATGTGAATACATATAAAAATGTGTGGAAGGAGATATAGGTAGTTAAAGGTTGTTACCTCTGGAGGTGGGGGTAAAAAGGAGGAACAAAAGGAAGAGACTTCTGCTTTTTTATGTCAAGTGCTGGAAGTGGTAGAATTGTAGGTGATTTTTACTTTTTTGTGTTCTTCTAAAGTTGCCAGTTCAAATTATATATACAGATATATTTAAATGTCCCTTTTGCCAAGCACAATTTTTAAGTTACTAGCCAGCAATCTTTTGAACATATAAAATTTAATAAGTCTCTGATAAAGTCTGTGAAATAAAAATAGTCCTACAAGGATCATTTTAAAAACTCTACAGAAACAGAAAGTGGAAAGCTTCCGAATTTTCTAAGAAATGATGGCTCATTTTCTAAATTATAGTTAACAATGTTGCTTTATGTCCTCAACAGACTACTGCTGCTTAAAGTTGTGAGTCCAGCTTATTCAGGTATTTTTTTTAACCTCCACTTTGTGACACGGATCCTACAGAAGAATAGGTGCTCAACACATTTTAAGCAAGAGGTGGTTCAGAAAGAGTAAAATAATGCATTTTAGGGCTAACCATACAAATAGTCATTGACTTGTTTTTCAGACTCTGATTTAGTTTAACTGTTGAAATATTTTAGAATGAAAGCTAAATCAATAATGCCCTCTTGAAACAACCCTAAACTTTCTTTAGGCTGAGAGTCAAAGGCTTAAAAGTTTGTAGGCGAAAGAACCCATGTAAAATTCCCGAGTAGCACCCACCACAACAAAACTTTATCGTGTCTTGATTATTTCCAGTCCCTGTTTCTTTCCTCTTGTTGTTAGAAACAGCACACAAGGTCTTTCAAAACGGTTTCTGAAATGTTTTATCTGGCCTCTAAGGCTGTAAGCCAACAACTTTTTAGCACAGATTTTAGGGTCATCTCAGACTCAGTCAGACACGACACTTGTTTGCCCAGAGGTACCAGGATTGCCAGTGCTCACTGGTGTTCCCTTAAGAGCTTATACTTGAATATAGTTTGCTTTTATTTTATACATTTATAGTACATCTAAGAGGAATATGGTTCTTGCACCCCCCAACACACACACACACACGCACACACACACACACACGCACACACACACACAATTTATAAAGCAGTACAAAGGATAAGCTAAAAGAAATATTTTTATCCTTAAAGATCATAAAACTCTTCTCTTCTGGCATTGTGGTTTCAGCATTTTTTTGGTAGACAAAAAATATGTACATCCATGTAACAATGCTTTTCTTTCAAAGCTCTTATACACATGCAATATTAACTGATTATTATAACAGGATATGAGAAAAACATGGAAATTGAAAGGTTTTAACATTTAAAAGCCTAGCTATGATGTTTCCCTCCCTGTTACACATACTTAGTTCACAGTTAAAAACACTTTACTGGAAACTTAAAAGGTACTGATATAGGATGTTTGAATTCCATAGCATGAGTAGTCAAAATAGGCTTAAAGGGCATTAGGGAAATGTTTTGTCTCTATGTATTTTTAAAGCGCTCAGATATAAGAGAGGTCCAAGCGATGATTATAAATCATGTCTGATGCTCTGAGTAAAGAGAGAAAGATCCCATTCAAGTTCCTACGCACTAAGAGAAGATTTTGACATTATCCACAATATAAAAGGAACTCCTACAAGTCAGTTAGAAAAAGACAGACAACCTAATGTTTAAAAATGGTGAAAGATGTGAATGGGCACTTCACAAAAGAGGAAATCCAAATTTCCAGAGCTTATGAAAAGGTGCTTACCCATATTAGTCTTCACAGAATTGAAGATTTAAAACATAACAAGATACTACTACAATGGTTTAAGTTGACAATACTAAGTGTTGACAAAGATATGGAGCAGCTGACTCTCCTATAGCACTGATGGAAAAACACAAAATAGTTTAAATCACTTGGGAAACTGGCTGGACTACCGATACACAGAAGAACAAAAACTCACCTCACAGGTAGGATATTGAACAATAGAAGCTGTACACAAAGCAGTAGACTCTTTTATATGAAATGAGCCAGTGTCATGATTATCTCTAAGAAGGGGTTATAGACTGGGGAGGGGCCTGAAGAAGCCTTTGAAATGTTCTCTTTCTTGATCTGGGTGGTAATTACATTAGCAAGAAATCATCAAGTTGTATGCACACTTGAGATCAGTGCACTTACTTTATCATGTCTCTGATACCTCAGTTGGAAAAAGAAAATCTCTGTCTTTCCAAAATTCATCCAAATCTGGGAAGTTATCCCAGCTCAGGCATACTTTTCAGGACCTCTCTGGCCAGACTCATCATTAGAGGCCTCAGAGACCCAGAGAGAGATCTCAGTTTTCGTTTAGGATCTGCTGCTTCTTATTTCTGAGTTGTTTAATCCCTTTACCTAATTTCCACCTGTATCAGTTTCTTCACTGGCAGGTGGGAGGATGACACACATTTTTCTCATATCCCACTATAATAATCAGGTACTATGCTTGTGTATAGGTGCATTGAAAAGCACTGTTACATGGATATACCATTATCCATTCCATATTGGAAGAATCCAAGTTTCTTCAAATAATATTAAAGACACAATATTTTTTATCATCACCAATTCCCTGACAATTATCAATTTCTTGAAATGCAAAACATGGAAGTTAATTATGAGTAAGAATAGACGCATCCAATCTCCCTTTCACCCTGCAGTCCACTGCAGTGACTCACAGTACAGGCTTATGAGGTTCTGACTCTGTCTTTCTCCCTGGGTGACCTTGGGTATATTTGTGGATTTCATCAGATCTGAATAAAACAGCATCTATTTTCAGATTTACTACTACTATTTCAATGTACCACTAAAAAAGAAAAATGACTGCCAATTAAACTATGACACAACTCTTTCTTATCATATAGAAGTTTCAGCTACACATATTAAAAGGGCTCCTTAGCCCTCTTCAGATTTGGGTGTTTATCATGCATCATTCTTGAACAGTCACCAAAATTAAGATCTAAGTGGAATAATTTGATGAAGGTATTCCAAGAATTTCTTCACACTCACAGTCCTGCTCTTTTACATCACGTTTCTACTCAAGAGTTCTCCATGTCTGTGTTTTCCCACACAGTGCTGTCCTCTGTACAATCAAGACTATGATAGTTATTAAACACTGGTGCTCTGCTGTTATCTCTAGGATTTTCATCCAAGCCACTAATTCTGCAAGATCTTAAGCACGTGTGCAGTCAGTAACAACTCAATCAGGTCAGGAGCCCACTGACAGTGATGGAAAAAGTATTCCATAAAATGGGCATCTTAGAACTGATGAAATATGGTCCTTCACCTCTTTGAACCCCAGTTTCCTCTTTAACAAAATAATATTTATCTTCACAGAACTGTTATAAAGATCAAATCAGACAATGGGGTAGCATATTCTGGTTTGAAAATAATTTTCCATGAAAAATTTAAAATGTGACTCCACTGTTTCCAGGAACCTGTGTTGCTGATAAGTGTTGCTTTTTCACAAATATGTTGAAAATATGCTGCATATTACAATTTATTTATCTGTTCAGTTATTCAATAAACATTGACTGAATACACAGCAAAAGAATATGGAGGGCACTCTGCTAAATGCTGGGGATCCTAAATGAAAGTATTTTTTAATAAAAATCTTGTATATCTATAATTTTCTTTAATCTACCAGTTTAGCAATGAACATGTAAATGAGACTAGATCTGAAGACAATTTCTTAATGAAACTAAGTTATAGCCTAGTAATTATTACATTTTTCTTTATATGCATTTGAATCTTATTTTTAATCACACAAAGAATATATGAATACATCCATATTAGGAAAAAAATGCAAAACTCAAACATAGAGTTGAAGTTTTACTTGATCACCTACTGGGGTTGTCAGATAAAATGCAGAATGTTCAGTTAATTTGAGTTTCAGATAATCAATGATTTTTTAGTGTAAGCATGCCCTAAATACTACATGGAACATACTTAAACTAAAAATTTTTGGTTGTTTATCTAAAACTGAAATTTAACTTAACATCTTATATTTTTATTTGCTAAATCTGGCAAACTTAGCATCTACTTTAACCTCAATCTCTTCCAAAGAGGCAACCATTATTATCAGTTTGTTCGTAAATTCTTCCAGACTTGGTTCTGTGAGTTATATAAGATACACATGCACTTCAGATATATGGAACCAGGGCGTAGTTACAGTTCAGAAATAGGCTCTTTTTTCCTTTTCCTCACTCAACACTACGCTTTAAAGGTAATTTGTTATAGATCTATGTCATTCTTTCTAATTGTCACATACTATTCCATAGTATTCAGGTCTACGTGGCTATCCCCCTACTGACGAAAACTTAGGTTACTTCTATTTTTTTCCACTGCAAGTAATACTACAGCAAACTTTCTTATTTATGCCTCCTTTGCACTAGTACCAGGTTTCTCTGAGAAGTTAAAATGCTTGGTCACTGAACATATGCATTTTCAGTTTTAATAAATGCAGTCAAACTGCTTCCAAAATGCTGTACCAATTGATATTCCCCCAGAAGTATATAAGACTATCCATTTCTCAAAGTCTCAACAATACCTAATGTTACCAAACTTTTTTTGCTTGCCCCAATTTGATGGGAGAAGTATTCCAGTATTATTTGGATTTTCATTTCTGATTATAGTGATGTTTGGACAGCTAGTCGTATTTATTAACCAGTTATTTTTCTATGTGCCCACAACTCATCCTTTCAATAACCAAAGACCAGTATCAATCTTGCTGGATTGTATTTTGTAGGCTCCATGTTTTTCCTATCTTTAAAAAAACCAGACCATTTCCCATTTCCAGTAGTTGGCACCTCTCCTAAATTCCATGAATCCTCAAAGGTTACCTGGGGCTCAGCTTTTACAGCCACAAGTTCTTGCAATGCCCTCAGATATAATTTCCCATTCCAGGCCAAATTCAACAAGACTAAAATAAATAACCACCTTCTTCTCCAAACTGACAATTGCTCTTTACTTACTTATTTCTGCTTCTCCTTTACCACTCTGGACAAGGAACCAAGTTCTATCAAGTCTTTCTTCACAATTTCTCATTTCTTTCCATTTACCCACCATTGCTGCCTTTGCTGTACAGACCAGATTATCTCATTCCCGAATGCCTGGAGCAGCCTCTTTGACTAATATGTGGTACTCGCTCCTAAATGAGTGCTGGCGTTTGACTGATCAGCTTAAAACACTACAATGATTTCTATGTCTGTGAGTCTGTTTCTGTTTTGTAAGTAAGTTCATTTGTGTCATTTTTTTAGATTCCACATATAAGTGATACTTATGGTTACCAGGGGGAAGGGAGGGGGTGGTGGGATAAACTGGGAGTCTGAGATTTGCAGATACTAACTACTACATATAAAACAGATAAACAACAAGGTTCTACTATAGAGCCCAGGGAACTATATTCAATGTCTTGTAATGGCCTATAATGAAAAAGAATATGAAAAGGAATATATATATATATATATATATATATATATATATATATATATGTAATATATATGTGTGTGTGTATATATATATATAAAAAACTGAATATATATCTATAACTGAATCATATATGGTATATATATATCAAATATTTATGTGTATATGTAACTATATATATATATAACTGAATCAGTATGCTGTATCTCAGAAATTAACACATTGTAAACTGACTGTACTTCAATTAAAACAATAAAAAACCAAAGAAAAACAGACAGATACTACAATGACACTGTCAGCCACTCACACAAAAGCTTGCCATTATTTCCCAGTGCCTAAGTATCAAGTCCATTTCTCTCCTACTCAACCAACTTCTTGTTATCTCTTAGCTGCTTCTGGTTTGTGTCACTTGTTTCAGAGTAACATCTTCAAGGTACTACACAACTGCCACTTTCTTCAAGAAGCCAGTCTTTATTTTTCCCTCTAGTGAATCCCTGGAGCACCTGTCATTCTGTAACACTCATAGAACATTGTCACACGCTGCCTTATGTGCTAGTTAGTTATATATTTTATTGTCTCTTTCTAGATTTTAAACCATCTATAAGCTGGGTTTCTGTGATACACTCATTATCTAGCACAGTGGCTTACACATTCTGTGGCACAAGGGCTTACAGAATGAATTAGATACAAAACTGTAACATGTTTCTTCACTAGATAGGCCTTCTTGTTCCCACTTAAAACATACCAATAAAAGTGGATGAATTTGAAGCACATCAAATATTAGACTATTTTTAAAACGACTATTTCAATTTGGTCAACTGCCATCAGGAAAATGTGACTAAAAATTGAGGGAAAACGCACAGATGCTAAATACACTTTATTATTTCCAGGGCTTTCACTTCTCAGGCGTGCCTGTACACAATGGGAAAATTTTCAAATCAGCTCCCTAAACTTACGACAGCATATTGTATGTCCTATATATAGAAATTTCAGAGATAAAAGTTTATAGGATTTGACTTTCCAAGCAACCTGAAGTGTTTTGTTTCGTTTCGTTTTGTTTTTTACAATAATTAAGGAGGTAACTATCTTATCATCAGCAAGAAAGAGACACAAGGGAATGCAAAAGGAGTTTTATAGTCCGCAGGGCCTGAAGCAGACGGAAGAAAGGGCTTTAGAAACACCAAACAGATCAAGTGATCTTGGTGGGTCATGAAGGCAACTCGGTATCACTTTAGATAATCTGATAAACCACTGTTGTCACTGGCCAGACGTCACTGTAGTGCTGTGACTGGTTTGGGTCTGTCTGTTGGAAAAGTACACAAGGGTAACTAGAACATACTCAGAGAACAGTCGTCGTCCTTTACACTATTAGGAGGGTGGACTGTTTATAAAATACTTAAGACATTTTTAACTCATTTGATTTGCACATTTTAATCCTTGTTTGATGGATAAGGAAACTGAGGCTGAGAGAAGGTCAATGACTTCCTCAGTCTGTAGGGCGAATAACCCGAGTCTGGTTGCCATGGACTCTCTCTCCACAGCAAATAAATAAAATGAAATACACTGTATCTCCTGAGCCTTAAGACCGTTCAGTATTCTAGTGCCTCCCCAAATCCAGTTGAGGTGCTGCTTCCTTAGGCCCCACGGAAGGCAAATACCTAGTTACTCCTACTCCCCTCCCCCCACTTCCCACATCCACATACGTGGAATTCATGAATGTTAATGTAGGTGATTGTATAACGTAAGCTCAACTGATGCAATAAAATATATGCCACGATCCGAAACCAGATCTCAAATTCTTCAGGGTAGACATTTTAAACTCTCACTCCTTTGATCACATGTGTTGTTTTAATCCTCTGAGCCACTCCCATACCTCCTTACATATCTCACAGGGACGGTCTGACAGCTCTGCAGCATGTGCCCTGTGGATCCTCTAAGTTTTTGAGGGCATTCTGTTTTATTTATTTTTAGCCCTTCCTAGTCCTGTGATGGCACAATGCCTTGCATATACAGGATGTGCAATAAATGTTTGTTGACTTGAATAAAAGTTGTGTGTTTATTCGACATATATCCTTACTTGAGAAAGATGCAAATCACTGCTAGAAGTTACCAGGGAAATAGAATAAGGAATGAGAACTTTGGTAACGCATGAACATTACTGAAATGAAAGAGGTATAGATAGAAATCTTTACAACTGTTCAAGGAAAAAAAAAAACCCACAGTTGGAATGAGACTGTATTTAAACAGAATAGAATGTTAAGAATGAAAGTTCTAGCAGAGAAAGCATTCCAGGATTCTGGGGTTAGGTAAGTAAAAACAAGGGCAAAGTTCATACTAACATTGTTTTTAGAAGAATGTGCAAGTAAGTATAGTCACTCCCCCAAACCAATAACAGAACATTTTAAATATAGGACTTTATTATAGAAAATAATTACAAATAAGAACAAAACCACGTTTATATGACTTTTGGAAAGTCCACTGGAGTAGAATGATGGGGCCTGGAGTACAGTCTAGCACTAGTTCTAAATTCATGACTTTTGGCCAATTACCCAACTTTTTTAGAACTCATTTCCTTAAATGTAATGTTGGAAGGCTAGACTATATAAATTTCAAAGTATTTTCTAATTTTGAAAGTTTCATAATTTCACTGCTTTGTATATAAGTGATGCCTTCAATCCGTTAAAAATGCTCTCCTGAATAGGTTAAAAATGATTCTTTCAATTTTGATGACACTTTAAACTTACAGATTCTACTCATAAACCTCATCAACTTCTCAAGATTTCAAGTTGAGCTGGCATATAACATATTTGGGAAATTATAAGAAAGGGTAAAACAGGAATAGGATAGATGTACATGATCTATAAAGAATAATACACAGTCATGGTGACAAAACCTTATTACAACGAGCCATTTCTGAACAAAAATAAAACAAAGAAATGGATTTATGTCACAGTGTGAAAGGTGAGACTTTCCTCTATCCCAGTTATCTTTTTTGGGACCTGATGGAACAACCAGAAAGTTGGCTTTGAAAATCTGTCCTGTTACATTTGCAATGTAAATTTCACATGCATTCCAATAGGTTTCTACAAGCCCTGTTTTGGTTTAATCCAGTTTTCATAATATAAAAATGTACCTGGCATAAATGAAGTTTTAAAAAAAAGGATTTAATGATACTTAATGATAGAGTTTATAATGGCTTTAAAACTATTCCCGGGTTTTGAGGCAGGTGTGGATTACCAGCTAAATAACTATAAAGTATATCTTCTATAGGGATATCATTATTAGATCATTACAAAATCGATAGTAAAAATTACAGCCTGGGAGGTCTTCCTATTTTTCACAAAGGAAGTAGATACAGATTCTAAAATCTACAAAACACCAAATAAACACAAGAAATTCCAGGAGTGGTTTCTAAACTTCTTGGAGGAACAATGTAACACAATAATTCCTTCAAAATGCTAAAATTCTATTTTAAGTGATCTCTCAAAATCTTTATTTGTTCTCAAAAAAAGCATAAAATACTAACTCACACAAGAAAAATGGCTAAGAAATCATAAGGTGACAATAAATCTCCTATTTCAGATGCCAGATTATTACTGATATTTTAAAAAGAAAAGGGGTCTTTGGGATAAATTTTTGTCTTAAACTAAGCTGGGCTCTAACTCACAATTGCTTTTGCTCCTGCGTCATTCTCCCAAAATTTAAAACAAGAGGGAAGGGGCAGGGTTTTCTCATTGGAGAGAAGAGAATTTAACTAGAGACTATCCTAATGTGGACTTTTCTCTCAGTGACAATATGGCAATGGACAATCATAAAAGGTGACAGCTTAACAGATGTGTAGGAAACATCAAGGTGGAAGGCTCTGTTTACTTTTTACAGGGTTGTTACATTAAAGAAACAAGCTGTATCTTTGAAAACACACTGCGTATTATGGAATAGTTTACAAGTTAATCTGCAGAAATAAGAATATACTCTCTTTATCTCTGAACATAATTTTGGAAGTGTTAAACAAAACACAGTATATGTTATGAGCACCCAGTATCTAATGAAAAGCTTTTATTTCTGAATTCTATCACTGGCACCATGGGAGTTAATAATAATAAAATTATATTTATCTGTTTTCATTTGGTGCCTGAATTTATTTTATACACTTAAAGGCTTATAATAATTAAAATTATAAAAATTAATTGCCTCAATGGCCCAGAGGGCATGGAAGTGCTAAAACTTTTATGTAAATAGGACTTACTCATTAAACAGCACTGACAAAGATATATAAATTATATTTAATTCTACTACGACGACTTAGATGAAAACAGTCTAATGGATTGTGCAAGAGTCACAAATCTAGCTCCTGGCTTTTTACTTGTGTGAACTTGGGCAAGTCATTAATTAGCCGGTTGTGCCAGCTGCCTCCACCTATAAAATGAGGACAGTGCTACTTTCTAACTGCAGGAGAATGTCCCAGGCTCAGCTTTGACAAGTGTCCTTAGAATTCAATGGATTTAAAAAGCTACATTCAACCAAGACATAAATGTATAGGAAATGTTAACTTTCCTTAAATCTGCAGACTAGACAGTGTCTTCCAATGGCGTTGCAGATGTTGAACTATTCAACTGTTCATGAAAATAGTCATGCTAATTGATTCACTAGGCTTGTGTCTACATGAGAGAGAAGGCTGAGGGAAAACCGGGGATAAGTCCTGGGGAGAAGAATGCAGTGAGTCATTAGGACTAGAAGCGAAATGAAAGCCTATACCAAATCCGATCGAAACTTCGGCACTTAAAATGAGAAACTACTTTTTCCCATGACAACTCAGCAATTATAATTCTAATGAATGCTAGGAAAGATTTTCAAGTTCATAGCTGAAGTGTTTGAATACAAGTGTTTTCAATGAACTATGTCGTTTTATAAAATATAGTCACTATTCATTACTGCCAAGAGAATTTTTATGGAATTGCATATTATGGACACATGACTACCAAAGCGTTCATCAAGATTGATGTTATGATTCTGAATACCACAGGACTTAGTAATGATTCGGTGCCTTCCCATGAAGTTCAAGCCAATGTGTTTTGACTAATTGGTCCGTCATTGTTCACTAAATTGGTATTTTGTCTGCTGTCCTGTTTCTAATCATCTGGTACTCCTCTGGAGCCTACGGAGTCTTCAGGTATGTGCTTTAACTGAAGCCTGACATTGTATGTCAGATCCTGAAATCAGGCCTAAGAAACAATTCTGAGAAAACAATGCTAGTTAAACATGAGGAAGTATAGTTTTGTTTCTCTATGTTCTTATTTTTAATTGAAATAAGAATCGATGGTGAAAAATCCACTTCTGAACATCAGATCACAACATTTAATAACTTATTAAATTATATACTCCAATATTCAGCAAAGCTCCAACAGAAGCCAATTACTGATTATCCCCTAAATCAGGGATCAGTAACATGAGTAACAGAAAAACTCATATTTAGTCTACCCATTTACAAGACAAGACAAGAGCCCGTGGTTAGGGATTGACCATATATTCATGTGGGCTCCCATTTAGGTACACTTTACTAATTCTTCTTTGTGATCTAATATTTAAAAGATTATAAATACCTAAAGAGGTTAATTTCTCCAAATCCATATATTATTTTGACATTAAAATTAAGGAATATTTTCATGTATTATTAGATATACATAAAATAGGACAAGAAGACCATCTTTTAAAATTGGCATCTCTTGCTCAAGTAAAATTGGTGCATCGCATTTACAGCCTGACATCATGGCAGAAGTTGACTGTGGCCCTTACTGAACAGTCATCTCCGCCCCAGATCTGTGGTTCCTTCCTACTCTCTCCTGTCAACAGGACGAGGGGACCAATTTGTTGCCGCTGGATCAGCTGTAACTCCTGCTGTCCTGAGTCAGCCCAGGGAATGATACGAACAGTTCACCTGGGAAGGAGAGACTTGAGCTCTGTCTCTGCTTCACTGTGAGATCTCAGACAAGCCCCTGAGACCCTGCTTCATCCTCTATGAAGTGAGGGTCTCAGACTAGACAGATGCCACAGGATTGGAACAGCTCTAACATTCATCACTGACAATATTTCCAAGCTCTCCTCAGTGATCATGCCACCCCTTCCTCCATATAGGAAAGGACGAAGTCTAGAAGATATGACAGTGTTACTTCTACTCAGTTATTATTTAGCCCTTACTTAAAGTTATTTTAGATGGTGCCAGAATTTTCCTCAGTAACATCAGGAATTCAGTGAAATCCCAGTATGATTATTCTGCCCATTCTTTTGTCCTTGGTGCAGTCACACAGATGAACATCAGCGCATGTCTCCTACACTCATCATTAGTGACCCTTTTCAGAACTCCTGTCTGACAAATACTCATGCTCTCAAGCAAAATGGCGTCTTTTCAAAAAGAAAGTTCTAAGCACACAAATATGAACTCAACACCTGCTGGGGTTAAAACATGGTGATAAACCATTCTCTCTGTTTTTTTTCTATGAACAGTTTTAATGATAAGTTCAAACAAGTAAGTTTCAATGAACACAACTTCACCTGGGACTGTCGCATTCACCCGTCCCTCTGTGCTGACAATCAGATTTTTACTGGACAAATTACCCCAAAGCACAGTATGTGCTTACAAAGGTTAGTCAGGACTCTGGGTAACAGCAACTTAATCATTTCAATCTTTAAAAAATTAAGCAAGTTTTTGGAAGCCTCTAATTTATTCTAGAGTTTCTTTTCTCATGTTGGATAGCCTGCCTCCTCTAAAACTCGTTCTCATTTCCCAAAGCTCTTGTCTGTCTCTCAGAGCTGCCATGGCTCTCAGTGAAGACGCCTGACAAGAGTCAGTTGGCAGGATGGATCTCTCTGGAAATGGAAGTTGTCTGGAGCCCACCAATTTTAACGACTTCAGTTTGGACTGAAGAAGAGTTTATTGCCACTCTAGTCCCCTTCCCTGTGGCACTAAATTACCAACGATTAAAGAGCCCGTTTCCCCTCACCCTCTTGGCCCCCACCACCCTTCTCTGCTCCCAGCAAAAACATTAAAAAAAAAAAAAAAAAAAGCTCCCCAAAGGACAAAACCTGCCACCAAGGCAGCCGCGCTGTGGTAATTTCCCAAGGCATTATGATTGATAATGATCAGCCAAGCGTGGGATAATAGCTCCCCTTAATGTACCGGTCCCTTTGAAGGGTTAAAATCTGGCAGATGTTGATAGCTGACACTCCTTGCTAACAGGAAAGACACATTGCTGTGGGGCCCACTTCTAGGCTTTCCCTTCCCCGCAGCTGTCTGTGTAGAGCTAATTGTATCCACTTGTTTAACCTCGGGGAACGTCTGGAGGGGACCCAGTGCCACAAGGGTACCTTTTTTTTTTTAACGGTCATTTCCTCTCTGGTGTAACTTGCATGACAGTATGTGACAAGCAGAAATTAATGGGGACACTGCTGTGCCAATTCCTCCTGAATTGCTGACACTGGCTACAGGCTGCCTGTTTGCCACCAAGCCAAGACCTCACATGAAACATGGCGAGGGGCCCACGGCTCTATTCACCAACCAGCCAGCTGGTCAGTGATGAGAGGAGCCGAAACAATGTGGGGCGCCCACACCAGGAAGAAAATGCTCTACCGGCCTCTTCAAACCAAGGAGGTAGCATTTGCTGGAAGTTAATATGCTGGTTTATTTTCCTGAGTAGCAAACTGCAGGACTCCAGTCCCCAACGTACTTGGGGTATCAGAAGTGTTCCTCCGCCAAAGCCTCCTCAGGTGTCAGCGAGGGGAGGAATAGCATTCAGGGAAAAGGAAGACAAGTGGGATTCATCTCCCAGGAAGCTTTTCCAGCAGGCGGCTTCCAGGAAAGCCTAGGAGCCAACGGGGTAGCTCTTGCCTCTAGCGAACTACCATGGTGCTGCCCCGTTTAAAAATTCTATGCATGGGCTATCTCTTTCACTCCTTCTCACACATACAAGCACACACACAAAAGCATCTCGAGTTCAAGCCCATTAATTGTCTGCCACGTTTTACAAGGTTGGGGAATCTGCCCCAACTCTGGCAAGATCCGCTTTCTCCTCTTTATATAACCAGGAATCAAACTCAGCTGGCGGGCGCTTAAAGGGTGGCTCGGTTATAGATTAGGCCCTGCTGATTTCAGCTGAGAAGAACAAATAAAGGCACAGAAATTTTAAAAAGGGGAGAAGGGGGAAGGGGCAAGCAGAAACATCACCTAACTATCATGTTGTGTATGACTCAAAAGTCAAGTTTAAGTTTCGAGAAAGATGGAAAGCTGCAACAGGAAAATTACACCGGTGTTTTATAATAAATTTGGAAGCCCTAAGGGCATGTCAAAAAGGCACAACAAAGAGGCTCCTCAACTCCGTGTCTGGGCATGGCATAAAGTGAAAGTTTGGTGCTCTGAAGTAGTAGGTACTCTCGTAAAAACAAGAATCTGTTCAATTCACTTTTTCTTCCATCCCAAGTTTTACAGCGTACTAGTTGACGTTAAGATGTAGCCAGTTTCTAAGAAAATAAGGAACACTCGTAGCGACCAGGGAATTCAGCAAATGAACAATGTGCAGTTTTGGTCTGCGTTAGGCCTCTCGTTTTGGGGGAGAATTAGTGCCAGGAGAGGTTGCAATAACCCGCTGCGTTACCAGGTTGACCCTAGGGAGAAATGACATGTGTTTCCACTTCTGAGAGGACTTTTCCAAGCCAGCATTAGAGCAGTGGCCTCAGGATGGTCATTCTTTGGCCACAAAGAGTTAGTTACAGCAACAGGCAGTCTATCTTTCCACCAACAAATGGAATTAACAAAATTCTCCAACTCACTCTGGCAAGAAACACAAGATCAGAGAGAAAATAAAAGAGCATGCACATAAATGCAAATGTACCTCTAGCAGATAAAGGCTCTGGGAAAAACTTTAGTGGATGGCCTGTTATTTCTATAAATATAATTTAGGAAAGGTTTAAGACATTTCTAACTCAGAATTGGAATGCAGGCCTGGAAAAATCACAAAGGAATAAGTCATGGAAGTGGGAACACTAATCTCTTAAACAAACACATTTCCAAAATATACTCTATAATGCTACCTGAGCCATTTTTTTTGGTATTCACTGCCTATACAGTCTTTAAGGACTCCTGCTTTCTGATAACAAAGTAATATTTCAATGAAAATTCAAACACACCAAATCCAAATGGGGCTGAGAACACACTGTGTACATAACTGGTCCCTTTGCCAAGACCAATGTGGAAACCTTAATAAACAGGAATCCCAGACAACTTCGGATATTCTCGTATGACAACTCGATGGTCTGAATTTGAACCTCTCAAAATTGACTCTGCTGAGAGTTGCTACAGGGCTTTTAAACAGGGTGGCCAGAGAAGTCTTCCCTGAAAGGGTGACATGTGAGCCAAGACTGGAAAGAAATGAGGGAGTGAGCCATGGGGATGTACAAAAGCAAAGGTGCCCAGAGGAAGGAATGTTGCAGGAACAGAGGGAACGAGTGACGGGTGAGGGGAGGCGAGGAATCTCTATCAGGCTGTAGTGGGTTCAGTGGTGGCCCCCCAAAGACATGTCTACATCCTAGCCCCCAGAACCTGTGACTATGACCTTATTTGGAAAAAGGGCCTTTGCACGTAATCAAATTCAGGATCTTGAGATGACGAGATTCTCTTGGATTATCTGGGTGGGCCCTAAATCCAATTACAAATGTTCTGATACAAGACAGGCAGAGAGACTCTGAAAACAAATATATGTATGTATGTGTACGACTGAAGCATTGCACTGTACACCAGAATTGTCACAACATTGTAAACTGACTATACTTCAGTTAAAAAAAAACATATATGTGTATGTGTGTGTGTGTGTGTGTGTGTGTGTGTGTATCAGTTATTTAAAAAGACAGGCAGAGAGATGGAAGAGGAGAGGACACAACCACAACAACAAAACAAGACAAACTGACCCTGCAGACATTCCCAAAGACACGTGCCTGTGACATCATGAGCTTGAAGTGTGACGTCCACAGCTTCTAGGACAGCGCCGCAGCCTAGCCACCAGAAGGTGGGCCGGGGCACTTCTCAGTGTTCCTCACTAGTTAAAATATTACTTGTATTTATGAATTTAGCCCTTGCTTTCATTTCTGAGCTCCCCAATTTTTCTAGCCTATAAATATCCAATTTAACGAGGCCACAAGGAGTAAAAGAATGCCACATGTGGAATCTGATTGCGCAGGTACGTTTTAGAAATGCGTATTTTCAGGTTAGACAGGGGATACCTGTACTTATTAAAACAGCCTCTCTCAGCTCAAATGCCACACCGCAGTGGTCAAAAAGCAGCATGGCTTGTCAAAGGCTATCCAACTGCACACAGGTTCGACTGGTGAGTTAGGGAAGGAAGAAGTGTATTTTAAAAGCCAACTCAGCCAGCAGCTGGACAGAACACATTTCCAGGCTTCACAGCCCTTCCTGATGCTTCATTAGGCCTCTTATCAGAACAAGAAGAATAGAGATCTCTGTTAGGGCTTTCCTGCGGCAAGGAAAAGACAAGGCCATGATTTTCCAGTCCATTTCCCCTGGCAACAGGCTCATCAATCACCAGAAGCTAGGACTTTGTTTTTTTGGCTGGAGGAGAGAAAGCTCAGTGGTTTGTGTCCAAATGAAATAGGACACTCTCCTACCCAATCCTTCAGGTTATCGGCAAGAGCTACCACCTCCACCTTAAGAGCATCTGCTTAAGGGCTCTCAGGGCTAAGCTGGACACAGCAGCTTCACTGACTACACACGACTCAGCCTGGGAGACAAGCTATTTTGAATGTGTTTGGTGACAGCAGTTTTCTAAATCCAACAAAGGGACTGCTAAGGCTGTGGGTATTTATCTTTCTGTAAATGATGTCTCCTCGACAGTTTTCATTTGCTACCATCCACCCTGGTCTATTTTCATCTTTACATATTCAAAAGGCCACAATGCAAAGGGGCGACAGACTATAAGGAAAAGTAAAAGAAAAATTAATAAATCAATAAACATACATACAAATTCCCTTTGCTTGGCATCACTTTCCCCCTTCTGAAGAAATGTAGGTTGTCTTTGAGTGGATAGTGGAGTGATTCACAGTATTATAAGGGCAAGTGTGTGTTATGAAGAGTGCTGTTAGCATTTTGAGTCTCAAATAATTTACTTCAGGAAAAATTGGATAGACATCTGACACTCCTGCATTAACGATGTCTTATCTATTTGTGGGCAATCTCCCTGTACAGGCTGATTCAGGGTTTGAAAGAAACGTTCCCTTTTTAGCAGGCACAGAATCATGCCTGGTCCTAAAAAGCCTTTGCTGAACTATATCCTGTAATTGTTATGAGCTCATTTTAACAAGAGGACTGAAAGTTGATTTCATGTAAAAAATATTGAAAACCTAGAGATCATTAAAGAAACCCACACTGGTGCCTGCCACTGTAGTAAAAATAGGCTTGTAACTTTATTCTGTATGCCGACATTAACTTAAAAGCTTACTACTCACCAGCAATTGCTTCCATTTATAATCAAGTGAAATTCCTCCACTGCCCATTTATACTACTTAATGGTAAAATGCCAATAAGATTAAAGGAGATAACAAGATTGGTGTTAGTAAGCCTTAATAGAAAGCCTATCACATTATTTTTTCCCAGTCTTTGAATGTTTGCCCTTTTGTCAATATCGTCAGCATCAATAAACACATACTAAATGTTTTAATGCACACTGACTGTTTCACAAACTCTGCCCTATTGTGTCCTAACACAAAGGCCATGATACTATATTGCTTATTCTTATGTTGGGCTCAAGAAAAGATTCAGACATAAGAATTTCAACGTTTCTAAAACAGAAGGCATTCCCCATTAAAAAACAAGTTAAAATACCCTTTTGTCAGATTATAAAAATATGAAATTGAATCTTATGAAATTGCCATTTGTGTTGGGCAAAAACAGTTAACTATTAACAATTTCGTGTGGCTTAATGTATGTGCTCATTTTAGACCATAAATATAAATAACCCATAATACCTCAATGAAGATACACACTTTAGCACATTTCCTTCTAGTTTTCTATACATGTATTTGAAATACATTTTAAAATTGGGATCATGTTATATATACAGTTTGAATATTACCTTTCTTTAGGCAATTCTTCAAAAACGAGTTTTTAAAAAAATCATTCTGTTATCTGCATTTTCATAATTCATTTAATCATCTCCTATCATGGTACATTCTGATTTTTAATGTGCATTTTACTGATTATTTGTGCAGTGGAATACCTTCCCTTTCCATCTACCAGCCATTCTGTGTATATGTATTTCTTTGCAAATTTGTCCGTTCATGTTCTTTATTCATGTCTAAATTAGATAATTTTCTTTTTCTTATTGGTTTCTAAGGGCTTTTCATATGTTAAGGATATTAAATCTCTGCTGGCAAATTTTTTTTTTGCCTTTTAGTTCTATTTATACTATTTTAAGTTTAAAATTTTTATAGTCTTACCTATGAATCATTTCCTTTATGATAACTTCTACTATTTTATGCTTTGAAAACTCTTCTTTCCTCCCGGTTCTGATATTTGATATATTATTCTCATCATTAAAAGAATTAATAGCAGCACCCCCCTCCCCTCCATATACACACACATACCTTTTAAAACTATTAAGTATTCAGACTTTAAGCAAAGCCATAAAGGAGAACACTTGCTCGGCATCCAAAACTGAAATGCTGTCTTCAGCCTCCTAACCAGCACTAAATGTTACTAAATCAGGCCTGTTTCTAGCAAAATTTACAAGCAAACTCAGCTGTCTCTTTTCTAAGGAAAATTTCCTGCTGTACAAAGGGTTACCTCTGAACAGTATCTCCATTATTTCACCCATGACTCCATTCCTAATTTTCTGTTTTCTGGCAGCTGCTCTCTAACTTACAAATAATGCATGTCTTTGTTTAGAGTCCCTTAAAAAAAACTGTATATTCTAAATGTGGAAGAAAGCTCAATTTATTTTACTTTGAAACCTGAGAAATCAATAACATGAACCATATGGTAATTATGGAACTTGGTGATAAATAACGTAAGAAGTTCTGTGAAACTGCGGCGGTGAAAGTGATGGCGTGGAAACAGGAAAGAAAAGAAGTCCTTTCTCTTGGTGTGTGATGCTTTCATAAATCTCTCTCCCTGGGAGGATACCAAAATGCAACTCTTTCCTTAATTCATGCTAATGTAATTTATATTTTACTTTCTTCCCAGTTCCTAAAGTGTTTTCTATCATTATCTTACAGAAGTGAAGAGACACGTATCAAGGGCAGTTAGCTGAGCGGCAACATTTAGAACAGATGACGTCAAAGACAAACTTAACCAATATTTATGTCCTTAAATTTCACTGATTTGGATTCACGTAGTTTGGCATTGAAGATATGAATCAACTAATCTTTAATATCTGGTTGAAACACTTAAAGGGCTTCAGGTCTACAAGATAAATTGCTATGACCAGAGTAAGAATCATAATGGGGGAACAGGCGTGAGTAATGTCATGTTTCAGATATCTACACTCAGCATCTCCTACTTTTAAAAGAGCTAACTTTTTGTGGGGTTACATACATCTCTCCTTTCTTCCTGGAATCAGGGGCCCATTAAATCAATTCTTCTCTTGTTACCACCAAACTGTGTCTTCTCTCTTCTTGTGCCCCCATCCTCCTGACCCGAAATCTATTTTTACAGAGGGAGGGGACGGACAGAAGCAGGGCCCTTACCTATAGCTTTTACACCACCTTTGTCTCAGCAAACACTCCAGGTCTTCAGCTATGGGTGATGGTGAATTTCTCAGTTCCAGATTTGAACAAGAAAATGTGATACATTAGTGAAATTAAAATGTTCATGAAGTGTTCCAACATATTCACAGAACTAAACATATTCATTGAACAACTTCAATTAAGGATATCTGTTTCCAGATCAATCAATATCTGATGGCTCACTGTAGACTTAAACCTTTAACACTGGAGTCCCTAAATGTAATTCATAGTGAAACCTCCTATTGCCCTGTGGTCCCCAATTCCCTGCTGTGTCCTATTTTAACTTTCCAATCTAAAAGTGGTGTGACTATACTACAGTAGAATGATAAATATTTCTCTGGTTTTGTCCAAGAAAGGAAAAATGAACACGTATAGTTAGGGACAGCAGACAGCAATGGTAAACATAAAAACCAACAAAGCTGCTAGCTTGTATCTGTTTAAGGCTTAGAACCACAAGTGGAAGAAATTCTGAGCGCTTGAGTCTTCTAACTCACGAGCCTCAAAGTGAGTAGCTGAATACTACGTTACTGTCAAGCGCTAAAACCTACACCTAAGATTCTCTTAAGTTTCATATGGTTTTGGTTCCTCATCAGTAAAATAATGTTAGGAATTCTGACCGGTTACACTCACAAGTTTGGTAATGGCTTACTAATTTAGGACGACAAAGAACTGTCAGAATATTAAGTGAAATGAAACAAAAAGCATCTTTCAAAAGTCAAATCATGCTGTGTCATGAACACTTTTTTTTTTTTTAAGAATAGCTTTCTGAGTGGCTTGAGAATTTCTAGTTAGAATTCTCATATTCCTAAGCGTCTTCTTTTTAATTCATATTAATGAGTTAGCATTTTCCAACAGACCATCTTAAGGAATAAAACATCAGCTTTTTTGAACAAGTATATATGGATGACTTTAGTTAAAATGCCACACCTGATTCTCCTGGGCTTAGGTTAGAGTCTTCTGCACGGCTGGGTCACCTACGCATAGGCAAGCAAATATTCCAGAGGTTTGAGTCATTTCAGACATTTTCCATTTCCAAGTAGGGTCATATGTCAAACTGTAGGAGAGCATTTCTGAAACAGTACTGTCTACAAGCACCATCAGAAGGTACTTATTGGAAACTCCCTCCTGAGATGATGTTTGGGATTAGCTTTAGGTCAAGGTTGTGGATTTAAAGAAGCACCCCAGGCAGTGATTCTATAGGTGATTCACTGACCACATTTGGAGAAACGCAGAGCATTATGTTTAACCTAACTTCATTAACCCTTTATTAGATGGTAACTCATTTTTGCAAAATTTGTTGGGTTTAGCTTATTTTCCAGGCATCCAAATTAGACTTTCATCAAATGGCAGTAGCTGGACTTCTAAAGATTAGATTTATACTTGATCATTTCTAATATTCCAGGAATTCTCATTTACTTCCTAAGACTTCAAGAATCACAGTGTCCAGATGCTTGGCATCAAGGCTCTGATTTAGATACATGAATCCAAATTCAGGTCAAACTCTCCTCATTTGACTTTCCACTGGAGTCAATCTTTTTGGAGAATTTTGCTCTTTGAGAGTGACAATGAAAAAGAGGGAAAATGGAACGAGAGTAATTGCAGCAATATTTCATTTGCTGGAGATGCTTGATTCTCATAACTTCCATGATGGGGTTTTCAAGACTTTGTTGGACAACTATTGAAAGCACTTAATTCATTCAACAGATATTCAGTAGAACCAATAATGATTTTAACTGCAATGAAAGGACTGATTAATCCTTTTCACCTTGCTTGGGAATGAGGAAGAAGGTACTATCTTAGATAACTGATGGATACCTTCTCCAGAAACCTTTCACTAATTTAAAATTTAGTGATTTCAAATCCTAAGCAATTGCTCTAGTAGAATGGTGCTTTCTTAGCTTCAACTCCACAATCATATGGGTATCTGAAATTTCTGAATAAGAATGATGAAAATCCAAATGAATAAATATAGGAGAGTATTTCCAATTAGATTTTTTTAAAGTAACTTAAATCTTTGAAGATGCTACTTCTCACGGTGGGGATGGAAAAAAAATTTTGCATACAGTGGTGAATATACAGAAATTTACCTTTAAAATTTTTTTAATGTGTAACTATCAACTTATCTTTTAGCTATAAATCCCTGAGAAATGAGAACTGGGTCTAAGATTCATAGCATCAATCAATCTCTTCAATGGACCTGGCTTCACATTCTTAGTATCCAACACGTTTAGCAGAGTCCAACATTGAAAGAGAACAATTTCTGGAATTTAAAAAAGTCAGCACTGTATTAAAGGAGAAAATGCCTTATAGTTCTGGTGCAGATCAGTTATTGGCTTTAGACTATACCTAAACCAAGCCAATCAAGCAAATTCTTAGTTACAATACGTATAATCCCACAGTGTCCACGCCCACCATGAAGAAAGAGCCAAGTAGATGTGTGAGATATGGCATATTCTCAGCTTTCTCTTCTATTATATATTTGTATGTGTATACATATGTATGTACATGAATCTATCCCTGAAAAAGTACAACTTCCTCACTTGTACAACAGGAAGCTAGGTGCCTTTGTTATGAACCCTCTGAAATGTAGGCATCGATATATAGTTACCAACACATGAGGGTACTCTATGTAGTCCAGACAGTACTGGGGGAAATGCTATAAACTACAGTCCTGACTTCACAGCTCTTACCTTCTAGTTGGGAAAGATAAACAACAAATATTTAAAAAATGAAATCATTTCAGCTAAGAGTTGTGAAGAAAATAAAACGGGTCAACATGGTGCCATGTGGTAAAATGTAAGCAGATGTGGAGCTTTAGGTGAGGTGGCCAGGGAAGGAGTCATGAGGATGTGACATGAGTCGGGATTAGAATGATGAGACACAGGCACCCAACTTGCGGGGCTTGGGAGAGAGAGGAGTGGGGGATTCCAAACAGAATGAACGGCGAGTTCCCTCACTGAGCTGGAGGCACGTTGTAAGAAGGGCAAGAAGGCAGGTGTGGCTGAAGAACAGTGAAGCGAGAGGGTAGAGGCAGATCAGAGCTGGGGGTGGGGAGAGGGAAGGGGAGGGGAGGAAGGAAGAGCCCTAGTTCATATAGGACTCCTGATTTTACTCTACAGGTCACAGGAAACCACTGGAGAAAAGTTTACAGCAGGAGAGTCACACTATTATTTATGCTTTTCTAAGGTGCCTCTGGCTGTTATACAGAGGATAGTCTACAAAAGGGGCAGGAGTGGAAGCAGCATGTTTAGTTAGGAAGCTGGTTTTATTGGTTGGACTAGAGCTTTAGCAACAAAATACTAAGAAGCAGCAGGACTGGGGATATCTTTGGGGGATAAAACCAAAAGTACTTGCCAAGGGATTAGATGAAGATTGTGAAGGAAAGAAAGAAACCCAGAAGGATGCTTAGGTCTGGTGTGCAAATACCGAGGGAAGGCTTTAGTTGGGAAGAGGATTCTCGGGAAATGGTTTGGTGATGAGATACTAAATGGCTGGTTGACTACAATGCATTTAGAGCAATGGGGAGAGGTCAGGCTAGAGAATAATGATATCTGAAGGTTCCGGCATGGAGGACGTCACCTGGCCAGAAAGTGTAGCTGGGAAGAGAAGACAGCTGAGGGGGAAGCCTTGGATGTTTCAACATTTAGAGGGAAAGAGCCAGGAGAAACTATAAGCAGGGAACTTAGGCTCACATGAAACTTAGGTGAGGAACAGCCCTTCGTTGTGTGGGGTACCCTCTGCTGTCTGTCACTGTGGGGACACGGACTCGATATATGCTGCCTGCAACTTTTTAATGGGCTCTATAAACAGATTCGATGCCCAAGGTGAGGAAGCATTTTCTAAAGAGATTCCAACTTATCTATCATTAGCTTGATCGAAGTGTCATTTGTTTACTTTAGTGAGTCAGTATTTATTTTAGTGAGTTCGTCTTACGGTACTTTTAGAAAGACACTAGTTTCCCACACTACCCCTCAACCCCGTGCACCCATATTTCCTGTTAGGAAAATAAAAAACAAAACAAACAACTAAATAACTCTGTTATAATTTGTTATTACATACTTTTAGATAGTCACAGATTTGCATAATTATGTCCTCTTTCTCCTGATACTTTCAACTACTACAAGAGCTTGGGAAATTGCTTAAGGATTTGCTTCTGGGACAGTCCTCAAAATCTAGATGATCTGAAAATGTTCTCCCTGAAGAAATTCCTTGAGTTACTGAAAGTCACCACAAATGAAGCTCACTCACCCTCCACCTCCCCCTAATTTGAGGTGAACTCAGTGTTGACTCACTTCCTTCCGATAATCTCTCCTATCAGAGTCCATGGCCAATTGCTGGGGCAACTTTGATTTAACCGTCTAGCAACTCCCAAGCTGGCTGCTTAACTTTTGCTTAGCATTGTATCTGATGCTTCTCTTTTTAAAACTCCCCCTAAATTCTGTGTGTGGGTGGGGTGGGGGTGGGGCAGGCACAGACATAGGTAAGGGTTGGGCAAGGGTGGGGTTTGTGTGCAGAAAGCATTTCTTTTGAGTTAAAAGACTACATTCCAAGCCAACTTTCCAGAGAAGAACCATGACGTAGGTTACATACCGTAGGAAAATTCAGATGCCTGTTGTTGCTGTTTTCTTTTTTTTAAATAAAACAGAATGCCTCGAAGCACAATCATTAAAATACCAGGAATGATGTGCTATTTACAAGGCAAAATAAGGGCCTAGAATATGCATACGTTGATTAGGGGAAACATGACAATAACCAGTCCTATAAAATGTTACATTAATGTGGAGGGGTAGTGGAACTAAAATGGAAGACTCTTAGGATTCAGGTGGAGAGAGCCCAAAGCCAGGGACTGACGAGGAAGCTGGGGCAGAGCCTGGGGAAGCCAAGAGCGCGGGCGTGTGTGTGTGTGTGTGTGTGTGTGTGTGAGCGCGCAATGAGGGGTGATAATGGTAATGTGGGGACAGTGAGGGGACAGTGAGGGACAGGGTAGGAGGCAGGGGTGGGAAAGGTAGAGGGAACTTAGGATCTTCAGTAAAAAGACGAAAATAAGCTGTCTGGCAAGCACGCTGGCAAGCTACAAGCCCAGAGAGGTCCATCTGTACTATAGGAGTGAACTATTTTAAGTCAAACTGCTGTACGTTGAGGCCCATCTTACAGTAAAAACCAATACTGGCATGGCTGCCCGTGAGGTCCTTTGCACCAGAACTAGTGTTATTACAACATTCCACTTTGCTCATTAAAATTTATCTTATTAAACAGTCCTCACAGGCATCTTTCACAAATGCACTTTCTTTAACAATCATTTCATGTTACCACGAGAGGCATTAAACACTGGGCGAGATGTGTGCGCGTGGGCATGTGTGTGTGTTTAAAAAAAAACATGGTCTATTCAATTTAAGTCCAGCCATGATATTAGACTGAAAAAAAAGTCCTTCCAGGATCCTTATCATTATTGTGGAGTGTTTGTTCTTTGAATTTCTCATCTTGTTTTTGGGATCACTTTATTATGCAACATCTGCTCTGAATTTCAAATGTGATAAACAGAGTATGAGTGTTGGTGGCAGATGGCTAATGACCGGCAGCGACAGGGCATTCAAGCCTGCCTTGTTTTCTGAGAAGCGATATTTTCATGTTAATTTGCTCTGTGTCCTGCAAAGATGAGACTAATCACCTGCTCATAATTCAGGCAAAGTGGAGACCACCAGGAGCCTAGAGGGGCCGTGGCTTGATTCCTTTAGGGGTGAGAGGAGAGAAGGCTCTGGGAGACTTTCTTCATCTGGGTACAAGGACCAGGCAGTCACTCTGCATTATGTCAGATCGCGAAACATGAGTCAGCCCTGGGCATCCCATACTGACACCAGAGCCACCGTTTACTGCAGGCAGATATTATTCATGGAGACAGATCTTTCCCAGAGGCAGAAAACAGGTGCTATTAAGAGTGTGTGTCAGTCTCTGAAATCTGGATTTTGTAAAATAAACCTAATAGTACATTTTATCTCCTACTGAAAATAGTACAAGCGACAGAAATCTCTAAGAAACATTCAATTGAAGATAAAATGAAATCTAATTCACAGAAAAAATGACCCCTACAGACACATAAACCTTGAGTTTCTTTGGCCTTCTCAAGCCCTACAGTATTCATTTGTCATAGAGATACACAAAAAATACGTAATTTTTATTCTAAGATTGAGTCATCCAAAGAGGCCATGTGGTCTTGAGCTGAAAGAACCCTGCTCTGTTTTGGAGAGGCAGCTGATGTTCTGTGTGAGCTTTCAGTGCTTTTGAATTTCTACTTGTGAAATTATATTGTCAATTTCATCAAATATATTACATGTACAGAATGTCCAAAGAATGATACCAGGTTCTCAGAGGGTTTAAAAGATAGTTGAGAAGCCAGGTCATCTATGAAGAGAGAGAATGTACCAGAAAGGGAAGCTTGAGTATCAAATGCTGGTTCAGTGAGAGAGGGCATCCCATTTTCAAAGCATGTAAAGCATCAGATTTTACACAGGAGTCTGTCCCCGTATACATCCTGCCATATAGTTCTTTTTCTAGGTGGCATTACAAATGACTAAAGAACAAGGTGAGGGAATTTCTTCACAGTTCTTTCTGATCCTCTTTTATAGGGTGGCAGATGAAGGCATGAAAGAGAAAACATAATCTAGAAGCCTTTCTTTCCTCAGAAAACCCACATAAACAAAAGGTGCTGTATAAACACAGATACTCAAAGTTTATTATGAACCCTAAAATAAAAAAAGACAATCGTTAAGGTGTCAATTATTGCCTCATAAGTTTAAGCATGGAAATCTAAGAAGACAATATCAAATCCCAAATGATCAAATTAAAATTAAATAGATGGCACTGAATGCCTCTATGTTTAAGTAGATCAAAAAATAACATTGTGAATTAGAAAGAGGAAAGTAAGGTATGGCAACCATAAGCTTATGAGGCAAAGTTTGAGTATTTGTTGATTCCACAGTACAGCAGTCAAGAGCCTTCTCTGTGCAAATGTCACTACCAACATGAAAGACTGTATCTTAGGACATCAAGAAAAGAGATTAAAGAATGTGATGAAAACCTAGAGATGAAGCATGAATAAGATGCATAAACGTGTTTATTTATTTTTTAGAATAAGGTATATTTTTAAATGTTGGAAAGAATCACCTATGATTTTATTTTTATTTTCATCAGCCTCTCAATGACAATTTTAAGTTCAGACCATACAATAATTATAGGATTTCCCCCAATGAGTTCACCCAACTATCAACCTTCATAAATACTTAGAGCTTCAGGAGTGGTTTTCTGCCTTTTTTACTTTTTAAAAACCAGTGGTATTTCAGGGAACTATATTCGATAGCTTATAATAACCCATAATGAAAAAGAATTATGAAAAAGACTACATATATGTATAACTGAATCACTACGCTGTACACCAGAAACTAACACAACATTGTAAACCAACTATACTTCAATTCAGAAAATCCATTAATAATTTTTACATTGCTTACATGTTAGGATGATAATATTTTGGATATGTTGGATTAAATAAAATATATTATTAAAAAAACAAGAAAAATCAAATGGTATTTAAATGCATTTAAAAATTATTACGTGATACATATAAGCTGAGAAAATATGTTCATCGTGGGCTCTTTTTTAACAAACAAGTTGATAAAATGATACAGAAGAGAAAGATTTTATCCCTGTAATAATATGTAGTCAAAGACCATGCAGCACCCCAGTTTTAACCAAGTACAGCTCACCTAGTGCCACTTACATCCTGAATGTACCCTCCAATATGCTGACTTGAGGTGGGCTAACAGGTAAACAGTGCACAGGAAACATAGTGGGGGACGGGTGGCCGAGGAAAAGTCCCATAGCCCAAATGATCTTAATATGAGGCCTTTCCTTGATTTTCTGTTTTTTATCTATTTCATGTTAAAATATTTCACCTGTTTATCCATTTTGCAACATGGCAGGTTCTGATATATGCAAGATAATATCAATAATAATATTTACGATTTTGAAGAACATCTTAGAAAATATTTTGGTACTATAATGCAAAAGGATCAGCTATAGATTGCGTTCATTCACAAATAAGCGGTTCTTTTTTTTTTCTTTTCACTTTAAAACACCACCTAAATGACTTAAATAACCATAGAGAACTGTACCACATGCTTCTATGTGCTCTTACACTCTAAGGTTTTTGAGCGTAGATTCATCACTAATTCAGTTTTGTGTCCTCAAAGCACTTAGGACAGAACTCTCCCTGTAAATATTCAATTAATATTTTTACCAGTACATTTAGAAAAACTCTTATTACAACAAGAATTCTATATAAAGAATCCGATCTGTGTTCCCAATAGGTTGCTCATAATAACAATATTCTCTTGATATAATTATTGAGACTTCTCATAAATAAGCCTATACAACAACAAAACTTTCCTGTTCTTTGGCTGTGTACTTGAAAAATTCAATTAACCAGAACCTCAACTCGGGGGAACTTCCTGCTTAGCAGCTGTTTATCCTGCATACCAATTCTCAAAAAGATGTCAACTTAGAAACAAAAGCTACAAGTGCTTATTAGAAAGAAATTTATATCAATTATTTATTCAGCTTAAAGCTATCCATTTGATGATATTATAGTTCTTTTAAATGATTATTCATGTTTTCAATAATGACCTTAAAGAATCACAAACACTCATATTCTAAACAAACCCCCCCTTATATTCTTATATTTAATAAGGAAGAAAAGCAGATCAACACAGTTCAGAAAATTTTTAAAAATTAAGGATGAAGACAAATAGGGTCTTGTAGTTAGCTTTTAGTAAAGTTAGCAAAAGAAGTTCAATTAGCTATTAACATACAAAATAATAGACTGAAATATTTCTGTTGACCATAGTTTTATTTTACTATGAAAACATCAAAACACCATTAGCCACAAACCTTGAATAACCACAGCCCTTGCCCCCACCTCCACTCCTGTGGGGGTGTTGCCCTGATGGCTGAAGAAATTTAACAGACCCCAAGAGAATCTGCTGTTCAACACAGAATAAAGTGATACTCCCTTTCCCTGAAGATAGAAGAAAAGCTCAGAAATACTTTTAACAAGTCACCTTGTTAAAAGTTGACCTGTTGACAAGCACCAACCCCCTCCTCCCCAACCCCGGCTGGGCCACTCCATGACTCCTGTCCTCTCCTTTACCCCACGTTGGTGGCCACCCTTCTGCCGGTACCTCATTTTATTCTGCTTACCGCTCCACCCCTACCCTTGGGAATTTCCCCCACCTGACTTCATTTCTCCTCTTGCCTAACCAAGCGTTAGTTTAAGCATACCACTCTGGTTTATCAATCGTTTTAACCACAGATACTTCTGTAAATCTTTCTACTCAGCAGCCTTTAACATCCTAGGAGAATTTAATGTAAAGCTCCAACGATCTATGCAGGTGGTAACGTATGGTGTAAATATATGGTTACCTTGTCCTGATGCTTAAAAAAAAGTGATCTCCCCCAAATGAAATTTTTGAATCTAGAAATAAATCAGAAAAATCCAATGCTTATTTTGACAGTCTATGTTTAAGCTGTTGGCAGTCATTTTAAAAATAATTTTCAATTAATTTGAAGAAAAGTTGGCAACATGTCTTATTTTACTGAGTACCTAAGTATAGAAACCATTGTGTAGGGACTGTCAGGATACAAAGATGGATGAGTAGGTAAGATATGGACACAAATAATCACAATAAAAGACAGAAAATATGATAAAGAGGGACAGGCATGTAGAATAAGTTCTAAGACAAATGAAATTACACCCAGCTGTAAAAGTTGGTAGACTGGTATCTGTGGTGGGCTTTGAACAATTTAAGCAGATAGTTATTGGTGGAGAGAGGAAAGAAATGGCAATGAGAAGGAAGGCCACAGGGCGAGGAAACTGCAACCACACCAAGAAGATGGGGATTAGTCTGACCTGGCCAGAGAGTAGAGTGCGCCCTGCCCTGCATACTGAACATGGTATTTTGGACAAACTTATAAAGGAGAGAACTAAAGCCACAGGATTGGAATAGAATTCAAGGCGAAAGAGGGACGAAGAGAAAGAAGAGAAAAGAACCAAGAACAGGTAATTAGAAATATCTTCATGTAAAGGCCCTTCATGTCCTTGAAACTATTCAGGAAGCAATAAGACCATTCCTGAGCACCATACTCTTTTATAAAAGGCAGAAGGGAGAAAATAAATTCAATATCAGCCTAAAACCAAAGAAATAAATCATTCAGTATGTCAAGTTCTAAATTATCAGTATCTGGAAACACCATCTAACTATCACTAAAAGACATTTCTTACTCTGTTCAGAAGATAAACTGTTTTCAGCTATTAACTCGTATCTAAAATGATGCCGAACTCTGTAACTCATTTCCACACAAGGAATGGTAAGGTGAAGGATCTGTTTAACTAAGTCATCTAATTCACAAAAACAAAAAGATGGCTGTGAAGACCTCATGTGATATGCATCGATCTAAAAGATCTACTGGGAAGTTCAATTAAGCAGAACGAAGTAAGAACAGCAAAATTTTGTAAGTTGCTTTTCCTACCAGACTTAAAGGAAGAAAAGAATTCTAGTCAATATACTCCACCAAGCTTGCTGACCTCCCAGGTGCCTGAAGTCATCTTTGAATCTCAAGAGTTTGAGATGCTATCTGGCACTTAGGCTTCCTATAAATGTTCTATGAATGAGAGAAAAATGGAGAAAGAAGGGCCTAACAACCAATATTTCAGATTTACGTAGCATAGGTATGTCCTGGGGCCAGGATACAATTGTAACATTCAATGTACTCACGAATGATGTTTCAAATTATATCTCTCAGAGTCCATGAACCATCAGAAAAAGACTGAGCTCTATTTACTACACTATACTTTCTAAGGTTAGGGCTAGATAATGTACAAATAGGTATTTTCCAGTAATTATAATAGTTTTTCCACTGAACCCTAAAATGAATGAACTGGAATTATATTACATTCTTCAAACATCTCACTTAGTTCTACTAGATATATATTGAGTTCCAAAGGCTCTAATTCTGGCAGTTTCCATAAGGAAAGAATGCCAGTGCTTAACAGACTATAATTGTGTGACTGTTCGACCAGGCAGAGAGATGATTCTTCTTACCTTTATGGTTTCAGTGGGCACTCCAGGCTCTGGAACTTTATCCAAATAAGTGGTCAAGTCTTGATCAACATGTTCAAACACTAGTGTTAGTTTGGTTTCTCTGTCTGTTCGTGACACTGTGCACACATCGAACAACCTAAAAGGAAAAAGAAAGAGGTATTAAGTAGGTGGCAATAAGCAAAGAAGTAACCTGTAAATCTCACACATATCCCTCAATGTGATCATGCAATTAGGAAAAAAAAAAAAAAAAAAAAAGAAAGGCCAGGCTCGATTGTTCCTTGTGATAATATGTAAGGATACCTAGTAGGCTCTGATACTTTAATATCAATATGAAAGTTCAGGAGAGGAGTACTTGGTAAGTGGTGACAAAATCCAGGCCAGCAAAGAGAAAGCACCACGACTGCAATGTGAGAATGTCTGCTTGGAGAGTTTCCTTAGTTAAGATCTTAGGTAGAACTTGCTGATGGAGAAAAATATGGTTCTTAGCTCACAGTGCAAGAATTCTTAAAGAGAGAGATTGAGCACTCTTGGGCGATGCTGGACTCTTCAACTTACATTTTCCTGGAATTTAAGGTGTTATAATCACGCCTATGAAAATAATTATGATGGAATATGGAGAAATTTGGTTTATTTCTAAGGGAGCCTTCTCCTGCTGAATCAAATCACTTCTCTGGAAAAGGCATACATTCCTAGTTTTAAAATTCCAATTTTCATGCTAATCAAAACTGTGGAATTTTAACTTGTTTTTTGGGGGCAGGAGGGCAAAAATTGCATTGGTAAACTATATTACCCTTAAATGATAAAGACAGATTGGCAAGCTATAATTATGTTTGGATGGGTGAATTCAATTTCTCCCATAAAATTCTACAACTAATTCAAAATTTAAAGTTTAAAAAACAAAGCTTTCAGTAGTCAAAAGAATTTTCAAGCCAAATGACAGACTTGACTTTAGTTTCAACAGACATACAATACTATCTGTACAGGAGATGCTCACCGAACATTTGAAGAATTAAACAAACCACCCATAAACAAGCTGTAACTAAATTTCTTGACAAGAATGTAATATAAATACTAAGAAAAGGCTAATAAAAGTGCTATTCATATTATATTCTTTCATTAAAAAAATTAAATACCACTTTCTTCAAAGAAACTAACTATAAATGTGCATATAACTCAATTACTAAAATGCAGGGTTGACTCTCAATTATCCACTTTGTATATTACCTCTGTTAAATTTTTAATGCCTAGCTGGTCACCATGCCACCCTACTGCATTTCTGAGCTAAATGGGCCCCACAACATTTGGTACTTCTCTGTAAATCTAAACTGAACTTTCAAAAGAAACTTAAGAACACTATAATTAAATTAAATCAGATGGGGTGACCACCACCGACCACACATACTTCATTGCCAGATCCAAGCTCCTTTTTAATTTTGAGCAGCTTGGGATAAGTTCTATAACTCCATTAAAGTCAATTAAGATCAACTGAATTTCTTCCTTACATTTATCTACTTCCAAATATTCTGACTACTAAGTTTTAGCCATCTAATTCTAAGCTTAATTTTTCTCCAAATTTCTAAGGTCTTCAAATACCACTAATGTGACCTACTCTGAAAAATTATTCTGATAAAGTAAAAACTCCTAATTAACAAAAATAATGCCATAAGTCATATGCGTGCCATACTGTGAAAAATACGATTGCTGTCATGCATGGGTCTGACAGCTGGGTAGTTTATGAAAACAACTCTATCAATTTGGTAATTCAAGGTAACTACCATTTATTCATAGACTCCTTTGAACCATCTTCTTCCCATTAAACCAACATACTTCAACAGCTTTACTTTTTCCTTCCTTTTGAAGAAGAAAAAGGAGTTCCACAATCACCGAGCTTCTTTTTATCTGTTGCTTTTATTTTTGTAATAAAGTAAAACAGCAATGAACTAAAAATGGTTTGTCCTAAAACAAATACAAACATGGGAACTGCATCATTACAGCTGTGCCTCTTAAACATTACTTTAAAAATATTTTCTATCATAATTAATACATTTGCTTAGTAAAAAGAATATATATATTGTTTATCACTGCCTCTGGTCAACAAAGATTTTAATAGCTCCAGTTCTTACTGCATGTATGATTTGTAACACGTAAGACATTTTGGTAATTTCCAAAAGAAAAAAAAATTTGACAGAGACATAACTGGAGAATGAAGCGATCATAAAACACAGCTAAACCCAAAGGTCACCTGCTCCCAAACCGTTGTCTGTTACCTAACAGCCCTGGCAGCAGGCTGTGTTACTTCATCTCGCTGAAGCCGTTTTCAAACACTCTGTGTGACACAATTCAAGAATAACATCTAACCCACCCAAGTTATTTTCCTCAGAGTTATATCACTCTCTTCAAAATATTAAGAAGCATTGTTGCCACCTGCCGCATCCAGACCCCACACCTGAGATATGCCAAGGCGAGCTCCCTGAAGCCACTGCTCATTGCTCTACATGATAAGCCAGGGAGAAAAATGCACTAATTTTAATTGGCAATTTTTAAAAAAATGGAGTTTTAAAGATATACATTTAAAGACACATACTTAAAGAGACATAGAATAGAACATTCTTGTATAAATTTTAATATATAGAATTACACATTCTTCCAGGCTACAAAAAGAACAGTGTTCGGTAGAAGCGGCTCATGCTGGTTCAAGAAGAGAATCTTTTTAATTTTTTTAAGGTGCTGTTATCAATTTCATCTAGGAAATGAAACACCTTATAGTCTTCTTAGAAATTCAAGAGTGACATCAAGGGAAATAGGAGTCCCAGAAGAACCCGTAGGTTCTGGGTTCCAGCGCTGGCCATCAACATCCTATAGACCCAACGCTCCACAGAAGACAATTTGGGAAATATTACTCAATAATAAGCCATGAAATTTTGTCTGACTTAACTGTTTAGTAAACACTATCATGGTAAAATTAAGTTACATTAGTCATAATGAGTAGAAAATGCATTTTGAATCAACAGCGATAAACACTAATCTTAGGAATCTTAGAACATAATATTTATGATGCTTTCTTGTCTACAGTGACTCCATCTGGAATTACCCCAAAGCAAATAATAATCACTTTGGTGGACAATAAAGAGAAGATAGATGCTTTAATATAACAAATAAGTCTCACATAGAGTAACTGTGCTAAACAAGAACTGAAATTCCCGGTATTTGGCAGGAGGTTAGTGATCTGTAATATACTTATATAAATCAATGAGGAATGTGGCCAGGCTGCCTATAACCCCTACAATTGCAAAACAAAAGAGCCAGACAGGTCTGAACATTTGAACATAAACACAGGAAAATAACTTCAACTGTTTGATTCCTTGTGTTGACCAACATCTTAAAACTTTCTAAAACGTTTTTAGTTTTTTGCTATGCAGTAAACCGACAACAGTATCATTTCAGTGACTGCATGACTACAGTTCCATAAAAGAAATATAATCACACTGTGTTGAATATGAACAAAAATATCTCCGATGACTTTTAGAGGAAATGAAAACTACCATTCAATGTTTATCCATTAGAGCTTAGCTTAATGTGATCCAAGTGAATGTTCAAAACGTAGAAGGGAAAAGTGGTTCTCAGCATTCGCGGAGTCTGTGAATCAAGTTTAGCTACACAAAACACAATTCAAAAAAGGCAGATAGGTCATTATCATTTCATGATTAAGTCAGCCAAGCCCCTAAATATCCCATAAAGTCAGTCCTCTCCAGGTCTCTATTGTCCTGACCCCTCAGCTGCAGGGCAGAGAGCAAGCACTGCCGTCCAGCACAGCACTCAGCTTTCCAGCTGTCCTAGTGATGTAATTATCTCATAACAAAATATCTCCACGAATTAACTCTGCATCCTACCCGTTGTAATTCTTAATGACTGCTTCCTATTCGTGTTCTCCATTTAACTCGCTATTCTGGATCTACTGCATAGGCAAGTCGTCTTCATCTAATGGATGGGATTGCATCCAATAGGTTTGGGATTTCCAAAGATTACAATTTACAAAGGTCTCCCAAACAACATGCTCTGTAAACACAAACCCCGCCTTTCTATTGTGGTTATAATAAAAGGGAAATCTGTATTATTTGCTGTGATTAAACTTTGACCTGTCACAGGAAGTTCTATAAGGAGTTTTTTTCCCTGTTACTTTTTTTTCATACTCTTGAATGTCTGGACATCAAATAGTCCAAGGGCTATGAGATGTCTGGCACAGCTACCTAGGGATGCTAAACAAAGTTTATTTGAACTACAGCCAGACTTTGGAATTGAGAAGAATTAAAAAAAAAAATCTGTGGTCTCTTCCTCGATAGTTCATAAAGCACATACTGTGGCTATAACTTGCATGCACCAAATTTATTCACATATCCCACTAACCCTACACACTACTGGATACTGGCCAGGGTGTTCTCTTTTTGCTCATTAAATACAAACTGCATGTGCAGTTATTCTCAACTAGCACTGAATGGTACAATTCCAGAACTACTTACCACCGACAATGAGTGTGTTGCTAGAGGAAATCACCATTTCAGCAGCATCTGTAAACATTTCTCAGGAGCTACTATGTGCAGGCACTGTACTCAGTTTTAGAGATTCCAACAAATCTAAGACCTGTACTGTTTTTAAGAGCTTCACATCCAGTTGGGGGAGAGTAAAACTACAAGTAGTGATACACGGCTATGTATTTATTCCAAATAAATTCTACAAACACCATATGAAACTTTATATATCAACATCGGAGTAAATTCATCCTGCATCCATCACAGTAGACGTCTGTGATGTCTGCCTTTCCTACATCCATTACCGCTTCTGGAACCATATCCTCATTTTCTGTTGAGGAGCCACTCCTTCCCCATACTCAGGCAACATCGTCGTAGGGGCACAGGTGCAGGATGGCATGTAACCCACCCTGGACAAAGAGTGACAATGACTGATTCAGGGATGGACAGGACCATGAGAATCAGTCCCAGGAATTCTACTAGAACTTCTGGGAAAGTAGAGCTCTCTTTATTCTGGGATTACCAAGCTGGCAACAAAGAAGCCTGCAGCTGCTGGTGGCCATCTTTGCCACCACTTCAGTGAGCCCACCATGGAATACAGCCAAGACCAAAGAGAGTCAGAGCAGAGAGATGATAGGCAAGAGGCTCTGGACAACATCGCTTAAGCACCTGGACTGCCCTGTGCCCAGCCTACCCCTGGATTTATTATTTATGTGAACCAGTATTGCCACCTTCCTGCTTACCCAGTTAGAGTTGGGTTTTATTACTACAACTACGATATCTTAGGATATAAACATTTTGAAATGATTAAATGACTTTGAAATATCAACATCTGACCTCAAATACATCTTCATGTTAAACAAAATGGATTCAGCTCAAGCACGTAGCACTAGGGTTCCCTCTAGGTGCTGTACCAGTTCCTGGACCTGCTGGGAGACTATTCACTCTAGGTGGTCTCTCCAGGAGCACAGCCACTGGGAAAGAGGAACTGACAGCGGCAGAGCAGACAACTTCATCTCTCCCACGGAGCCAGGTGGCTTCTTCCCAGGAGTTCCACTTGAGGTTCCTGGTCTGACCTCAGAGGCACTTTATGGACAAAAAGTAGGGAAAGAGAGAACCCAGACAGACAAGCTTACTGGGCAAAATACTGAGTCACATGTGGATCACTATCTCCCCAAAGTCAAGAGAAAGAAAACGCAGGCAGCTGGACAATGATGAGTTGACACTTCTGCTGAGTCCAGTTTCAAGACAAAATGGTTTTTTAAGTTCAAAAACAACATAAAGTCAACTCTAGAAGCAGAAGAAATCTGCCACCTGAGAAAGTCAGGGACCATTACGGTTTTTTTTTTTTTAATGCTAATTTACTATTATTTTACACTTTAGTTGGTTCATACCGCAGGATTTTTTTTTTTTTTATGATTTTTCCCCTTTTTCTTTCTTTTTTTTTTTTCAAATGGAGGTACTGGGGATTGAATCCAGGATCTCATGCATGCTGAGCATGCGTTCTACCACTGAGTTATACCCACCCTCTCCCCGCCCCAGGACCATTACCATCTTGATTAGAAGAAATAGCATTCACCAAGCCCAGCCACAGCACAGGACTGAGACATGACTCCTATACCTGGTAAAGTCTCCACCAAGACATGATTACCTTAGTTTTAACCTTTTCCTTACACAACAGTTAGAGGCAATCAGCCACTTCACGAACAGAGATATGCAGGTCAAAATAAGGGCCTGACAAGAGTAAATAGAAAAAGAGACCCCCAAACCTGTGGCATTTGGCGTGAGGGGGCGCTCAGGGGCCCCAAGTCCTAAACCCTACTGGCAGGTCAGAGACTACAGATCAGCAAACTAAAGACAGCCTTAAACTGGAAGTGCCCTCTCTCCAAACCTCTGCTTCTTATTTTCCTTTAACTCCCCGGGGCACCCAGGGCAGTGTCTCACACACTCAATAAATGCCTACTGACTGAGTTAAACTTTTCCAAATTATAACTCAGGGAAAAGTCGGGAGCAAAGTAAAAGAGAGGCTCTTCGGAGATGTCATTAGGAAAGCGCGGCCCTCTGAGTAAGCCAGATCTCCTAACTGATGTTACATGAGGACTCACACGCTAACACTTCACATTTACTGACTGACACTTGTTGGTTTGCTCCCTACTAGCTGCTTCTATGTATTTTGGTGTTTTTAGTCCTCATAACAACTCTATGAGATGATATTCATTTTACAGATGAAGAAACAGATGTAGGTAAACTAATATTCACTGTAGCATCAGTCCTAAAAGACAAAAATAGGAACAACCCAAATGTCTATCAATTGATAAATGGATAAACATAATGTGGTACCTCCACACAATGTATTCCATTATATTATTCCATTATTCCATGTATTATTGACAATGGAATATTCCATTATTCCAATGTACTATTTAGTAATTAAAAGGAATAAAGTATAGATACATGCTATGACATTGGTAAACCTTGAACGGATTATGCTAAGTGAAAGGAACCAGTCACAAAAGGCCACATGTTGCATGATTCCTTTTATATGAAACGTCCAGAATAGGCAGATCCATAGAGACAGAAAGTAGACTAGTGGCTGCAGAGGGCTGGGGGTGGTGGGGGAAGAGGGAGGGAAAGGAGAAATGAAGAATGACAGCTCATGGGTACTGGCTTTCTTTTTAGGGTGATAAAATGTTCTAAAATTAGATCGTGAATTTGTAGATACTGACAGGCGCATGTAGAATAGATAAACAAGATTATACTGTATAGCACAGGGAAATATATACAAGATCTTGTGGTAGCTCACAGTGAAAAAGAATGCGACAATGGATATATGTATGTTCATGTATAAGTGAAAAATTGTTCTCTACACTGGAAATTGACACAACATTGTAAACTGACTATAAATCAATTAAAAAAATAAAATAAAATAAAATTAGATCATGGTGTTGGTTGCACAACTCAGTAAGCATACTAAAAACCACCGAACTGTACAGTTACAGGGGTGTATCTGATGGGATGTAAAGCATATCTCAGTAAAGCTGTTTCAAAACAAGAGAAGAAAAGAAATAGATTGGTGGAGCAGCTTGTTGAAGGCACAGGCCCTGTACGTGGTGAAGACAGGATCTGAAATCAGGCTGTGTGGTTCCAGAGCCTGATTTCCTCCCCACTGTGCCATCCTACCTCTGTATGTAGCACAGCACCTGGGGCAGAGACCTCTCTCTGGCAAACAGGACACACTGCTGACAGGTATTACGGTAATGCCAATTCCCAAATGTCTTTGCTTAGCTTGAATATACCAGTATGTGCTTTACATGCTGGATGGAAAAACTAAATGTTCAGAAAAGTCACAGGAAAAATAAAATAAAGCTGAAGCCATTGATCTCCTAGACCCTCTTCTCTTATGTACTTCCCTTGACTGGTTAGAAAATGACGAGCTTGAATTCACCTAGCAGAGTCTGAAAAAGATATTTCAATCTCAAAATTACATGAGTTAAATGATATTTTTGAAAGCAAAGTGAACAGCTCTGGCCTGAGTCAGAAAGAGTGCAGGAATATTCTGGACAACTTTCAACATTCAGTTCTGTCTCCATTTCTGACCTGTAAAAGCCCTGTTCTCCAGCTTTGGGCCTCTCTTGAGGAAAAACGACGGATCAGCCAAAACTAGGCAGCCGCCTGTGATGAAGACTGTCTGCTGGGTCTTAGAGAAAAAAACCAACCAAATTTTACCTACATGGTAAGTGAAAAATCTTTCATAATCACATCGTTACTAGGTGAGTAAATTTATCCCAGCACTAACTCACGCAGGTACTTGTGATTAGGTTATCATCTCATTAAACAACCACTGAAGTTAGTTCCTTTTAAGGAACCATAAATGGCCAGAAACTCAGGAGAAAATGTTAAACTATAGTAACAGACAGCCTCAAGAAACAGTAATGAAAACATCAGCGATATACAATTTAAGGCCCTCAAACTGAATCACAAAAATGTTTAAATGATAAAAACAGCATAGCATTTGTGCAGGTTTGTGAAAATGGGCTCACGTCAGTGTAGGAGCACAAACCGGTTAAAAAAAAAAAAACCTTTTTGAAGAGTAATATGGCTATATCTACATATGAAATCATGTGTCCTTAAAATGCTGATACAGATTCATATTTACTGAACATGGAAAAGCATACATAATACATTATTAAAGGAAAATTCAGGTTTCAAAAGAATATGTACAGTATGATTTCACATATGTAAACAAAATGGTAGAAAAATAAATCAAGATGCTAACCATGGCTGTCTCTAGGTGATGAGATGGAAATGCATTTTCTATTTGCCTATCCGGTCTTTTTACAATGAAAACTTATTTTTAATAAGGAAACTAATTTTTAATAAGGAAAAAAAATCACCGTTTAAAAAACAAGGATAGCTTTTTTTTCTCATTTAAGTTTTTTTCCATCACTCATATACTTTTCTTCCACTTTGCATTGAGTTAATGAGAAAACCCTGATCATCAACTCTGAAAAGGTGGTTTTAAAAATTAAATATGTTAACTCAAATTCTTAATTTTGCTCTAGGAAAAAAAAAAAGCCAATATGCATGATTTACTGCCTCATTGAAGGTATGTGATTTTTAATCCTCCCAAAAATATGGCCTAACTCTACAAAAAAGAATGTGGGAAAAATAAAATTATTTTTCTGATACCTGGCTAATAGGTCAAAAGAACCAGAGTTACCATGAAATAAAAGAGAAACAACAATAGCACACAAAATCTTCAAATTAAAGTTCACCATAAAAGCCAAAAAAAAAAAAAAATCTTGCATGGCAGAATTATGGAATTTAATAAGTATGGGGAGGTTTAGAGATTCTCTGGCTCTATACAGTTGTTTTACAGATGAGGACACACAGGCCAAGAGAGCGCAGAATGTCAAAAGTAACTCAAGGAATAAGGCATCTGGGTCTCCTGACTGAGAATTCACTGTCTTTTTTAATACAAGAAGCTATAAACAATCAAAGTAACGAAAGCATGTTTTTTTTTTAAAGGCATTATCGAAATTAATATCTAACATCTTACATTTTAAAATTAGATCTATTCCAGAAAAATTTCCAGGAGTGATTTTTTAAGAACTGAAAAAAATTCTATAAATATATTTTAAGAACACCATCAGGAAACTATATTAAAAGATTAGAAAACAGAACACAGTTGGAAAAGCTGAAAGAACTGGTATCTCTATCAACTACTAAACTCAAGGATCTGACATTAGGTTGCTTTATTCAGTTGTAAAAATGTGCAAATATTTTAATTTATGATTTAATGTGTCTATACATCAACTTTATTTTAGAGCTTGATCTTTGTTTTAGCAATATTTCAGATAATAAGGTAAATACTTCATAGTGTTCAGGGCAATTAAAAAGTAAAGTAAGTAAGAATTTGTAAATATAGTTGTTAACTGTATCTTCTCCAAGGAAGAATTTTTCTTTTACAAAAGATCATAGGAACAGCTCATCCTGGGAATCAATCAGGCAGTTGAGTGTTTCACATCAGTCAATATGTTGGATACCTACTTCTTACTCATCTTAAGCCCCCAAACTATTTTTAAAAATTAAAAATTTTAATGGAATTCTTTGAGGCATGCCTTGAACATTTTCTTGACTTTTTAAGCACAGCATACTGATCATACTGTACTGATGAATGATCCATGGTCATTATTATTGACATTAAATTATAACCATTTAACTCAGCATCTTTATTGTGATCCTTTATTTGAGTGCTTTTTGGGCACATAAACACGAAGCAAGGAGATTGAGACATATTATAAATCAAACTGTTGAAAAGCAAAGAAAGCAGCAAGAGATAACCAGCTCATCACCTGCAAGGGAGACTCAGTAAGATTAACAAGCAGCTTCTCATCAAAACCCAATGAGGGGCAGGAGGCACTGGGTGGACGAATGCCAGGTACTGAAAGAAAAAACTGTTAACCAGAAATTCTAGATCCAGAAAAATTATCCTTCAAAAATGAAAGTGAAGTTAAGACATTCCCAGATAAACAAAAGCTGAGGGCGTCTGTTGCCATCAGAACCACCCTAGAAGAAATACTAAAGGGAGTCCTTCAGGTTGAAATGAAAGGACATTAGACAGTAACTCAAAGCCGTATGAACAAATAAAGACCACCGGGCAAAGGGAACCAACTACACAGGTGCAAATAAAAGCCAGTATGACTGTATTTTGGTTTAAACTTTTTTTTCCTAATATGATAAAAAGACAAATACACACGACAATAATTATAAATCTGTGTTAATAGCCACATAACATATAAAGATGTAACTTGTGACCCTAATAACATAAAGGAGGAGAGACATAGAGATGTATAGGAAAAAAGCTATTACATACTAAGAGAATGTAAGTTAGTATTATTTCAAACTAGATTTTCATTAAGTTTAAGATGTTGTCATCTCTAGCATAATCGTTAATTCTTTGTTCTGAAACATCTCATGTTCTGAGAAATACTTTCTTGAATGTTCTTTCTAATCTGTCATTTATGAATCCCTAGAGTGAGCCTGGACCTGAATGTATCGGGGACTTTACAAATGCAAACTCATTGAGTTCTTTCACTCTCCCCAGTAAGTGATTATTATTACTCTCACTTGCAGATGAAGAAACTGAGATTCAGAGGATAATTTGCCCAGAGTGACAGAACTGATAAGACAAAGAACCAGGATTTCAATGAGAAACCTTCATAGGCATTTCTCTCCTCCTTGATGTGGACCTTCAATATCTAGAGTCTCATGGTCCTATTTTCTTTTCAGCTAACAAACTCCCACCACTACCACAACACAACCAGCAACAAATGACAATTATCTCCTTCATGGCTTCAGATAGTACCTAAGGGCTGGCAAACAAACCCCCCATCTATCTCTCCAAAACAATTCTCTCCCCAAACTTCACACCCATTTACCTCTTGGACAACTTCAATCAGTATTCTGAACATCTCAGTTTCAAATTATATGGAACAGAGTTCATCCTCTTTGGTGAACCACACCATCCAACCAATTTTTAAAGCCCATAAGCCTTCAAATAATCCTGGATTCTTCCATTTTGCCAAACATCCAATTATCCACCAAGTCCACCATCCAAATGTTTCTCCATCCACAGCAACTTTGCATGGTTAGGTACTCATTACTCATGCCTCAACTTCTACAGAGGGTCTTTATTCTGTCTCCCTAACTTGCGGAGGTTCCCTACACTCATCCCTCACTGTGGTCAGTGAACCTTCTACAGTGTACATCTGAACGTTACAGCAAACAAATGCATTTAGCCAACAAGCATTTATTCAACGTTTGTCATTTTCTAGCATTGTACTGGGTACTGGGGACAGAAAGATCAAAGGATAAAATACAGTTTCTTAAGTTCTTCAGAGTCTAGTGGGATGGCAGACGTAAAAAGATGAGTATCAACTAATCTGGAGATTCGCAGGGTATTTTAAGAGTAATAAAGAGGGAAGTCTAACCCAGACTTCTAGGAAGAGGTTTGCAGAAGTGACAACTGATCTGTCTTGGGCCATTGGGAGTTATCCAAACAAGTGACAAAAAAAAAGGCACTGGAAACCAAGAGAAGATGTGAGCAAAGGGACAGCAAGAAGTCCCACTGGAGAGAACCCTTGTGTGCCACAAGGAAGTTGTGTCCCGTGGAAAACGGGCATCTACTTTTGATTTTTAAATAGCTCATTCTGATGAACACAGATAAAAGGGGAAGAGTGGCAAGAAGACCAGTTTAAGGAGCGCGTTGCTGCAGTTGTACAGGGAAAATAAAGAGGGCCTGTCCTAAGGAATTGGCAGCAAGGACAGAGAGGAGAGTACAGATTCCAGAAATATTTAGGAGGCTGAATTGGCAGGACTTGCTAAGTGTCTGAATGTGGCGGGGGTGGAGGGATGAGGAAGGAGGAGAAGCCAAGGATGACTCATAGGCTTTTGACTTTGGGGACTTGGTGCCACCTCATGAGATACAGCAGTGTTCCCAGACCTTTGGTTTTCAGGGACCTGTAAAATTTCCAACAAATGTAGGGCTCTGACAGAAGGCTGCCAACTAAAGACATAAATAGACCCTGCCATCCACTATCAACATCGTCTCAGAAAGAAAGCACATTTTAACACCCAAAATGTAAATAGATTTAGCTTTCTGACAAATTCACCACAGGGCCCTTATTTTTCTAATTTCATCACAGATGACGGAAAATTGGTACCAGGCCTCAGACCAACACTGGGAAGCCCTGACACGGAGATATAGAAGAAAGAGTCCGTTCAGCAGTAAGATGAGTGGAACGCAAAAGAATATACAGTCCCTGCCTTTGCTAACTCTCTAGCTCTCTAGGGACGTCTATCCCATATATATTAAGGGTTGTAAAAGAGTTCAAGAGGTTAAGGAAGCCCTGAAGAAGAGGAACTCAAATGTGCCTAGAGAAGTGGCTGGGGAGCTGAGTCTCCAAGGATGAGCTGGAATTTGCCAGATAAACAAAGGAAGTTTGGCATGGTCCAGGCAGAAGGAACGGCATGTCCAAAGGTATGTAGGTATGCAGGAAAATTCATGTTTGAGGAATTGTGGATAGTTTGGCATGACTTGGTGATTATCTTGGAAAATGGCAAGAGAAGAGCTGGAAAAGTACACAGAAGCAAAATTACGAAGGGTTTGGTAATCTAGGCGAAGATGTCTGGAAATTATCTTATGGGCACTGGGCAAGAACCAAAGGACTTTACAGTGGGCAAAGCTATGGCCAGATTTACCACTTGGAAATACTCTGACTGCAGAATAGAAGTTGGACTGTAGCGGAATAAAACTGGAACACACCAACAAATAGTCATTGAGCACCCACTCTCTTCAGGGGATATCCAGGTCAACGAGACACGATCCCTGCTCTTTTAGAGCTTACTTTTAATTGCTGTTAAACAAAATGAGATTCACACTTTACAAATGTTTTGTAATTTAATAAACTAACAATGTATATTAATAATGTATCAAATGCTTTCACAAGTTTCCCTCTATATGTGTGTACACAGACATATATATAAAATGATGTTTAAATTGCACTAAATTATGTTACATGTGTAATTTATTAAACCATTTCTCTATTCTTGTAACATTGGCTCATTACCTTATGACAAATTATTTTAAGTAGCATTGCAAAAAATCTAAAGGTATACACTTTTCTGAATCAAAATATACACTTTAAAAGAAAAAAAATATATATATACACTTAAAAAAAGTTCTCGATCCAAATGGCCTTATAGAACATTGCATCAATGTATACTCCCACAGTGATATCTAGGAAATGGAATCCACTGGATCTGGTGACCAACTAGGATGTAAATGCTTAAAGGAAGGAAGGAAGGTTAGAATGATTTTCAGAGTTCTGGTTTAGGCAACAAGGTTGGTGGTGCTATTTCCAAACAGTAGAAGAAAAGATTTGAAGAGTAATCAATGAGTTCACTCCACAAGAGATGAATTTGAGATGTTTGTGACATTCAGCTGGTAATGGCCAGTGAACAACTGGAAACACACACTTGGAGTTTTGACAAAGGTTAAGTAACAGTTTGGGAAGTTGTAAGTAAACAAGTGAGGCCAATCTTGGGGGTATAACATGCAACAAGAAAAATAGCATCCCTGAATGAATCAGAGGTGGTCAAGAAAACAGCTTAAGAAAATAATGTCACAAAAACAAGGGAATTAAGAAAACAATCCTATTGATAATAGCATCAAAATGAATAAAATACTTAGGTATAAATTTAACAAAAGATGTACACTGAAAACTACAAAACAATGTTAAAAGAAACTGAAGGAGATCTACATAAATGGAAAGATGCTCACAGATTAGAATGACCAGATATTTTTAAAAGTCAATACTCCCCAAAATGGTTTATAGCTTCAATGCAGTCTTTATCAAAATCCTAGACTCCTTAGCAGAAATTGACAAGCTGATCCTAAAATTCATTATGAAACACAAGGGACCCAGAAGAGCCAAAATAATCTTGAAAAAACTGGAGGATTCACACTTCTTGATTTTAAAACTTAACCATAGGCTTTGACACTCAAGACAGTGCAGTACTGGCATAAAGATAAACATACAGATCAATGGAATAGAATTGAGGATCCAGAAATTAACTCTCAGGTTTATACTCAACTGATTTTCAACAAGGGTACCAAGACCATTCAATGGGGAAAGAACAGACTTTTCAACAAATGATGTGAGGAGATCTGGATATCCACGTGCAAAATAATGAAGTTGGACTCCTACCTCACAAAATGCACAAAAATTAAACTCAAAATGGATCACAAACCTAAACATAAGAGCTAAAACTATGAAACTCATAGAAAAAAAAGTAAGAGTAAATCTTCTTGAACCTGGGTTAGGCAATGATATCTAAGATATGACACCCAAATCACCCAATAGAAGAAAAATAGATAAACTGGATTCATCAAAAATAAAAACATTTGTGCTGTAAGGGACACCATCAAAAAATGAAAAGGCAACCCAAAGAATGGACAAAATATCTGCAAATCATATTGTGATATGATACTGATAAGAGACTGATAAGAGAACCAGAATATATAAAAAATTCTTACAACTGAATAATAAAAAAGACAAACAACCCAATTTATAAAAATGGGCAAAAGTTCTCAATTATACCTCAACAAAGCTGAAAATAACAAAATAAAATAAAATAAGCAAGGGATCTGAACAGACATTTCTCCAAAGATGATATAACAAGAGCCAATAAGCACATGAGAAGATGTTCACATCATGAGTCTCTAAAGAAATTCAAATCAAAACCATGAGATACCACTTTATACCACAAAGATGGTTAAAATTAAAGAGACAGACAATAACAAATGTCAGCAAAGATGTAGAGAAAATGGAACCCTTCTATATTGCTAGTGGAACTGTACTATAGTGCAGCCACTCTGGAAAACAGTGGCAGTTCCGCAAAACGTTAAGCATACAGTTATCATGTAATCCAGCAATTCCACTCCTTGGTATATACTTGAGAAAAATAAAAATATATGTCCACACAAAAACTTGTACAAGAATGTTCACACCTACAATACTGATAATAATCAACAAGTGGAAACAACCCAAATGTTCATCAGCTGATTAATGCATAAATAAAATGGAATATTATTCAGCCACAAAAAAGAATAAAGTATTGATACATGCTACAACATGGATGATTCTTGAAAACATGATGCTAAGTGCAAGAAGCCAGTCACAAAAGACTACATATTGTTTTATTCCATTCATATGAAATGGCCAGAATAGGCAAATCTACAGAAACAGAAAGCAGACTCGTGGTTGCCTAGCATGAGGAGCAGTGGGGGTTGGGAGACATGGGAAGTGACTGTTAATGGGTATGGATTCTTTCATGAGGGGAATGAAAATATTCTAAAATTAGATTGTGGTGATGGTTGCACAATCCTGTGCCAGGCACAGTGCTAAAAACTTTCTCTGTGTTTATGTATTTAAACGCCCTAGCCCTAACCCTATAACGTAAGTATCAACATCTCATTTGCAGATGAAAAGAACTTAGGCACAGAAGATTAGAAAAAATTTCGTTGTTTTTTTTTTACACAAACAAACAAAAACCACACAAATTTCTTCTGTATAACAGAGGGAACTATATTCAAAATCTTGTAATAACCTTTAATGAAAAAGAATATGAAAACGAAAAAAAAATAACAAATGTGAAGTCCCAAGGACTTCGCTAAAAAAAAAAGAAAGAAAGAAAGAAAGAAAGAAAGAAAGAAAGAAAGAAAGAAAGAAAGAAAGAAAGAAAGAAAGAAAGAAAGAAAGAAAGAAAAAGAAAAAGATTAGCAGATTGCCCAGCATTACAAAGCTTGTAAATGAAGGAGCCAGGATTTGAGTTCAGATAATCAGGCATCAGAACTCTCACTCTCAACCACTGTAACGTCCATTCCATGGCTACTGGGTCCCTTGAGATCTCGTCCCTAGTTACCATTCCATTCCCATCTTTTAACTAGATTCTATCCACCCTGGAATTCTTGTATTTCCTGAAATGTGCATGGCTTTTGTGCTATGCCTGGACACCTAGAAAGCACTCCTTTCTCTGTCCATCTGATTGACCTCCTACTCATTGGCAAAGACTACTCAGGGGTCAACATCCCCTGTGATCCTCGCTGGTCTCCCTTTTACCCTCCCACTTCCAGAGCCAAGACTCCTGTGTGTTACCACAACATACCTGACTCACTGGAGACACTCAGCCATGATTGCTGAACAAATAAATAAATGAATAAGAATATTCAATTGTCCTATAAGAGGGTGCACTGTATTTTTGGAAATAGCCTGAGCCAAGTCTGATAAATTAAGTGGGGGATCAGGCTGAGTAATATTCTTTCGGGTCCAAAAAGAGGTGTGATAATAAAGTAAAGATGTTGATTTTGGGGTTTGGCTCGTAAAACAGTTCTGAAGACAATTCCAAAAGTCTGAAAATGTTTTGCTCAATTAGAACAGAGCTAGAAAAACTGGACTGCCTCCCGTGGGACAAGATTTATTTGGTCATATAAGTTCTAGTATGGCATTTTTTATTTTTTTCTTTGTCTCATTATTTTCAAGTCACATGGTATAAGACAACTGCATTTTTATTTAAAATATTTCATTTCCTAAAAAACAAGCCACTAAATAAGTTATCCCCATTTTCTTTCCCCTCATGCTTTCTTTCCTCAGTAACTGTCTTGACATGTTAAAGAAATATTTTATTATCAGAGGGTGATTATGCTTATTTCCAAAGAGGGAAGCAATTTGCTACTCTTTAATTTAAATCTAGCCTTAAATTCAAGGAATGTCTCTGGCTCATGAAAGGAAAAATAAGGTCCAGAATCTATTAACTTGTGATCCAAAGCCTTCAAAGCAATTTACATTCAGTATACACTTGAGGTCATTTAGCTGTTAGAGTAAAGCCCAAATTCCCTGTGTATCTTGCCAGTACAAAAGTATACTTAGGCCAAAACTAGGTCACAAAATGTTTTAATACAACATGTTTCACTCTTCTAACATTTTGAGAAACTTCCAAGGAACTACAAAAAGAAAGCTTCCTGAAAGAAACAACTTCATACCCTAAATCACATCCTAGAGAAGCCCCAACCCCAAATGGATTCAGGGCACCATCAAAACAATAGTGGAGAACTAACCTGTACCACAGCCCACACCCAACCTCACTGTTTCTTCTAAGTCTAAATCTGGACACACCAACAAGCTCATCCGTGTTAAACTGCAAAGATTCTGTCCAATTCTCTAAACACAACTATTCATATATTTTAATTTAATCAGTTTTTCTTATGTTAGAATTAATAGATTTTACATTATACATTTGGAATTAGTGCACACAAAGGTGAGATCTAAGTATTAGCCTAATAAGCACATCTCAGCTAATGTCAGCTACCAGTGTTTCTTAGCTGTTGATAGGATTTCACTCTGCTAAAGCCACCCTCTTATCATCTTACATATAGGAGTTACTTGAGTATAGGATCACTGTCTGCAGAATACCCACTGGAACCAAGATGGGAAACAGCAAACACGGCAATGTTATCAAACACAGAACAAAGGCAACATCACCAGCAGCTGAAATTAACTGGAAAAATAAGTCCTATCCTAAAAAAAAAAACAAGAATTTCACTTAGCGTATTGCAATTTTGCTAGGTAATAAATAAGAGCCTTGAAAAATATAACCCTAGGAATAAACATATTTACACAAATTTTTTAAAGTTATAGACATGTGGATATTTATAATCATTGCCCTCTTGGCTTGTGTTTCTTTATTAGAAGTAAAACCAAAAAGCAAAATTAGCTACATATTCCTGTTTAATAGAGAAATCAGCAGGTAACAAGTAGCTCTATGAGATCAGTTTTTACTGACTTGTTTTAAGATGCTAAAATGATAATAAACCTGCCAGTTGACAGTCTCTTTTTAGTCTTTCAAATTATTCTCATATAATAAGTGTAGAGAGAAGTATATATTACAAGTTGCTAACTGTATAAACATTGCTCATTTATCGTAACATTATATTGTTCAAACTTTTTCTTTAGAATTTTACTTCTCTTTTCTTTGTTTTTCAGATATACAGTGCATTTCCCTTTCAGAATTAGAATAGCAGTTTCTTAAAGAAAAACTGAGTTGGTAAAAGTAGGGCATTTTCTTCCTTAAATACACATATTGTTTTTTAGATATTCCAAAGAAAATCATCTATGAAAATTCTAAAACCTCAAGTATACAATTTATAGTTCAATAATGGGGAAACCTAGAGGTAAACACAATACTAAGGAACTCCAAAATACTCGACTTACATACTAGTTAACTTTTTTCAAATACAACCATCAAATGATGAGCCAAAAGTTATCTCTAGGAAGTTAGTTTTAATTAAGGAAGTTATTTCAGTGAACAGACACAAAAATATCCGCAAGTAGAACATGGGACAGAAAACATATTAGCTCCTGAACTAAACTGAAGGAAAAACTCTAAGCCAGAAGGAAGTAGGAAAAATCAAAATGTAGGTGATGAGGATGAGATAACAGTAAAAACAAAGCCCCAGAAACAATGGTCACCCCAAATCTAAGGATGAGGTTGCGATGGCAACTAACAGAGCACAACTGTCATCAATCAAATTTACTTTTACAAAAAGCCCATTTGTTCTTTGTTGAAGTATAGTTGGTTTACAATGTTGTATTAATTTCTGGTGTATAGCACAGTGATTCAGTGATACGTATATTTTTTCCTTTTCACATTCTTTTTCATTATAGGCTACTACAAGGTGTCGAATATAGTTCCCTGTGTGATACAACATGACCTTGTGGCTTATCTATTTTATACACAGTAGTTAGTATCTGCAAATCCTCAACTCCGAATTTATCCCTTCCCACCCCTTTGCCCCACTGGTAACCTTAAGTTTGTTCTCTATGTCTGTGAGTGTTTCTGTTAAAAAGCCCAAATTTCATCCTTATAAAAGCAAACTCCGGAAGGACACAATTTGACAGTGTGACTCTGACCCTGTCATAGGTGAGGGAGTTTGTGTGACAATCAGAACTTCCTTGCCTACAGTCAAGAGGGATGCACCAGCACAGTGCTTGGGGCCGTCAGACATTAAGATCATCTCCAACTCCCTTCACGGGTTCCACATTCTCTGTGCAACTGCCCCCCGCCCCCAATCTGGCTTTTCCCTAGATAAGCACGCAAGGAAGGCAATGCCCTGGTTGGCAGATCGGAGTCCACTTAAAAAGTGCAGCTTTTATTGGAAAAGAGTAAACCAACATTTTGGTTCAAACCTGGGTTCCTTGTGAGGCTGGCATGAGTCCGCACCCCCCGGACGCTCAATCTCTCTAGGTCTACTAACGAAATCAGGCTTCCAGCCTTCAGTGCCAGGCAGATCCTGGAACGTGGCAACTGCCCCACAGAACTGGCTCCTGGTGTACGGGCAGCTAGCCATCATTCTGACTGCCTCCCGAAAAGGCAACAGTGGTTACCTTGACCTTGAGCCATACCTTTTCTTCACACTGTAACAGGACGTTTCGGCATTCTGACTTTTAATTCAGGCAATGTTTAACTGTAAGAATAAAGACATTGCCTCGGGACATATCTACCCTGGTTCACCAGAAGAACTCCTATAGAGGACATCTCTTTGGGCAACACAGATGAGCACTTCTGAAATGGCTAATTCTTAGACTTAGTTTATACTGAGCTGTTTTTATTATGAATTGCCTCGTGGAGTAGGAAATGTTGGAGGGTGAGGCGCTGATAATATAAAAACCCCTGTAGGGCCTCATCAAAGACTTCTTCCTCACCGTCCACTGAGCAATCAGACACTTAATCCACAGTGGGCTCCTGGACACCTTTGATGTGCTAACTGGAGACGTGGCAGTTAGCAGAACTGTCCTCTCAGGAAGCTCCTGGAATTGCTGTCCTGGGGAGTCACCATAACTGATGAGCCTACTTCCTGTCTCAGGTGTGCCGGGGCAGAAATAAGACTGAATACGACTTGTCCTGAGTGAGATTCGGTCAGAGTCACCTTTTCAAGTGAATTTGGTCAATACTGTTGCAGAGAATTTTGTTCCTGCCTAATCTATTCATCTGATGTAAGACTAAACAAAAGCATTCATAAATAAAAAGCAGAGAAAACATAGCGCCAAAATCTTTGTATATTTTAGCACATAATACATTTATCTTCTTCCAGGCGAATGGCATGCAATTTGTTTTTAATTCAAAGAAAGATAGTGGAAAAAACTGTTTACAGTAGAACAATCTTCAATAATTCACAGCTTGATGATCTAATGAAATTCCTTTAAAATATCAAAACACTGTATCAAATCTCTTCTTTAGCATTTCAACTCTACGTTAACATTTTGATGAAAAAGAAATTCAACAAATAGTAACTGTGTTTTATGGAAAGCTCACCCAACTTTTACTAAGCACAGTAATTTTGACAGATTGGCTTACTATGTAAAAGAAATATTACTTTTATAAAAAAGGTCACCTTAGCAATTTTTAAGGGTCTACACATAATTAATCATCTTTAGTATATAACCCAAAATTATCTATCTATCTTTTAAACAACAAAGAACACAAAACAAGGAAATGACTTACTTTAAACTCATCTACACAATAGGGTTGCTGTGAAGATGAACCACTCCATGGGCAAACTAGGGTTTGGGACTTGTTACATGTTCAATTAAAGATTAGTTGTGAGATGATGATGATGATCAAAATGACTTATTCTTAAGAATTTTAGTTTTTATTTCATTTATTAGAGCTATTTTTTTTTCCAAGCACAAGGCTTCTCTTGATGCAAGGCTTTAGCACATTATAAACCTCTGTTTATTGATGAATGAGGGACAGTCTCTCTACAGCTAAGGGATTACAAGGATATTGACCAATTTAGACTCTTCCACCCATTCAAGTTCCTCTTAGGACAGCCCCTCCTTCACGTCCTGGTCTTCAACATGTGGCCCACCCTCTATGCCTAATTCTCAAGACTTTCTTCAGCCTTCACTTTGGGGCTCCCAATTCCTCATCTCTTCCTGCAAATGGCCTTTTCTTGTAATAGAAGAAAATCAAAGCCATTCACCTCATCTGTGTATTTGTTGTCCCTCATGTTTCACAGGAAAGTATCCTCCTCTCCAAAGAGGAGTGTACCCCCACCGACTGGGCCCTCCACCCTCCACTGAGTCCTCATCTCATCAGTTCTCACTCCCTGTCATTCCACCTCAAGCCCCCCTCGGCAGGCTCCTTCTCGTACACCTCCACACATACTTGTATCTCCCTTGTATCATAACAACAAAAATGTTAAACCACTCTTACTTCAACCTGGTTGTCATTTGACCAACAACAGTCTTTGTGCTACACTTCCCCACTCTTTGTTACCTGTTAACTGGCTTCCCTCCTCTTTCAGCAAAATCTCTCTCGAATGGAAACTGATAGCTTCCCACCACTGAACACAGCCTTCTAGCTCTTCAACCACTTGGTCGCACCTGAGATACTGGAATGAAATGCCTCCTTTCCTTGAAACTCTCCCCTCCTATGGCTTCCCTAAGCTTTCTTCTATTTTCTCCCTCTATTTCTCGGCTCTCTGCCGTCCCTTCTACTCCTTTTTTCTCCTTCAATCCTAAATGCACGTAATTTCAAGGTTCCATTCTTGGTGTTATTTTTCCTCTCAAAATGTGGGAGTTCTTGCTCATTCACTGATTTAACAGGTAGGGTCATATTTGACAGTGACCTTCAAAATCTAGTATACAGACAGCGACTGTGTCTGGGGCATGATTTGAACCACCTGCGCTGTGAAGGCTGGCGTGTGTGAGCAAGTCACTTAGCTGGTGACACAACCCTAGCCATGTGCTCCGTTTCCACACTGGGGCATTTGTGGGTTGCTCCCTGCTAGGGGACACGTGATGTCCATCTGTGGTACTCCAAGCATGGGACTCTCCTTTAAGGATGTCACAGGTTTTTCTGGACTCCTCCCTGGAGCTCTCAGTTTCCTGTACTTCAGTCCTAACTCTGCCTTGACTATTTCCTGAAAGCACATACAACTCAGCACATTCAAAACAGAACTTATCAGTGTCCCATCAAACCTGCTCCTCCTCCTGTGAATCCTGTTTCTAGCAGCACCACCACCATCCACCCCCACATCCACCCGGCCACCCACACTGATGGACTCCTGCTCTCGGCCACCTCTCATATTTAACCTCTCCTCTCATTTCAAGGGAACTACCCAGATTCAGGCCACGGTTTCCCCCTCACTCCCCAGGAAACGGTCCATCTCCTAACCAGTTTGCTTGTCTCTAGACTCTACTTCAACCTGGTTTACCCTCTGCTGTCATTCCGACCCCACCACTTGTGTGTATTTCGACTTCTCCCCTCCCCCTCAGGTTCTGGGCACCTCCACACCTTGGGCCCGTCTGTCATGCATTGTAGGTCATTCATCTTCACGTTGATTCAGGTCACATGTTCACCTCTTCCGTGGAGCTTGATGTTCTTGCTCCCACAAGTTAAACCACACTTCATCTCCTGAAGCAGCCAACATTTGTATCTGGACCTCAGAATGGTCCTTATTACCGTATTCTTTGTACAAGTTTGCATAGGGTCCCCTCTCCCTTGCTCCTCCCACAAGGGGATAAGCCCATTGAAAGCGGGGACTGAGGGATGCACATTTTGATTCTCCACTGTGCATATTGCCTATAATGGGTGTCCTACATTCAAGAGGTGCTTGGTTAGCCTCTGCTACATGCAACGTCATCTCAGGCATGATGACATGTACATGTACCCCATGTCACACACTGCAGGCAACATTAACTGTGGGAGTGAGACCCAAACTGTAGCTTGATGTCTTCAGCGTTTGGGCCCACCCTGAAAGCACCTTTAATTCACGCAATCCCATTACCCAAGTTCTCGAATGGCCCCAGGGGAAATTAGAGTATGCCAGAACCAACCTCCCGGTCTCTCCAGAACAGAGACAGCACAGAAGCAGGTTTCATTTCCTGAGACATGACAATTTCCCTAATCTTGTGACTATCCTGAACTGCCAACTCTAAGAACAGAAAAAGGAGAGAATTATCAAAGTTCTGTTTAATTTTCTGTCTAACAAACCAGAAAGCTTCACCATTTGGTTCCAAGCCCAACAACTTATTAAATGGTACACCGAAAACCTTAATAAAGCTTTCAAATGCATCCCACCTTTACAAACAGAAAATTTCTCAACTCTGGAAGCATCTAGTTTAACATGAATTCTGTGAAAAATTCAGTATTATCAGTACTATTAAAATACTTTCTTTACATCTAAGAATAAACACATAAGAGAAAATGGACAAGACTTTCAAAATTAGCTAACAATGACATTTTAAAGTCAGTTGTAAATTTCACTTGACTCTATTTTGCTTGGGGGTGGGGACAGCTTTTACTTATAACAGGAATTCCTTTCTTTCTTTAAACACAGGAGTTAAGGCTTTACAAGAAAGGGATATTTCTGAAGTTCTAAGAGACAAACTAGAATAATTAATGCCTTCAAAGTTTCTTTCATAAATGACTTTGTCTAAACAATCTCTTTTTTTACTACTTGAAACTGAAATTACAGGAACATAGAATTTTTAAAAGATTTTGAATTTTGCCACAGAATGCAGCAAAAGTACCTCTCAAAATTAATTTTAGGAAGGAGAGCATATTGTTCCTAAACCTTAAAAATGATCAAGTCTTCTTCAAGGAAGGTTTCAAAATATTTGGAGAAATAGAAGCTTCAATAGTCTAACAAAACTATCAATCCTTTCAAAGGAATTTCAGCTTATTAAAAATGTGACCTAATATTCTAATGCATTCTTGTGGGTTAGCAAATGCCTCTCATTTCCTAAACCTGTGGGATCTGTGCAGTCAACCTTAAGAGAATTCTCTCTACTTATTGTCCTCTCTTCCCAAAGGCATGGCCAAAGACATAAACTGCCTGTTTATTACACAAGCCACTATCAACTTTAGTTTTAACTGTCATGCTTCTGGCTTATGTACATAGCTGCAGTCCCCACCATTTAGGAGTTTTTAATGCAATGATCATTCCTTCCATATAAAACTGCACTATTTTTTGAATGTTTTCATTCCTTTGGGGATAAAGAATGTTGATGCTGGTGCCCACACGATGCTACAGACTGGGGTTTCTCAACCCTGGCACTGTGCACACTTGAGGCCAGGTAACTCTCCGCTGGGGGACTGTTCTGTGCATTGAAGGATGTTTTAGCAGCATCCCTGGCCTCTACCCATTAGACATCAGCAGTATCCCTCCAGTTGTCAATCAAACTATACCTGCCAAGTGTCCCCTAGGGGGCAAAATCACCCTCATTGAGAACTACTGTTATTGAGGTAGGAGAGCTCATTATGCATTATGTTCTAATATAATTTTTAAAACATATCCTTCCCACGTAACCCCGACGTTAGGATGACTGGTAGTAATTAATCTTTTCAAGGTTTCTTATCTATAAAAACTGTTACTGTATTTGTGCATACTATTTTGATGTAATTTTTAAGGAAGGAGAATACCTCATACAATCAACCAAACAAGCATTCATTAAGCACCTGCAGTATGGTCAGTAGTATGCTAACCACCAAAGAAAGATAAAAGCTGTGGGCGTGTCTCACCAAGAGCTTTCGTTAGATATGGGGAAGGTGGACATGCACATGTCAAGCAGCCCGCGCTCTGCAGGGCAAGACAGAACACACAGCTGAGCGGGTGAAAGAATCTTCTCAGGGGAGAAGTCATCAATGCTAGCACTCAAGTCTCCAGAAGGGCCCTTAGGAGGCCGGTAAGATCCAAGTGTAACCTTAGGAGATGCGTGCACATCAAACAGGTCAGGAGAAGAGAAGGCAAAGCATACGAGGGAGCCACCTGAGCAAGGCTGGCTGGACAAAGCAATCAGACTCTGCCCAAGAGCCAATAACCAGAGTTCATTCAGAGAGTGGTGGAGCATGAACACGGAAGACAGATCCAGATAACAGAGGGCTCTGAAGGACAAGCAGCAGATGTTAAAGGTCATTTTGGGCACATAATGGTATGGGAAGAGGGCATGAGATGAACTAAAAGACAGTTAACACAAAAGACAAAAAAGGTTAGTTACATAGCTCTGCATTGATGGAAACTTGGAATAGTAACAAGGACCATGAAGAGGGGGAAATAGGCACCAGGGACATTGTGCAGGGAAAACCTATTGAACTTGGATAATAGCAGACCATGTCAAGTAGAAGGGAAATTAATCTTCAAGGTTCAAGTCTGGATGACTAGAAAAATAAGTGAAGTCTCAAGTCTTCCATGCAACTACCTTATTCATAGATTTCAGTATTACCCATCCTGATTAATCTTAAGATTTTCCACTGATTATCATATTTAATTACCTAATATGGATTAATGACATTTTATAAATGAAGGCACTAGAAGGAAAACCATAAAACCTGACATACCAACCACTCTGATATATACTAAGACCACAAGGAGCAGAGATGAGGCAACGCATCCATAATTTGGAGGGAGCTTTAATGAGAGGCGTCAGTTGTCTGGAATTACCTCGGGCTCTCTAGAGTACATGTGTATCCTCCTGTAAGGACAGGGACAGGTCACTGATCTATCCCATTTCTTTCGTCCTTTTTTAAAAACCCCTGATTCCCTAGCAGGGTCCAAAAACAATGAATTTAAAAACTCAGCAAACAAACATAAAAACCCAACAATCTTTTACCTCCCCACTTCCATCCTCATTCTAGTTCTGAGCCACACTCTGAGGAACTCCCCGACTTTCCCGTTGCCTTCAGTTTCATCCATCTTAGCCGTCTCATCCTGCTCCCAATTAAACAACTGAGGGAAAATGGTACCCCTATGCTGGGTTCTCCTCTCCTCATTGGGGTGCTGATCGTTATTACGCTTATTAATGCTAGTTAGTGTCGGGTCCTCCTGTTTATGCCATAGACTTTTATAATTTTTTTTATCTCCTACAAGTTGATGCTAACTAGTGCTTTTCTATAATGCAGGGCTTCTAAAGCTCAGCACTATCCGTGTTTTGAATTTTCGCTGTTGTATACAGTTGTTCTGTGCATTGTAGGATATTTAACAACATCCATGACCTCTACCTATTAGATGCCAGCAACAACACCCCTCTCCAGCTGTGACAAAGAAAATGTGTCCAGAGATTGCCAAATAGTCCCTGGGAGGTAAAACCATTCCCAGTTCAAGACCACTGCTATAACGTGATCTTGGGAGACAAATTCAGGTCAAGCAGTGCTTATATAATCCGGGTTCAAAGCTTGAACAAGTGAAGAGAAGGAGTAGATAGGAGTAGCTCTGAAAGTCTATGATCTCCTCACCTCTAAAAAACACAGTGCCTTTTCTCTTGATTCAAGAGGGCCTGAAGCCCCAGTGAAAGAAAACTGGTCACACACCTGTGCCCCCAAAGTAGGCATGTGAAGAGTGGCATGGCTTGACCTGGGATGAGTTGGAAGTTGAATAATGTAGTGCCCACTCCACCACCACCACCATGTTGCCACTTCCCTGGGCTCAAGTCATTCAGGATTTAAAAAGTGCTGCTTCGAGGCTGGTTGATAAAAGCAACAACTAGTGAGTTAATTATATTTAAGGTGTCTTTCAGCATCACGAAGCCAAGCAGCACTTCTGCTCAATGGTTTAAAAATCCATTCTCTGCAATGGTGTTTCAACTTTTCTATGTGAAGAGCTTGATTTTCCCATCAAAATGAGTAAGCCCAAGACATCACCATGGCCAAGAACTGATTATGTTCATCCATGCAACCTACTCTTCGTGAACTCCTTCAGGGTTCTAAGGATCTGCGCTCCAGTTGAAATTTCCCCAAGTTTTTATGACAAAAAGCTACTGTTAAGTCTTGGCATGCAATTTCAAACCTGTCTAGTGACACATACATAGCTTTGAAATGCTTAGGCAAACTTCAAAATGATTTAAGAATTCTCCTAAAGCTCCATTTTCATGACAAACATGGGATTTTACTTATTAAAGAAGCAAACTTTAGCTAGAACAACAATCAAGTGTCGACCAGTTTTCTTAACCATATGAAACCAGGACCAAAATCCAGTCTTTCCCAGACTGGGGCTTTTCCTCCCCACATCAGGCCTCAGACTCTCTGGAATATGAACTGAGAACCAGCTGGTGTGGTGTACCACACCCAAATCTCACACAGAGCCAGTGCTGTGCAGACCATGATGGGCCCATGGAAGAGAAGGTTATGAGGGAGCCATGTGCATGATGAAGCACAGGAAGCAGTGAGGGCAGACACTCAGAGGCAATTAATTCCCTGATGAAAGACGGACTATGGGCACTTCTTATGGACTCCTGGTGTCCCGAACCCCTGTCCCAGGAGGCCACATGTGTAAAGATATTCCTGAGGGTCCTGTTTCCTTACAATAAAATCTCTTTTTCTTGAGTAGCTTCAGTGGCTCTCTCTTGCTTCCAATCCTAACACTAAGCCTACTTGGCTTTGTCATGAACTACTGCCTGATTCTCTTCTCCTGGTTATAAAATGTCATTTAAAAATCCATCTTCTCGGGGAGAGAGTATAGCTCAATGGTAGAGCACATGCTTAGCATGCAAGAAGTCCTGGGTTCAATCCCCAGTACCTCCATTAAAAATAATTAATAATAATAATAATAATAATAATAATAATAATAATAATAATAATAATAATAATAATAATAATAATAATAAATTAATTAATAAACCAAACTACCCACCCCCTGCAAAAAGAAAGAAAGAAAGAAAGAAAGAAAGAAAGAAAGAAAGAAAGAAAGAAAGAAAGAAAGAAAGAAAAGAAGGAAAGAAAGAAAGAAAAAATAGATCTTGTGAGGGAGGAGGCAACGGGCAGTTAGTATTTAATGACTGTAAAGCTTGAGTGTAAGCTGATAAAAAAGTTTTGGAGATGGTCAGCAGTGATGGTTTGACAACAATGTGGATGTACTTAATAACATTGAACTGTATATCTGAAAATGGTTAAAATGGTAAATTTTGTTATGTATACTTTACTACTAGAAAAAAATCTATCATCTTAAAAAAAAGTATGATTGAAACATCCTGTCTATAGATGATTCTAATTCTCAACATTAAGTAAAACTAGACACCTGCGGATTTTCCCCTAATAGAGAATATACAAAAGTATGTTCCAAATTCCCCTAGATTTAGCAATGTATTTTGAGAATGTATCTAGGACTGTTTAAAATGCCCCTTCCAAAAAGTAAACAACTGAAGACTCTGAAGTGACTCTTCCTTTTTTTAGTGATTCCCCTCCATCCCCACTCCTTTATTTTTATCACTATTTACCACTTTAGTAGCATCTTTATAAACATATGCAATTAAATGCAAATTGATGTGCACACTTACCCATATGAAAAAGAAGACAGGGAGGGAGTGGGGTGGGACTGAGAGTGAGAAAAGAACCCAATGTCCTACATTGATTACCACTTATCTATATGTTTAAAGTAGTCAGTCCATGTTTCAACACAACACAAGAGCTTCTCTGCAACGAGATAATGGGCACAGCGTAGCATGACTAATAATGCCAACGATAAAAAGCCAACAGGAATTTTACATGTGAGACACACCAAAAACTCGTTTGCGTATTAAGTATAACAAATCTTTTATTCGTATTTTTCTACTATAAGACCAAAAGCTGGATGACCGAAGGATGAATTTACCTTATGCTTCCCACAAGAGCCATAATATGAAAAGAACAAACAAATGTATGCTTGTTTAGGCTTTGGGCAAGAGGTCAACAATTTAAGATTAACCATACTGGAATTGTAGCTTTTACTAATTTTGGAGCCAAACTTATTTTAATTCTGTATGACTCCCCTGTACTTTTAGATGTATTTTTTTCTTTCTTTTTCTCCTTTAATTTCATTTCTTCTGTATAGTTTAGAGATACCCTCTTAGAACCAGAAGTTTTTTGCCATACCAATTTTGACCTTTTAGTGATATTTCAAGACTTTAAGAAATAATTATTTAATTTGATCTCTTCTACATTTTTGGGTCATTATTTTCTATTTACATACTTTCAGAACTTTCTCCTTCCTATATATTTTTCATCATTTTATTCTCCATCTAAACTCCCTGCATATCTTTCACTACTACTATCTCAACTTCTCAGCTTTTCTCTCGATAACCTATAAGTTTAAAGAGTGAAATTTTTGTATCTAACCAAAATATAATACAACTGATTTTGTTTCTTCAATAGACATGCCATAAGGCCTTTTCTTGCCTATCATGAATAGCCAAACCAAGTAAACATTTTATTAACTATAATTCTCTAATAGCAGGTACAGTCAGTGTTCACCATAACTGTACTTCATAAAGATTACAGTAAAGGATAAATCTTAAAATATTTGCTCAAAAATCAACAAAGTATTAAATTATGAGTTTTAGTGTTAAATGTATTTCATCCATTTTAAATCTCTGAAAATGAGACTTACTGCTCAGAAGAAGAGATGACAATTCCCTATTAACTAGGCTTTCTTATTAACAGGAGCACTCCATTCCTCAATTATGCAAGTTAACAAAAAGACTTCCCTATAAATGTCAAAATGAAACAATAAAAATTAGAAATCTCATACAATATTTTTCATTTTTAGTGGTAAGTGGAATTTCCTGCTATAGCTCAATACCATAGCATGCTCATTATATCAGAAGATGAGAAAATGCAAAAGGAATCAAAATGTCAGTTTTTGTGTTATTGTGGGCAGCACCAGAAATTTGGGAGTCTTAAGCAGATGCTACCAATTCTCAGAGTTCCATAGCAGCATCTCAGAGAACACACAAGAAAAGAAGGGGTTTCCGTTGCTTTTGCCTACACTGGTCATGATTCTCATACTCTCTGTAATGATGTGTGATGCTTTCGAATGCTCTGTACCCTAAAGTTGAGTTGGCCAGTTTGGTACAAATGCTTAGACACGTCTCAAACAAACGATTCACATTAAGCACCTTCCCAAAAGGCAATGCTGTTTAAAGTGATTTGCTAGTGATTGGACAGATGTTCTGACTGGCAAAACCTGGGTCTGTAAATTCTGTTTATCTTCTTCTATTATTTAATTCTTATTTTAATCATCAACGGAGTGAAATTCCACTTTCAATTTTCTGGTGGGCTGAACCAGAAATCTTATGCTTTGAAATGAAGCTCTTCATGTAATTTCTCAAGGATTTTGAGGTTGGGTGGTTAGATGAACAACCAGAGCATAATCCATTTTCAGCTAGTAGGGTCGT